>NC_133307.1:26599864-26641552 GCF_012295235.1 Primulina huaijiensis
TATATATAAAAGGTCTTTGACCTGCTACTGCCCGTTAACTCTTGATAGCTAACTTAAACTCTTCCTCACTACAAGCAGTCTTCTTTGAGTTTCTATTAGTTACCTCTACTTGCTTAGCATCTACAGATTGCGCGCACACACATATATATACATATCCCCGATCTGTGTCGATACACCTTCTAGCTAGGTAAATGCATCTAATTGATATGCTGATCTTCTTTCTAACAAGTGTGAGGCTGAGTTGAGGACAATCTAAAATAGAAAATACAGTAAATATTCTTTTTTTTTTTTAAACTAAGAAGAAATTTATTCGAAAAAATTTAATATGTTATGGTTTTGCTAAAATATTAAATAAAATAAGTATATACATATAAATCTATTTTATATTAAAATTTAATACAGTAATACATCATTTAAAGCAGGTTCATGGAGATGCGTTTAAATTGAAGGAAAAAGGTTTGAGGTGAGACCAGGCTTCTAGCCGAGTGATCTCACCTTCTGCCGGAATAGCTGGTTTCTCCGGATTTTATATCCCCTCCCGCATTAGTTGTAATAATAATAAAAAAAAAGGTTTGAGGTGGAAGACCTGAGACCATCTCCAACCACAAAATCTATTTTGGTGCAAATTTTACGCTAAAATAGTGCGATTTCTGCACCAAATACAACATTCATCTCCAACCAATTTACTTCAAATCTTACATCAAAAAAAATATTCTCGAAATATTTTTTTTATTTTACATATGTTAATTATTAATTTTCATTTAATATATTTTTAATTATGACTAAGATTTTATTATTAATAAATTTAAATAATAATATTTAAGTTTATAATTTAATTAAACATTTGTATTTATAATTATATTTATTATAAATCATTAAATCAAATTAGTCCTTAATTAATAATAATTAACATAAATAAATATTATAAAAATCAACAATTATTATTTTTAAATTTATATAATTAAATATTTAATTATTAAAATAATAAAATAAATATTATACTATTATTTAAATAATATTTATAATTTTTAATACAAATATTTATAATAAATACAAATAAAAAAATATTAAAAAAAAAAGAAAAAGAAACAAATCTCTGCCCCAAACCTCTGCGCCAAAAGCCCCCATTGGGGGAAGAAAAGGTGCATCATTTTGGTGTCTGGAGATCGTCTAATGACTCAATTTGACTCATCCCTAGGGCGATAGCCTATATGTCGACATTAAAGCCCAACTCAATTTTTTTACATTAGTTACAAATATTAATTTTGGTGAACGTAATAATAGTAAAACAAATGAATCGTTTCAAATCCAAAGTTCAAATTCTTTCTGAAATCTATTTATTCAAGATAAATTTGGACATTCAAATACAACTCACTCGATTTAGATGTTAAATTCATCTCAATTGACATGAAGATGTCAACCCTCTGTATGTGATCACTCAAATATGACAGCAAAAACTACAAAATAAAGATGCAAACATTTTAATGAAAAAAGTTCAATTTTCATGATAGGAATCGAGTCGCTATGGTTTTGAATGCACATCGGTTAGGTTTGACAAATCTTAATCTCCAAAACACGTCGTACGGTAAATAGTGGTGATATTCCATTTTATCAGCTAAATTGTTATTTTCAGTTCACTTGTTACAAAAAACGAAAGAAAAACTCAAATTGTACGACGAATGATTCTCCAAAGTTCACTCCACCGGAATCATGACCTCGTTGGTCCTCAACGGGGGCAGCGTCCACGGCGGATTGTAGCGCGCCAGAACAAAATCCCCCGCCACCTTAAATCCATCTCTCTCCAAGCACGCCTTCAACTTCTCCACCTTCTCCGCCACCACTTTCTCACCCGCCACCCCGCTGAACCTCACCACCGCGTACTTCTTCTCCCCCTCCTCCCTCACCAGAACCCTCTCATCCACCGGCCGCGGCGCGTCCTCCGCCTTGGCATACTTCGACGGCAGTATGAACTGCATCGTCACCGATTTTCCCCCGCCCTTACTCTGTGTAACCACCGGCGCCGTCATGTCTATCTTCTCCGAGGATCCCGTCTTCGTGATCACCGGAGCTGTCATCGCTATCTTCTCGGGCTTCGAGTTCTGGGGATTGCCCAGCGCGCCTATGTAGTTGGCGAGTATCATGAATCCGCCATCCTTGTTGGAATTGAACTGGGTCGGATCGTATGTGATCTCCGCTACGACAGCGGATCCGTATTTGCGGATTTCGTAGTCCTTCGTCGAGTGGGTTACTTCGAATTTCGGAGTTTCAACTGAGATTTTTCCTAACATCATCCCCATGGTGACTGTGATTCTTGATCCTGCTAGATGGTTAAATCCAGAATATATAGGGAATGATTACTTGGGGCAGAAGAAGAATTTCTTACAAATATTTTAATGGGTCTTGCCAAACGAATGGTGAGAAAAATGGGGAGGTGGGTGGAACTCTTTCTGCCACGATTTTGCTCATTCCACCGCGATACAAGTTTTTTTTATTTTTATTTTTCGTATTAATTAATAACTTTTTATTTAAGAATTAAAAAATGTTTATTTAATATAAATTAAATAGTAGATATACATAGACCGGACTATGGTTCAAAACCGGATCATATATATATTTTTAATTATTTGTAAATTGGGAAAAGCTCGAACACAAACCAATGCCAACTAATGACATTTATGGTGCCACTTGAGCTTATGGATATAATTAAGTGTGTCAATTAGAGTGGGTTGGATGGGTTGGGTCGAGTTGAGCAATAGTATTATTCAAAAATTGTCCAACTCGAAACCAAACCCGAATCAACCCGATTGACCTGATTTCGATTTTTTTAAATTTTTTTTTAAATAAAATTAAAAAATATTTTAATTTAAACACATAATAACAATATCTCCCTCATATATATGATTTAAATTTGAAATTCAAATTGTAGAAAAATAAAATATATTTACTAAATCAAATAAACAATTAATTAGAAAATAAAAAATGTTCAAAATAAATATTAAATTATGTAAATTTATGATATAAATATAAAATAAATGTTTTTTCAGACATACAATATATAAAAATGTAAGCAATATTTATTAATTATAATTTTTTTAAAAAAAGATTTAAAATTTTCGGTCAATCCGAACCCAACCAAATTCGATCAATTTTTTCGGGTCAGCTATCTGGTCCAACGCGATCTGACCCCAACCCGAAAACTCCAAACCCAAACCTAATTTTTTTCGGGTTGAATCGTATCGGGTTGATGGGTCGTGTCTAATTTTGACACCCTTAATATAATCACACATTCACACCAAATTTAACACGAGGGGCAATAAATAAAGTTGTTCTTTCGAGGGGGTAAAACTTTTATTTTTCCCTTTAATGGGTGCAGAACGAAAACGTGTCTATTCTCCGGCGGCAATTGTAAATTGACCCTACAGTTGGAGGGAAACCATAAAATTATCCCAAAATTTAACCGCTCAAAAACAAATCAACAGTCCCTCCAAGTCCATGCTATCTTCTTCATTAAACCCTTCAAAATTTTTAAATCCTCCTCCACTCTTATGTTATTTGTTATTCAGTTCCCTCGTACGCTATTCATTCTGAATCTTCCTCCGTAAAGAAATGGGTAAAATGGGCAAACAAAGCAAATCAAAGAAACCAGACGCCGTGGGTAAAGGGAAGGTGACCCCAGTTCAAATCGCATTCATCGTTGATCGTTACCTTTGCGACAACAGCTATAACCAGACCCGATCCAATTTCCGCTCCGAGGCATCCCATCTCATCTCCAAGTCTCCCGTTCAAGAAGTAATCATTAGTTTTGATTTTCTGTGATTTCATGTCAAAATCTGTAATGGGTCTTGTTTGTTTATCTATTTGCTTCCAATGTTGAAGGCTCCGAAGAGCTTGCTGAGTTTGGGGGCGATTTTGGACGAGTATATTACGTTGAAGGAGCAGAAAGTATCTGTGGATCAAGAACGGTGCCGTCTGGAGCAGGAGAAGTTTCGGGTTCAGAATCTGCTTAAGGGCATGCAGGATGTCATGAATGCGTACAATTCTAGTGTTGTTACGCTGCCTCCTCCGTTGCCGCAGCCACCTGCTGTTGCATCGCGGGTGGTAGTATCTCAAGCTGAGGTCTCTGTTGTGGCTTCTGCAGGTACCCATTATCGTCAATGGCTTAACTTTGCAATGTTTTCTTGTGGTAATATCAGTAGATTTTTGTTGGGTTGTCAATATTTCTTTCTTCTAAACTTATGTTCGTGTGAAATTAGATAGCTCGATAAGCTTGAACTACGGAATCATCTTTCTTGTCATCTAGTTTGTGGGATGCGAAATTACAATGATGAATGTCGTGTTATTGGTAGGATTAAGGATCGGTTGTATTGATCTGATGCATCAATTATATTCATTTGCCGGGCAGACCCTGATTGCCCTGAGTGGTTATGCCTTGTACTTAAATAGCGCATCTGCACACCAGAAATGGAATCATAAAATTGTCTCAAATTTGGCCTGTAGCAGTTTTGTTTATACCTTTCCTTCTTAAGGTCTCCCAGGTTCGAATTGGGATAATCTCGATACATCGATGGATCCGAAACATATATGTAGTTATACTACAGAGGAAATTTGACAATGATCCACCCACGGAGTGAATATTCTTTGAATGGAACTATGGTGTCCTTAAAGTTGTCATTTGATTTATTTAGCCATAAAGACATAATAATTTACTTTACCAGTAATTGTTGAACTGTTAGCAACCCTGTGAAGGTCTTGGTCAAGAGATGCACACATTACCCTCTTCCGATATCTATAGCACTCAAACAATGAACTGATAGAAATCTCATGGGGAAAAAATGGAATCTAGTGTGTATACATGCATGTGCATGAATTCATATTTGCGCAACTTCTGCAGCAACCAAAATCTGTTTGTATTTCACTGTTCTCTGTGAAATGCTTCCATCTTAAATAAATAGCTCCAGAAAATTCTAAATTGTTGTCTAATGAACTTAGTTATTATGTTCTTCAGGCTGCCATCCCGTGTATCATAGTCCTGCGATCATGTCTACGTCCAGGCCCTCAAACAGCCAGCCAGATCCCTCAAAATTTTCAACCCCATTGATCAGCAATGTAAATGCAAAAAGGCAAGGACCAAAAGATGTTTCAAATGCTTCGACAAATATTAAGAGATCTCGCAGATGCATAGAACCAAAAGGTAAATTGTTCAAAGAAAAGCATCACCTTTCTGCTTACAGTTATCTTTTTAGTGCTTACTTTATTTTTTTCTTATCGTGTATGTCATCCCAGGTGCAGAAGGGTGTAATGTAGAACACAACCAGGATAGGTCTATGATAAATTCTGTGTCGCATGTTGTTGAAAATGCTCATAATGGATCTCTGATTCAAGGATCTAATGTTGTCAAATGTTTGTTCAATGAGCAAGTTCAATCCCCTCCAGTGAATTCCACTGTCCCTAAAACACCTCCACGAGCTTCTTCTCAACCCGACAAACTTGTTTCTTCATCGGACATTTGCTCAGCTGCTGCTTCCACTGAAGTTTCTACTCAACAAATCATTTCAAATAACTGCACAATAATCTCTTCAGAGACGATTCGAGTTACCCCCACAAAACTAATTGGCTATTATTCAATAGAGAAAAACCATTGCATCACAACTTGTTCACCTGTTAATACAAGCGTCAAGAAGTTTAGCATGAAGGACCATGTAAAAGGCAAGCTGGATTTTGGCGTGCCGGAATTACCGATGATTCCAGAGCACCAAACTCCAGAGGGTACTTCAACATCTGAATCCGACTTAGATGTAAATTTTCTTGACATGGATTTTTCAAATTTGGAAGCTTTAGGTTTAGACTTCAATTTTTCCGAGTTTCTCGCTGGCTGTGACTTTGAAAGTGAAGGACTTGGTTTATCTTCGCAGCAAGTAACGGATTCATCTCCCGATTCTCATTCAGGGTATCTATTTTGGCTTCTCTACAAATACCTTTTCGTTGAGAATAAACTTTTATGCCTTAACCTTATATTGCTGCACATTCATTTCAGGTCCACATATACACCTGAGAATGTTAACATGGATTCTCAGCAAATAACATCACGTAAAGAAGTCAATTTAGTGGGTAAGCTTAAGAACTCGAGTGTTGTATATTTTGATGCAGTCTTAGCTTGTCCTACGGAACTGAAGTTTCTATATTTTCTTGTATATTAGCTGGTTCAGATTCTGTTGCAGCCCTGCATGCTGTCACTAAATGTATCAGGATCGTGAGTCCTGGTAATTTTCTATCCCAGTTACTTGGTTCTTTTAACTCCTCTAACATGCCTGGCTTTGATTTGATGGAGATTTGTTGATTTGTTGCAGTAAAATGCCATATAAGCTCTCTGAATCTTGAAAATTAGAGATTATGGAAATTGATCGCGTAGATAACCGAGGATATGAGCGCATAAAGACCGCCAAAAGTATAGATACTCAAGTCTAGATTGTGCTTAGCTGATTGACTTTTAACAGCAGTTTGTAAAGGTATTAGATTTATTTGGCTACATGTTCTTCATTCTTAACCATGTTGGATCTCATAAAATTGCTTTTCTATATTTTCTTAATGACTGATGGAACTATTTGGATTCATTTCTTGACACTTTTAGTGAAACTTCATTCCTATTTATCGTTTACATGACATGACATGCCTTTTGTCTTTGAAAATGTTTCTTGGAGTGAAATGTAAAAGTTGGAGGAGAAGCTGAAAATCAACAATTTTTTCGGATTTCTGAAAATTACAAATTTTATGAAGCAATTGGGCCAAAAAATATTGGCTCAGTTTTAAAAGTTGTAATTCATATTAAGGCCCAATACATATATGCAATATTGGCTTTGCTTGCATGCCGATACCCTTATGTTATGGATTAAGGGTATCGGCATGCTAATTGCTACATATAATGAGGATTACACAATCTTCTCAAAATTGCTATACGTAGGAATCAACTAGTATGTTGACAGTCCAATCACTAAGTTCTGGATATGTTATATTGGATGTAATTCGCCTAATATACCATATATAGATTGTAGAGCCACATGTTAAAAATAAGATGTTTTGCAAAATTGAATTTGTTTAGTGGGAAGCTGGAGTTTATTACTATTAAATTTCGAATCCAATATCTAGTCTCAAATTATGGAATTTTGTCGTCAAATTTGATACAACAGCTACCTACGAAATTAAATTAAAGGTTTGTGTTTTTAAATTCCACCAACAGTCTAAATCTATTACAAGTTACATGGAATTCATTATTTGGGCTAACCATCTTCATTTTCAAGTCAAAGTCCATTCTTATTTATCGTCATCATATTTTCGAGCTTAAGTTCAATTGAAACTCAAAAATTCTAAATTTTTTTGTTTGAGTTTGGTTAGAATCAAGCTCAATTTTGAGCTCTGCTAAAAAATATGCGAAAATGTTAACATGCTCCTCGAAAATAAAGGTTCAAAAATATTATTTACCATAAATATTATTTCAATAAAATATTAAATCTCATTAATTATTGAACAATGTAATTTGTGTTCGATTTTGACAGGAGAAAAACTCCGAGCATGTTTGAGTTCGACTCAAATTCGATAGTTTCGTTATAAATCAAATATTTCTTGAACCAACTCAAAAATCTCGCGAAATGACTCGATCAATTGGATTAGATAATCCTATTCCTCTCTTTTTATTTTTCTATAAATATATCTTTTTATATAATATGTGTAATTGATTTAGCCACCAGTTTTATATTTTAAAAATTGATTATTGATAATGGCGGTGGCAGCTCGACCAATAAGAAAAGTGATATATTAGAAATAAGTTATGTAAAAAGATTTAAAATTTAACAGTCATTCTAAGTAATAAATTTTATCTTGAATGTTTCAAAATTTTAGTGTTCTATATTGACTGTTTATATTTGGAGCGAATAAATTGGTCAATAAGATCTGGGTGGGGATGAAAGTTAGGCATGGAAAGATACATTTGGTCAACATTTTATTTATTATCAAATACAAACTCCATGAAGAATGCTTATATTTTCCATGAAAATTGGGTCTTCAAGATGACTCCTAATTAACCCACACCCAAAAAACAAAATTATTATTAGACTTGAAATTTTTTTATTCCCTAATCCTTACATATTAACTAATTTATATTTGCTCTGATCAATTTTATATTGGTATAACGATTATTTACCACCGTCTAGAATATTAAATGAAGTAGTAAATATCAAAATTTACCCTTTTACTTAGTAATTATATGGAGTATTTCAACTTTCATGTTTCATTCGACATATATTATATGTTAGTCGTTCGTTTCATATTTTATATACATGCATCGTGTGATGTGATATAGATAGTACGAGGAAACAAAATCAAGAACGTGTTAAATATATATTAATTAATTATGACATTGTCAACATTATGTAGAAGCTTCCATATGTGTATGAAACTTCAAAACGTGAAGACATCCCAACACGTCTCTATAATATTGAGGAATTATTAATAAAAACTTTACGCGTGGGTTCCACTCCTCAACAGACAAGTCGCCAAATTTGACATGCATGGAACCAAGTTAACATTTATGATTTATTAGAGATGAATATTCAAGGCTTATTTGTTATTATAATTTTAATAAATAGAAAATATGATGTTTAAAAGGAGATACAAAATGTATTAAATCGCATAAAATTTGGTTAAAAATATTTTCTACATTTTATTTTTATTATTATTATTTGTTTATTATCGAAGAAATTACAAAATATCATATGTATACGCGTATTCCCTGTCTCTCCACCTCCCTATATAAACACAAATCTCTCTTTCCACGTTAACGTCTACAACACACCCATCCAAAATATCAAAAAGCAAAGAAAACAAAAACCAAGATATCCAACAATGGCTTCTTCTTCCATGAAAGTGCCAATGATTCTCTTCTTCCTCGGCTCTCTCTTCTTCCAAGCAACCTTAGGTATGCTCAACACATGTTAACAACTAATGGTTCTTTTATCAGTTTGTTTTATGATTCTTGATTTATGATTGTAATTTTGTTCGTTACAGCCGAGGTTACGTGTGAGAATTTGCCCAAGAATCTTTGTTCCTTCGCAATCGCATCGTCGGGGAAGAGATGCCTGCTGGAAAACTACATGAATGAAGAAGGGAACCTCGACTATACGTGCAAGACATCGGAGGTGGTTGTGGAGAGGTTGGCTGGATACATAGAGAGCGATGAGTGCGTGAGTGCGTGTGGCGTCGACCGTGATTTCGTCGGAATTTCCTCCGATGCTTTCTTCTCCCCGGAATTCGCCGCCAACCTCTGCTCGCCAGCTTGCTACCAGAACTGCCCGAATATTGTTGACCTTTACTTCAACCTCGCCGCCGCTGAAGGTACTAAAATTTTACAAAATTCGATATATCAACAAAGGATTTATATAAATATCTACAAAAGGTTAACAAATTGCATATATGATAAATTATTTATTTGTTAAATATTTTTCAGGAGTGTATTTGCCAGCTCTTTGTGAAAAGCAGAGGTCCAGCCCCCACCGCGCTATGTTGGAGCTTTTGAGCAGCAGTGGCGGCGGCGCCCCCGGCCCGATTGCGGACGACCTTGCTGAGGCGCCTGCTCCGGCTATGTTCTAAATGATTTGAACGATTTCCAATGGAGTTTTGAGGCTCCAGAGTCGAGATTCTTTATATTATTTTACTGTAAAAACGAGAAATGAGGATCTTATTTAGTATATGTATCATATGGATGTCGAAAGGAAGTGTTCGGATTCTTTGCTTTGGATTAGGTTTTGGTTCAAGTTCTTTTTGTGATACTATCATTCAAATTCGATATTAATAAATGAATAACTTCTTTGAATATATTAAGGTTAATTATTGTTTCTCATCGCATATTTCTATTTTGAACACCGACATTTGATTTTCAAACCAACACCAACAATACTATGTATGTTTAGGTGTCAACTTTTTATTTATAATACTTAACATCATTAAAAAATTATTTCATTCATCCAAACATATTATTCTACATCATAAATCACTTCAAAAATCATATTAGCCAAAATTCAGCTGAAGGAATATACGATCATTTCGAATTACATTTCGCAAATGACACATGATCAACTTAACTTCCATGAACGTTTCTGTCAAAAATTTAGGGTGAGATGTAATAAGTAATTTTCAATTAATATATATTTCATTTAATATAATTTTCAATTAATGTAATTCACATTTCAATTAATATAATTCTTCTCGAAAATAGTCAAATGTAAACTACAATAAATGTTTATCCAAAATGAGACTATCTTAGATAGTTCACGACTATCTTAACTATCAAGGACTATATATATATTTTTTTCACATTATATTTATAGTCGTTGCAATCTAGTAGTTGGAATATAGCTGTTGCAAAGTACAATATGGAAAGACATTTTCACGGTACATTTAAAATAGGGAAAAATTATATTTTAAATTTAGTATGTTTGTTTATTTGTGATTTTAGTCATCTATATTATTAAATTTTTGTATTAGTTATGTAACTTCTGATTTTTGATAATTTTATTACTTATTTTTATCGAAAATGTTGATATGATACTATACACGTCAGTACCACATTTGTGCTACCTCAGCGTCAAAAGGAATAAAATTACCCAAAAAAATAAAGATAGCGGATTAAAACTGAAATTTGAAAACATAAATTATCAAAATCGCAAAGAAACAAGCAAGATAACATGTGGTGATAAAAAACCGATCGAAACGGAAGTAACAAACATTATTTTAAAAAACCAAATAAATTACAATTAACAGATAGGAAAATCTTCTGGAGGTGGAGGCAATGTTGCGCTCCGCCCGTTCTCCACAACGAAAGCTGTAGCTAGACCCATCGGCAAATGCATGTCCAATTGAGAATGAAACAGCCACACTCCTGAAATTTATTTAGTTTGTTTCTCAATTAAATTCTTGATGCAAAAATATGTATCAACCCACAAAATTGAAGAATATGGAACCTTTAACAATATATTCAATTAAAGGAAAATCGCCAAATTCATCCTATAAGTTGTCATCTTTTATATTTCGAGTTCTAATTTGTCAAACTTGACTCTTACTCTTTAATTTTGTCTTTTGTTGGTTCATAGTCATTTCGTGGGAGCACTGACATGGCTTGGGAAAATACGGACCTGACACCAAAAAATTGATGACTTTTTCGGTTTCATGTCAATCCTCCACTGATCGAAATATGACTAAAAATCGACAAAAATAACCCCTTCAATGAAACTTGATGGGATATAGCTCTGTGTATCATCGTGGTAATATATATTTAATATAATCACCTGGATTGTTTGCACGGAATCGAATAACAGCCCATCCTCCAACAGGCACAGCAATGGTGTTCCGTTGTACAGGATCTCTAGTGTTGTACTTTCCTCTATCGACCGCGGGATCATAATTTCCGAACCCTTGAGCCAGCACAAAGAAATTGAATCCATGCAAATGTAGTGGGTGACTTTCTGTCACAAGCATGGCTGTATTCTGCAACACAATCTCGATCACAGAGTCGAACTTTACTTGCTTCACCTTCGTTGACTTTGGGGCAAACAAAAGCGCCGGATTGAAACTAAGACTCGTATCCGTGTAATTGAACTTAAATGATGGACTATCAGGGAAATCTGTGGTGTATATACCGCCAACGTTTCTGTAAAATGCTTCGAGTATCGATGTGGTGGTGGGAAATTGAAACGAGTTATTGTTCATTCTCCCTGCAAATTTCATCCCGAATGGAGCAGTGCATGCTTCGTTTTCAGGGGCATCGCAAGTTGAGAGGCCCAACCCGATAGTTATGAACATTTGTTCGTCAGCTTTGCCAGGGACTAGAGGAGTAAACGGGAACGGAATAAATCCACTTAAACTATTCTGAAACTTGTGGGCAGTCGGGGTGTCATTGAATAATGGCATAACCGGCATTTTTGGGGTCGAGGCTGTTGATCCGGTGTATTCAATAATGCCTGTTGTCGTAGTGTTATCGAATGGGACACCAGGGCCTGCAGAAAAATATGAAGAGGCGGCCATGTAATACTGCCCCCGTGCCTGATTCGCAACAAGAAGAGCATCCACTGTCTGACCAGGAGCCAACACCACGACATCAGTGGTGTATGTAGCTGTGTATACGAGGCATCGACTGCCACTACTTCAAGTTTATGATCGGCAATCTTGAAGAATAGCTGGTTATTGAGTGCCGCGTTGATTATTCGGAGGAGATATGTCTTTCCTTTCACCACATTTAACCTATATGTTTCTACAAAAACATTTACCTAGCTATGTTAACAACTATTTGTTTCAAAAGCTCGAGCTCATTAAAGATAGATCGACTAGTTTGACACTAACAATAATGCAATATATCTAGACTAGAAAATTATATGATTAAATAGATTCAGCATCAGACATGAGATGAGAGACATTAAACATTAAATGTTTAGACTTTATGAAATATGGTATGGAGTTTCGAACACCAAATTAAAATTTTAATATTCGACATTATGAAATGACGTTTTTCTTAATGAGAATTTATCTATCTGGATTTAACGTACTTACCATCGGCAGAACATGGGTAAAGATCCCCTGGTTGGCCATTAACGGTAAATGCATCGGAAATGTTAGGTAGATCACCGGAGGCCCATGCTTGGTCCTCCACATCAGTAATACTAGTATTCCACCATTCTCCTACAATTCAGATTAAATAAACATAAAATTTTATTCTTTAAATTAATTACCCTCTAATGAATTACCATGACCATCTATCTATTTGTACTCACCTAGGATGATTGGGAATTCACCATCTGCCTCAATATTTGGCCTAAGGAATGAATTTCCAAGAACAAGACCAAGATCAAGACCTAGACCAGATCGGGGCCGGGGCTGGATGATTAAGGCTCCATATACTGTAGCCCGGAGCCATTTCGACTGAGCATGACACCAAAGGGTACCCTCCTGCCCAGTAATGTTGAATCGATACGTGTAGTTCTCTCTGGGACGTCGGATTGGGCACTGTGTTACGTACGCTGGCCCATCGTACCAGGCACTCAGTTTCTGGAAAATCCCATGCCTGTGATCAAATCAAGAATATTAATTTTCCTTTTTATCTATAATATTTGTTAGTGTTCATTTACTTACTTTGACAGTACTAGGCCTGATATTTGCTATGCTGTGCAAGTTCTCAGCCAGTTTATGCACGCACCAAAGAAGTCTCATCTGCTTGCTGCTTACCGCATTGTTGGATATATAAAGCGGACTCCTGGATTGGGTCTCTTTCTGTCCTCCACCAATGACCTACAATTGTCTGCATATTGTGATTCTGATTGGGCATCTTGTCCAATGAGCCGCAAATCTACTACTGGCTATGTCGTCAAACTTGGATCTTCCACTGTTTCATGGAAGACAAAGAAACAACACACCGTTTCTCGTTCGTCAGCTGAAGCGGAGTATCGTTCCATGGCCATGACAGCATGCGAAATCATTTGGATTCGAGGCCTTCTTAGTGACTTGGGAGTCATTGTGAACACAGCTACACCTCTTCATTGTGATAATCAATTTGCTCTTCATCTTGCTGCCAACCCGATTTTTCATGAAAGATCAAAGCACATTGAAGTTGATTGTCACTTCATTCGGGAAAAGATTAAGACCAACGTGATTCGTACTGTTCATATCTCCACACGAGTCCAACCAGTTGATGTATTTACCAAAGCATTGGCCTCCGATCAGCATCATTTTTTGATCTCCAAGCTTGCAATGCTCAACCTATTCCAAGCTTGAGGGGGGCTGTTAGTGTTCATTTACTTACTTTGACAGTACTTTGACAGTTGGCACTAGTATTAGTATTAGTTAGTTTGTTTTTGACTTGTGCATATAAATAGGTCAACTCTTGTATTTGGGATCATTCATTTCAATAATATCAGATTCATTTTTCTTCTTCTCTCTTCACTCAAAGCTCTTCATAACCGACAATGGCGGATTGATTCAAATTGCAAGCACCTTCTAACAATATTTGAATAAGATTTAAAAATATTTGTTTTAATGTATAGTTTTACCAGTGAATTGTTAGACCGTACGGCGACTCGTTGAGAACATGAATAATAAGGGTGTCACCCTCGTTTACATGGAGAGTTGGCCCCGGGAGACTCCCATTTACAGCAGTTATTATTTAATTTGGTTTCCACACAATCGGTTCAAAGTGAGATTTCCTACCTGCAATAATGCATAAAATTTTGTTAAAGATTATCAGTGCCGTACCCACGAAAAATTAAAAAGAAAATATAATAAGAAACGATTTTAGTTATACTACTCCCGCTAAAACGCTTGTATATTAATAATTATATCAACGCATAGCGGATCTCTTCTGCTATTTCATGTAGAGTTTTACATGCATGAGTTTTGATGTGATTTAATGCGGGGAGAACCGAACGAATAAGCTCAATCTTTGACTTTAGCGAATCCTTTCCGTTTAT
This sequence comes from Primulina huaijiensis, assembly GCF_012295235.1. Taxonomy (NCBI): domain Eukaryota; kingdom Viridiplantae; phylum Streptophyta; class Magnoliopsida; order Lamiales; family Gesneriaceae; genus Primulina; species Primulina huaijiensis. Next base: position 26,614,366 of record NC_133307.1, read on the forward strand.
GTAAAAACCAAGAAAAAGAGAAATTAAAGTAGTCCACCGAAGAATCCTATAATTATAAATATATATGCATGAAAAAACAAAAAATGAATTATTGATTACACATGGAATTAAGCTTTTTTATGTAGTATAGATATAGATATTTACGCACATTGAATGTGTGCTCTACAGTGGCAGCAAATGCAAACGAATCTGAACAGGCTAAAACGGCCAAAACACAATCAAACAAGGACACAAAACGAGCCATTGGAAGGGAAAAAGAATAATTATTGATGAAACTTTATATTCGAATGATGAATTGAAGAAGAAAACTATCTTATTTATAGTATGAAAAACTTTACGTCTTTACCAAACCTTGAATTTCTATAATATATATTTAAATGATTTTTTTGTTGCAATTTGCTTTCCATGAAATGGAATTATATAATATTAACCACGTGCGATTGCGTGAAAGGCTTGTGTAAAATAGCCAGCTATTGCCTGATACTTTTTAACGAGCCATGCAGTTTGAAAAATTGGGAGTTAATTCGGACTAACTTCATTAACATGGAGTCGAAGAAATAATACAAAAAAAGCAATTTGATGATCATGCAACGTCGTGGGATCCTTGTTTCTTGAAGTAAAATCTGAGTTTTCTGATTCGCACTTTTGACTTTTCTTTAGTTAATCTTTTGTAAAACTCTGCAATTAACACATGCTAGACGTAAAAATAAATGATCATTTATAAAAATGAGAATTATTGAAACGCGGAGATTACGAATTAAAATAGTCGAAATGCGCGAAACTCTTCCAAAGGTTTGACTTTTGAGTAACTAAACTTGGGCTACATGAAAAATTCACATGTTAAGTGTCCCCTAAAATGGTTTATATTTATATATATATAGGTGAAACCGTCTCACGGATTAATTTTGTGGACAGATTTCCAAATCGACCCAACTCATGAAAAAATATTACTTATTATGATAGATATGGATCAGGTCAACACGTCTCACGGATATAGACCGTGATACAGCTTCACAAGAAATCTACTCTTATATTTCATGTCCCCTCTTACTCCAATTATACATGACCTGAAGGAATGAATTTCAATAACTTTATGAATTGAGGATTTGAAATCCAATATTTTTTATGGATTCGAAAATCATCTAAACATGTTGATGAGTTCAATTGATGACGTATTAAAAATCCAAATTCACCAAACCTCCTATCGAGAGCACCCTTAGATTTAAAAATAAAGTCAAACAACACTCACGTGTATAGATTTTATGTAGTATTATACGGATACCCTTAAAATTATGAGAATATCATAGATATATAAGAAGTAAAGAAATAAATCATTGGAAAAACCAAATTTACAAACAAACTTCTAATTTTATTCTTATTTAGTTTATTCAAAAAATGGTGGTACGCTTATAAAGTCTTATTTAATGAGATTATATTATGAAAAACAAGAAAAATATTCTATCAGATGTAGAATTGGACTATATTTTTAGGACAACGAATAAAAGGAGAGGAATCTCATATAATTGAGATGAAATTAGTAATGGCAAAAATTTGTGTGAGACGGTCTCACGGATTGTATTTTGTGAGACAGATCTCTTATTTGGGTCATCCATGAAAAAGTATTGCTTTTTATGTTAAGAGTATTAATTTTTATTATGAATGTCGGTGGGTTGACTCGTCTCACAGATAAAGATTCGTGACTCACAAGAGACCTCCTCATTAATAATATATAGCTTAGGGATCCTAACTGTCAACGTTAAATCTTTAATATTCTAATTTATAGGTAACTATGAATATGATTTTATAGTAACTTGAAATTTTATTATATTATTATTTATTTATATTTTGTTTAATATATATAATAAAGTGTGTTTAAATTTTCATATTTCATACTTTAGAAAAATTATCTTATAATTATTACTAAATTTCATATCGAGAGGGTTTGACACACCCGTACCAATATATAAATACAAAAAACAGTGAGGCTCTACTAAACCTCCGGATAGATACAACTACGACTTTCTACAACATAAATAGGGTAAACCAGTTGTATCTAGTTTTATACAGCTCAAAATATGTATAGGCGTGTTATTTAAATAAAAAAACTTTAGTAGATTTATGAACATGAGGCACACGAGTCAAAAGATACGCGGCTTGATTCCCTTCCCTATAAACATGAGTGAATAGCATTGAGTTTTCCTCAGCAAGCTCGGATTGTAGTAAATACATGATCCGACTCCCAGGCTATTTTCATTGTAAAAATAACATTGATGGAAACTTGGGATTCTGTCTCAATCCATACCGGAGTGAAGTTAAACTCTTGGCAGAAAAGAATGCCCTTCCAAATAGCCAGCAACTCAACCTTTGTGTTTGTCCCAAGGCCTGCACACTTGCTGAAAGAGAAAATCAAATGGGCAGCAGAATCTCGAACCAAACAACCTATTGTGATATCTCCGAGATTTCCAACGGAGCTCGCATGAACGTTCGAATTAAATATGTTTGGCAGCGGTTTCAACCAATTCAGAATAAGAATTTTTGGCCGAACCTGAGAGAAATTAGACAATCCAAAGAAATAAGCAGCGTCTATTACAATAGCAGACTCAAGATTATTAATCTACAAAAATTTTAAACTGTAAGATCATTTAANTAATTGGATCACTTGGGCTAAAGCCAGTGTGGCCATATAAATGGCTCGGCCACTGGCCCCTACGCATCCTTTCCAATGATTCTGCTTGAACAATTTTCTTGCCTTCGCAAGATCACGAACATACGAATTTGTATGATATTTCATATAATCCACTCTCATTTTCTTGTTATTATGCTTAGCATAATTTCTAGCCTTCCATAAAAATAAAAAGATAATCAGAAGAAATGATTATCTATCAAAACTTGAGAAAAAAAAAATGTACAGTACATAATACTAATATATATAATACACACACAGTGTATGCCTAGTTGCTAGTTTGTGTAAACTGAGCCGGTTTAATAAACTAGTTTTGAATCTGTGGAATATAGCATGTTCATTAATTATAAGACACGATTAAGACATGAACTGGAAATGTAAATATACAATTTTTTTTTAATAAGAGTTGCAACTTTTTTATTCAGGCCGTCGTCACGTGTACACTCTTGTATCATTATAATCAACTCAAAATCACGGTTTAAAATAATGGAAATGAATATTCGGTTAAAATTATTATAGCAATTACAATAATTAAAATAATGGAAATGAAAAAACCGTAAACTTGGTCTTATACGTTTTTGTTATTTTGATAATCAATATTGTCTTATTTCAATTTTAATTAGTCAATTATCTTTCGGTTTTGGTTATTTTATTCATTTTTGAACTGAATGTTGATGTTACACTTACACATCAGTGTAATGTCAGAGTCACGTATGTGCTGCATAATGTCATATAGGGCATGTCGGAACAATAACTAAGATTCAAAAAATAATAAAGATAGCTGATCAATATTGAAATTTGATAACATATATGACTAAAATCACAGAAAGACAAAAATATATGTAATATTGTAGTTTTACGCATTAGTACTATACATTTTACATATTTTATATGTAAGTATTATTTACAATAATATAATTTCGTTCATCCTAAATATTTTGAGCGGTTGTTGGTAAATGTTTTATATAAATGGGAATAAAATTATGAGTGAAACAACAAGCTAAGTTGTTGGTTGTTTATTAATTTGTGTTATGGATGTGGTGGATTTAGAGTTGGTGGGTCGGGTTAATTTTTGACACCACTTTGACATTATTTATGGATTGAAATTGAAAGTATCACATTAGTTTCGTGCTACAAAATGAAACTAAAACAAATCAAAAGCATGTGGAACTGGGAAAAAAAAAAAAAACAAAGCAAAATAAAAATTCACTTTGAAATTTATATAGCATAATGCCATCTTTCAAATTATGCCATCAAATGTATGTCATCTTCTAATAATAATGCCATATTATATATATAGATGTATTGTTTTTTGAAAATTAATTAGATGTATATATTTTATCCTACATATTGAAATTCATCTCAATGTCTAGTTAAAATTATTGAATAATGACATATAAAAATAATTGAATGATAAATATATGAAGATTTCATAATAAAAATTCATATATGATATAAAAATATTTATAGTGTTACTTATTCTACCCACATTTAGATAATATTTTTGGCATAAAAGAGGTGGGAAAATGTAATTTGATAATTTGATCCTTAATTAGAGACTGAGTCGAGATGGTTATGTTATTTTTTACTTTTTTTTGTTATTATTATTCTACGGTTTATATTTTAAATGTAAATATAAATAATTACGAGAAACTAATTTCGTTCATCCTAAATTTTTTAGGCAGTTGGTAAATGTTCTACGTAAATGGGAGTAGAATATAATTATTAGTGAAACAATAAGTTAAATGGTTGGTTGATCTATAAATACTGACGTAACATCAACATAGCGTTTACATATGCAGTGCTCTATCAGCACAAAATAAAAAAGAGGGAAATTTTCCAAAAAGGGATAAAACTTAATTTTACCTGCCTACATCATCAACTATGAAAAGAGATAAATGAAAATTGCAATTTTCCCAATAAGCTATAAAAGAAAAACTAAATCGTTTCATGCAAAAAATGCATACCTACGTTGGTCATTGAAGAATGTAGATTTTTTAAAAATATATTTAATACTAGTTGACGTCATATTTTTTATCACCTGGATTATTTGCACGGAATCGAATGACAGCCCGTCCTCCAGCAGGCACAGCAATGGTGTTCCGTTCTAAAGGATTGACAAGGTTGAACTTTCTTCTATCGACCGCGGGATTATAGTTACCAAACCCTTGAGCCAGCACGAAGAAATTGAATGCATGCAAGTGTAACGGGTGATTTTCCGTATCAAAGCTGTATTCTGCAACACAATCTCAATCACAGAATTGAACTTCACTTGCTTCACCTTCGTTGATTTTGTGGTAAACAAAAGCGTCTGATTGAAACTGACACTCGAATTAGTGTAATCGAACCGAAATGGTGGATTATTAGGGAAATCTGTGGTGTATATCCCGCTAACATTTCTGAAAAAAGCTTCCAACATTGATAGGCGGGTAACAAACTGAAACGAGGCATTGTTCATGCTCGCTGCAAATTTCAGGCCGAATGGCCCCGCACAACTTCCATTTCCGGGGGCATCGCAAGCTGAGAGTCCCAGCCCGAAAGTTACGAACATAGATTCGTTGACTGAGAGAGGGACTGCGGGACGAAACGGGGATGAAACAAGTCCAGTTATGTTAGTGTAAAACTTGTGGGCAGTCGGGGTGTCGTTGAATAATGGAAGAACCGGCCTTATCGGGGTCGATTGCGTTGATCCCGCGTACACTATGATGCCGGTTGCGGTAGTGTTATCGAATGGAATACCAGGACCTGCTGAAAAATATGGAGTGGAGGCCATGTAATACCTCCCCGGTGCCTGATTTACAGTGAGAAGAACATCGGCTGTCTGGCCTGTAGCCAACACCACCACATCGGTGACGTAGTGATTCGTGTACGAAGCATCGATTCCCACTACCGTTAGGTTGTGGTTGGCTATCTTGAAAAATAGCTGGTTATTGAGTGCAGCCTTTATTATTCGGAGGAGATAGGTCTTTCCTTGCTCCACATTTAACTTGTATGTTTCTACAAAAACACTTCATCAAGTTATAAATCATTACTCTATTAAATTACACTGTAATATTAATGCAAATTAGCTAGAGACTAGAAAATATAAACGAGGAAGATGTGTTTGCGTGCATGTTGATCGGGTATTGAACTTTAGAAATGTGAAAACAAGTACTTGAGACATTAAATGCAATAAAACATGTGGAGTTTTGCACACCAAATTAGACTTTTGATATTCGACAGTATGTCTTTGAGAAATTATATTCCTGAAAGCTCGAGCTTATAGAAAGTTGGCTTAACCACAACTTTTTTTTACATGGTTTAACATCTAGCTGCATTGTGGTCTAGAAATTTTCTTGATGAGAATCATATAATGTACTCACGATCAGAAGAACATGGAAAAAGATCTCCGGGTTGGCCGTTAATGGTAAACGCATCGGAATTGTTTGACGTAGCTCCGGTGGCCAGTGCTTGGTTCTCCACATCAATAATATTAGCATTCCACCATTCTCCTGCAATTCAAATTTTTTCGATTTATATAATTTTATTATTTAAAAAATAATCACCTGAAAAATTACAATGACAAGGTATTTGTACTTACCTATGATGATTGGGAATTCCCCAGCTGGATTGGGGAATGGATATGAATGACCAAATCTAGGCCGGATGATTAAGCCTCCATATACCGTGGCTCGGATCCATTTTACGTGGGCATGCCACCAAAGGGTTCCCTCCTGCCCCGGTAACTTTGAATCGGTACTTGTAGTTTTGCCCGGGTCGGATCGGGCACCGTGTCGCGTATTCTGGCCCGTCGGACCAGCCACTCAGTATCTGGAAAATCCCATGCCTACGATCACATCAACAATATTTTTCCAAGTAAGATTAAAAATAATTTGCTACGATGTAAATGTGGATATTGATAATTTTAAATAAGTTTTATGACTTACCAGTGAATTGATAGGTCGTATGGAAACTTGTTAAAAACATGAACAATAAGGGTGTCACCCTCGTTTACATTGAGAGTTGGCCCGGGAAGAGTCCCCGTTCACTGACTTATTTTAACAACACACGCATTCAATTCAAACAAACATTAATATATTTTTAGAGAAGTGATCCGGTTTTAGTCAACACATGTATAGGGAAAACAGTAATTTCAGCCCTACGTATTTATATTTTTGTGATTTTTATTTTCTATATTTTTAAAATTAGGTCTTATTCCAGTATTTTTAAGTTTTTGTTAATTTTAATCTCTTTTGCATGGAAGTATTGACATGATATTGTACACGTGTACGTCAAAATTAGATGATATGTTGACATAACATTTGTGTTGTGTTGGAATAATGTATGATTGAAATAGAGTATTACAATAATTACAATAAATATATAATGTATGATTGAAATAAAGTATTAAAATAAAATAAAAACCAAATAAAATATTAAACAAATTAATCAAGACAAGAAAAATGACTAGTGAATAAGTAAGTATTAGGGGTGAGTAAGATTTCGGTTAAACCAAATTAACCGACCGAACCGAGCCAATTCGAAAATTTGGTTTGGTTATTTCGGAAATTCGGTTTCAAATTAAAATAAATTCGGTTATATCGGTTAATTCGGTTCGATTACGATTTTCAAATTTTGAAATCGGTTAACCAAATTAGTCGATATAATAAATACTATTATTTAAAATTTTTTATTATTTATCAATTTATATATATAATTTAATTTTTATTTTTAAAATCAACCATAATTCTAATCTATGGCCTCGTTCTCACTTCTCTAACCGAATTTCCCGTTCTCACTTTTCTATTTTCGACTCTTGACTTCATCAGCCGAATTAACGATTTTAATAATAAATTTTTTTTAAATCACAATTTTTTTAAAAAAAAAACTATTCAGTTAATCCGGTCACCGACCGAATTAACCGATTTTAATTCGGTTTAGTTTTGATCGATTATGAAAATTAATTCGATCGTTTCGATTATGGCTAAATACTTCGGTTCGACCGAACGGACTAAATGCTCACTCCTAGAACAAGTATTCAAGCGGTTGACGTTTAGTTTCCCGGAACTGAGTGATAATGACAAATTAGCCAATAGAGACGGAAAACATACTTCACCACGGGATAATGGTAAAAATTGTCTCATTATTTAGTTTGTTTAATTTTGGTAATTGGTCCGTAAAGTTTAGTCTTATTGAAATAAGTTTGGATTTTTTTATTTTCATTAATTTTTTGTTGAAATCCGATTCGACACCCAAATATTGCTGAAATTGCATTCCATATTATTGATATGTCCAGCATCGTGTCACTACTAAGTAAAGAATGGGTCTCATGTGAGACCGTCTCACGGATCTTAATCTGTGAGACGGGTCAACTCTACCGATCTTCACAATAAAAAGTAACACTCTTAGCATGAAAAAGTGATACTTTTTCATGGATAACCCAAATAAGAGATCCGTATCACAAATACGACCCGTGAGACCGTCTCACAAAAGTTTTTGCCCTAAGGTAAAATATAACTAAAAGTAAATAAAAAACTTATTGGACGGACGAAAAATGAATGTAGTCAATTTACGCTGTTTTTTTGGCCAATTCTCCCACTTCAGCACACAATAAAGACAAACTTACTTTTATATTGTAGTTACGAATGTATAACCTTGATTGATTGAGAGGTGTAGAGAATCTTCATATCGTAGTGTAATTATAAAATAATCAAACTTAAATTATTCGTATAGTTAATTAAAAATAAAAATATACCATAAAATTTTCTTTAAATCTATTGATTCTAATTTAATCTTAAAATTTTACTAAAAAATTTACTTATCACGAAAAAGGAATACGAAAAAATTAGTTAATTTGTACACGCACATTATGCGTGTGTGTGTCTGTGCATTTATAATCTGTGCTCTGGCGTCAAGCATATTAAATTCAGATAAGAAATACTTGTGTATAATTTTATTTATTCAAATGGTGAGAAATTCGACTCTTTTCAAATTATCTAATTTTTCTAGATTTAAGTTGTGTTTGAATTGATTGATTTGAAATAATTGATTTTAGATTCATGAATTATAATTCATTGACTTGTTTAAAAGACTAAATTCAAGTTAATTTCAAATGACCAGCCAAACTGAAAATATGATGAACTGCAATGTTTCGATGATATCTCATGGCTCGGTGACGTAACTGACCAACCACTACAACTATTAAACAGAAAACAAAATTTGGGACAAGTCATATTTTACGAGTTGGGCTAAATCAGATGTTATCTAAGCAAACTGATGACAATGAGACTCATCAGTTTGGCTAATCAGCAAGAACCATTTGGGCATGAGCAATTGATGCATTTTGGTCAGCCTGATCAACTCGATTATCCAAATAGAATGATTCAGTATGTGACACAGAGTTAAGACGATGATCTACAAATCATCTTCACAAATCAAAGTCTGAATCGAAGTGTAAGATAATGACAAATGACAACTAATATACTAGTTCTGTACATCAGTAGACCTCATCAGTTTAGTTCAACCTAGCTGACGAACCCAACTGAATGATCATTGACTAGCCCAACTGACAGCGGACCTCAAAATCAATTAGGCTCGGGAAAAGTGGCCAGTAAGATAGAAATGATTGTTTCATTATCAGAAAAACTACATAAACTTTCCAAACGGTCATATTCTTGTGTCTAACGTATATGTTATTCTTGAAGTATATAAATACAACATCTTGAATATCAAATACAAGTTGATCAACCTCAAGAGATAAATCACAAGTTGAAATATGTTTTAAAATTAGTTATATAAATCAAAGTCTTTTAGTTGATCCTTCCAAGAGGAAGAAAAGGTGGCATATGAGTTATTAATCTCCGAACATCCATAAACAAATTCGTGTCTATTTATGATTGCAATTATTTACCTGCTATTATTTTTAAGTTGCATTGCTGAAGCATTTTACGTGTATTTCAAATACCAAAATATTACATACCAAAATTTTTATAAAATGATTCAATTAAAAATGTTTTTACACAATCAACTTGTATATCTTTTAAATATTTCACCATAATGTTTATTTGATTTCTACAAATGATTATTTTGAGTGTCTTCCACTTGGTTTGAAAATCAAACTTGATTTAGTTCATCGTTATTCAATATTTCAATAAGCGAGTTATTGTAGCTCAAAGATAATTCCCAACCAATCCTATCATAATTTATTCCACAAAATATTTTTTAAAACAATAATTCAAATATCAATAATATCTAAAATAATTTATATATTGATATTTATTAGAAATATTAATGAATTAAAAATAATAATTAAATCTATTTTAAGAATTAGTTTAAACTTTTTAAATATTTAATCTTATTATTTTAAATATTTAATTGAACTAATTAATTAACTATTCAAAAAAATTACAATCACACCTAAATAATCAGAAGATAAATTACTAACATACAACAAATATTAAAATAATGCTTATAAAATAGAAATGAAACACAAATATCCAAGTTTTAATTAATTGAATTATTATATAAATCTCATAAATGGTCGATTAGTGCACCCGTAGGGTGAGGTGGATATCTATATCTCTTAATTTTTTTTATACCTAGTAATAAATTCTTGAAATCTAATATTTTGATCCGTAATCATTTTTACATTCGGAGTTGATGCTTCTATCACATCTTGAACTGGTGTACCCAAGTCACATTCATCCTCGAAAACCATATTATGCATTATAATACATGTTATCATTAAAAATAAACATTCATAGTTATCAAATTAAAATTTGATTATTTTATTCAATTAATAATACAATTCCAAACATAAATTTAATTATTTATTTAATAAATAAAAATTTTAAAATAAATAGTTACAAATTTACATAATATTATTAATAATTAAGCTTAAAATATATCATAATAAACAATTAGAATAAAAAGGACAAAAAAATTAAAAATTAATAACACTGGGATAACGTTTCAACAATGTTCTGCCAAATTGCTTGCACCAACCTAATGCCAAAAATAACAATGGGTTGGAGCAACAATTCAGACACCATTTTAGCGTCCTTTAATTATCGGATTTTACTCAATAGCGAATCAAACCAAATTGAACCGTAAGTTTCGGGTTTGGTTTGGTTCGGTTCAGTTCGGTTTGACTTGATCACTAAGGATAATTGATTTTTTTTAAATTTTGTTTATTTTTTTCAAATAAAATATTTTGATAATTATTAACATAGTTTAAATTATCTAGCCTAGCTATTATCAATAAAAATCTCTCTTGAAAAAAATACATAGAAATAAATAGATTTATAATTTTTTTTTAAAAAAAAAACCATAGAGTCAATACAACTGGTACCTTTTCTGCATGATAATCAAAAAACAAAATATTATCAATTTTAAAACATTTCTATTATTTTTTATTTTTATCAACCGAATAAATTTATCATTATGAAAATAATTGTAACAAAAAATATAAATTAAAATTACCAAAAAGTTCATACATTGGGCCAAGGATAAAATAATGGATTGTTTAAATATACTAGAATTTGGGCCTAATGGACAGGACCAACCCATTTCATTAAGAGGCTGCGGAACCCTAGAATTGATCTTCTGCTCTCTCTCATGGCGGGTACCGGTAAGTACAATTTTCGAAAATAATGGAATAAATGATTATACAGCTCACGATTCCAGTAAAATGGAAAATGATGAGCACGAAGGTGTCGAAGTGGCCGCCGTCTCCGGCGAGGAAGATGACGCGGCAATGCTCGACGACGGCGGAAGAGTCGGCAAGAGATCACTGGACCGAGTAAAAGGACCGTGGTCGCAAGATGAGGACACGAAGCTGAGTCAGCTTGTGAGTAATATCGGGGCTAGAAATTGGAGTCTAATCGCCCGAGGAATATCGGGACGATCGGGAAAGTCGTGCCGCCTCCGGTGGTGCAATCAGCTTGACCCAGCGGTTAAACGCAAGCCGTTCACGGGTATTTTTGTAATTTTCTTTTTCTGTAATTATGCTTGATGTTGGAGTTTTGGTTTTAATTTTCATCGACAAAACATTGGGGGACACATGAAGCTTTATTTGCAGAAGGAAAAACAATGATACTTTTCTGCGTTCTTGCAGCTCTCCCCTTTGGGAGGCTTCGCATCTTTCTGAATTGTGTTATATTAGTTACTATCACAATATGTGTTTTTGGCAAGAATCAAGATTGGATACTGCATTTAATAATCAATGTTTTTCTGATATTTGCAATTCATCATAGTTGCAAGCATAAATTCCTGGATTGCAAGTCGAATTATTGCGGCCTGCTGAGCGTTTTTTTTAATTGTTTCGTTTGCTTCGTGTATAGCTTCTTCAGTATTCAAATGTTTGTGCTATTAAAGTTGCAGGAAAATGTAGCTTACCAGACTCTTTGATTCACCAATGCTTCATCGTGCTAGTAATTTCAATCTACAAGTTATAGACTAAATAACCCCTCTTCTTTCAAAGATGGACACATGTTTAAAACACAAATGTTGCTTGATCCTAGCATATCCCTTCCTTGAATTGTTCTCTGTTTCTTTCAATATCGGCAGTATTTCTTTTGGCGATGTGGTGCATGATAGCTTTGTATGCTTCTGGCATGAATGGTTCTTAATAAATTATGCTTCTGATCTGTGTTTCATGACATGCATCTTAATAATCATCTCTTCCTGTTTATGGGTTCTGCCATATTAATGGCTGTTGAGACCTCCAATTCCTGCAGATGAAGAAGATCGCATCATACTGCAGGCCCATACCATCCATGGAAATAAATGGGCTTCAATAGCAAGGCTTTTACCTGGGAGAACTGATAATGCTATCAAGAACCACTGGAATTCTACACTGAAGCGGCGGTGCATGGATCTTGTGAAGCCTAAATTGGAACCCAGCAACATGGTTGAAGATTCTAGTCTTGAAAAATCAAAGGCATCATCATCTGAGGAAACACCATCATGTGAAGACACCAACTTTTTCATCTCAAATGAAGCTAAAGACGTTATCCCTCAAGAACAAATAGATGCTAGCTTCCACAGATTGGAGAAGGATCAACCAGAATCTGCCCAACTCATCGAGAAATCTTTAATCCCTCCTACTCTATTCCGCCCAGTTCCTCGCATCAGTGCATTTAGTGTTTATAATCTATTTGACAGCCTAGAAAATTCAGAGCATTTGAACCGAGCCTCAAAACCAGACATCAGCGTCTGTAAATTGTTCGAGGGTGCTTATGGTGATCAATTGGTCCCTCACCGATGTGGCCATGGTTGTTGTGAAAGTCCAGGCGGGGCAGTTACTAAGGTAAGTTCATTGTTGGGCCCCGAATTCATCGATTATACAGAGTCATCTCCATGCTTCACGAGGCACGAACTAGCATCATTAGCTGCAGATATAAGTAATGTTGCCTGGCGTAAAAGCGGGCTGGAAAACAGCACCGTGAAAACAATGGACGACATTGTCAATGGTTGACTTGCAGCCGTGGTAGCTGTTCCTGAGATTTTGTTGTTTATAAGATCCTAATCGTCTGCACAAGATTGTGTGTGGCAATGCTCTTTTGTACCCAATTCTGTATTTTAGATTATAGTTACTGATTCGTATCATGTAGCTTATCAATATACAGATATTGACGAGAAATTGGGAGGAACTTTTCGGCGCTTGTAAATTTATCGAAATCAAGTACTGCTGTAGTCCATCTTTTTGTGTTAATTTATATGATTTAGTTTTAATATTTCGCAATCGACTTGAGAGTTTCTTGGAACCATAAAGGATCAAGATATTCAGAAAGAATGAATCAGCATCATCATTCTTCGATCAATATAGCAGCGAAACAAATTTCAGAATTAGAAAATTATTAGTATTTTTTAATCTTCATTTCGGAAATAGTCTTAATGGCATTATCAATAAACATGCATTAAGAATTTTATTTCCATCTATATTATAATTTTTTAGTTCATTTCGTTAAAAATGTTTAATAATAATTTGCTCATTATTAACAATTGAAACGAAATGGACCTCGCTCGCTCGAGCTGGACCCCACTAAAGTCTCAAATATAAACCTATTTTGGGGCTGAGGGTTTAAGTACAACCTTCTTCTTGTGCTTCGATTTTTCCTCTTCAGATCTAATGGCTCCGAACAACACCGGTCCGTCTGCTATTGAGAGAGAGCAGGTATATCTCTTTTATGCTTTTGTTTATCTTACGCGCGCGGATTCAATCGGGTTTTATGTTATGGGCTCTCATATATTGGGATTTTAACATTCTTTTTGCGTATCTATTTGTTTAGATAATTGGGATGATGGAAAAGGAGATGGAGTACAGGGTGGAAATGTTTAATAAGTAGGTAATTTCGCTTTTTGTGTTTGTGAAAATGCCCCACAGACTAATCTTGGGTTATTGGTAATTGTGGTGTTTGCGATCAATTTTGTGTTTATTATTAGCCGATGTTATGTATTTATATAGGTCCTGCTCTACTGATATAAAGCTTCTCTATAATGCATTTTTTAATTTTTAGTCCGTGATCTGTCATTTGAGCTAGCGGCTTGCTGGATGATGAAATGTGGTGCAAGAGTTATAGATGCTATTATTTCAAGTCATCATGCGTGTCATTTTTGTTTAGTCTTACGCGCCTTTATGGACATGTTTATATGATGACATATTTCTTTGTATTCAGGCTTACACACACATGTTTCAATAAATGCGTTGAGAACAAGTATGTCTTTCCGATACCCAATCTCTCCTATTGAAATTATGTTAGATTTATTGGTTGTGTAGATCATGAAATTTGATTAGATTTCAACAATTCTTCTCTCTACTTAGTGGGAGTATGTTGCATACATTTTCAGGTATAAGGATTCTGAGCTAAACATGGGCGAAAATAGTTGCATTGATCGTTGTGTTTCGAAGTATTGGCAGGTGATTGATTCCCTTTCTAGCCTCAGATTTATTTGATAAATTTGCCTGAACAGTGTACGAGAATATGTGTGTTCACTCTATAGTTCATTATAAGGTCTTGTGGAATGGATGACCATATGCCTTTGAAAGATTCTTGATGCATGAGGTTATGAAGAATGCGATGTGATATAGACAGTGCCAGCCTTCCTTATAGGAGTAAATTAGAGAAATCTTAACAGATAGAGATTGACTTTCGTTTTATATATCATGGTATAGTAAAAAGACTAATTATTCTGGACATGGTATTTGATCTATTTTTAATTTAATATTGAATCTATAGCAATTTAAACAATGCCAATATCTAGAGGTGTGATAAAAATTATAAAATTTAAGGAGGAAGTACTGCTTTATGGGAAATGAGAAGTAAGACTTTTAACACAGGGTGGTTGTCATTGGATTCGATTACAAAAGGCAGTTTTTGTTTGCATGTCAACGAAATGCCTCATGACGCTCTTAATTTTATAATGTGGCTAGCATATCTGATTGAATCATCGAGGTCATCTTGTATGCATTTTGAGTTTCTTCTGACTTATGCTACATAGATTGTTTCTTGATTGCTTTCACATGTTCACTGCAGGTGACTAACTTGGTTGGCCAACTGCTTGGAAATAATCGACCTCCTATGTAAAGGAGATTTTTTTATTCTCAAATCTTTTTTTGAGTTGAGATGAATTTACTCGGTTTTATATTGTGTTGCAAGATTACTTGAACAAGTAAGAATTGTAGTTGGAAGTTATTGATTTACATACTGGCAAGATGGATTGAATGAAAACTATTGTTATTTCATTTCCTCTGGTGCCTCATATATGAAAAAATCTAAAATTTGATCCATATAACTTTTTGAAAGTATTAAGATTTCCCAGTAAGATCCCCTCCCCATCATCCTGAATCATGGATCTATTCCTAGTAAGAGTGGCTTAAGAATTAAGAGAAGTGGACTTTTCATTGCATTAACTCGCAAAGCAAAGAAAAAAGAAACTTAAGTTTTACAAATTCAGAAACTTAAAAACAGTCGATTTCAAGTAATCATCTGCAGATGGACAATCAAAATGAGTGGGAAGCAAATCAAGAAAATGGGAAAACTATACACTTTCAAATTCTGTTTCTTTTGGTTTCCAAATTCGTGGCTTCTTTAAGTGATTCTTGCGCATCATTTTCCATCCCAAGTGTAAAAAGTGCAGCTGCTTGAAGGTAAAAGGCAGTAGGCCAGTTTGGTGATACAACCAGTGCTTGCATAGCATCATGCAGAGCTTCGTTAGGCTTTTCACTCATCAAATTAGATAAGCCGCGTCGAGCAAAGACAGTTGGTGACACCATCGTCCCACCATCAATGAACTGCAAGAAACAAAATAGTTGTTCAGAAGTTAGATCGATGATTCAAGTTGCACACCTAATATGTGCGTTCAAAAAAAGAAAATCAACTCATAGGGATCTGGACAATTATAGAATAAGAGGAAGGAGATTTTGTGGTATGAAGCTGGAACTGATTAATTCCAGATTGCAAATAATAGAAACAAGACAGGCACAAAACTCACTTGTGTGTAGCAATCGATGGCAGTGGTAAAATTCTTAGCTCGAAAAGCAGAATCCCCAAGCTTTTTGGAATTCAAGGTCTCCTGCATTTGATTCGTCCACACTTGAAAAGATAGCTGCATTGAAGAATATATCAATAACAGTGTGATGATACAGAACGTCAGGTGTTTATGCAAATAGACAAAAAACAGTACATATACATACCTCGTTAGCAATTCCTTCATCGTCTTTGTATCCGGCCTTGTCCAATATCTCATGTATGGCAGTGAGATCCTTTCTCAAACATGCTTCACCCAAAGGACTTAACACCAATGATTCATCTTGGTTCGCGTTTCCTTGTGGAATTCCCAGCAGAACATATGAAGGCACCTGATTCATACATTCATACCTGAAATATTAATATTCGGTCAAACTAAATGTTGATACCTGTTTGATCATACCTCGGTTTCTTTCTGAAGAGGAAGTAGAGATGTCACGAGAGACTTTGCATTTGGCCTTTCTCGTGCTTCATATTGCAAACACCGGGTGGCTAATCGTACCAATTCGGTTCCATCATCAGTAGAAAAGTGACCCTCCAAACAAGAATCCATCAGCATCAGAAAATTTTTCCCACGAATCAGATCGAGTGCCTAGTAGACGCCAGAAGTTGAAACAATAAATTCCTGGCTTGATAAATAAAGATTCCACTTGAAGTTTATTTAAAAAAAAAGATTCCACTTTTAAGTATACGGTCAAGAGTTGGCTCGTCATCTAAAAGATTTCCAAGAACAAAGTCTAAGAATATAATAAAGATTGGACAAATCCTATTCTTTGAAGAACCTTTTTTCATTTAAATGATGGAAATAAAACATACATGGCTTGGAGGTATGTGCTTGCCACTTAGAAGATCTAGCAGCATGGTTCCGAAACTGTAGACCACACTTTCTGCAGTAACTCTTCCTGTAAAATGGTTTAAGGTCAGAAGTTTCTTAGTTGGCACAAAACGTATTAATCTTAGAGTAAGCATGTACAAGTAACTATACCGGTTCTCAAGTACTCTGGAGGTGTGAAAGCTAAGTTTGTGCTGTAGCTTTTGCCATCTCTACTATTCTTCATCAGGCCAAAGCAAGAGAGCCTAGGATTAGCATCCTAAATAACAAGTATCCCGATGAAAAATCAAGGGCAACACTAAATGCACAACAAATAGGCAAATAAAAATTATCTGAAGCATTTTTCGCCTGATATGCATAACAAATAGGTAAATAAAAATTATCTGAAGCATTTTTCACCTGATCAAACAAGACTCGATAAGCGTTGAGATCGTGATACAGTGCGCGCCCTCTACTACTGCAGTACTCAAGGGCTTGCGCTAAATATAATGCCACCCTCGACCTCATTGCCCATTTCATTGGCTGGTTCTCCCCTATCACAATTCAACCAGCAGCATAGATCAGATCACTTGGATACCAAGATAATAAAACATACAACTCGAAAAAACCAATCAAATACACTAATGTACATCTTTTGGTTTCCTGGAAAAAAAATCAGCCCACAGATGATAAATCTTCTGTAAGAATGTGCAGGATTAAGCCTTGAAACGCAATGAGATATCGAGCTCACAATGAAACAGGTGCTTGGCGAGAGTGTCATTGGGCATAAATTCTGCCACCAGCAATCTCTCCTCCCCTTCGAAGCAACATCCAATTAGATTTGCCAATCGTTCACTTCTCAGGTTCCCCACTGCCTTAGCCTCGTCCTTGGAGAAACAACGAAGATAATTTATGATAAAAAAAAATAAAAAAATTTGCCCATATCTCACTCAAAAATTGTTCTTCATCTTGATTAGAAAATAAAAAAAATCTATCAGATGCAAAGTTTTCCAAAGTAAAAAACAAATATAAAAGAAAATAACTTATAACAGAGTAGATGAATAAACTGTCACTGACTGACGGATTAATCAAGAAAACAGCAACTAAAAAAATGTTAAAAGAATATACTAACAATGAATTGGCGAGAATCAGGCCAAGCAGACTTGTTGAAACGCTTAATTGCAATCCATCGTTCATTTTCAAGCAAGCCTTTGTAAACTACATTAGGAGCCTTCTCTCCATGTTCGGACACAATGTTATCAGGAGAAAACCCATTTGTTGCAGTTTTCAACTCCTCCCAGCTGAACTCTTTGAAGCTGGGCAGCGAATTCTTCTCCCCATTCTCTACAAAACCCAGAAATATCAAGTGAAAAAGACACTATTTTCCCACAAGCCCACGAAAAAAACCGATCAAGATTCAAATATATTCATGAAAATAAACTAACCCAGATCAGAGGATTCGAGAACAGATGGCTTGTGGTGAGAATGCCACCAGCAGAAAGAGAACTTTGAGCACCGTGCACCCATTTAAAATGGCAATAAAATTCAGCAAAGAGTGATATTTTCAGCCTTCAACAAATAGTATAATGTCAAGATTTAGCATTGGGATGAGAGTGAAATATGGGATCTATGGTTTTGAGGATCCAAGAAAATGAGAAATAGTGTTTGTCCTCAAAAAGCTTTCACCTTTTCACATTTGAAGAGCATGCACCAGTACATATTCCAATCACGGAGTTGTAATGTGTATACAATTCTCTATAAACATGCTTTGATTTTCGTGTATTTTCGTGGTGTGGAGAACAGTGAACTTATATGGGTGTTATGTCTGAAAAAGAAATGTAAATAAATAGAAAATAACATTTACCCTTTTTTGCTGCTTTTGGCTTTCAATTTTTAATTAAAAATTATGAATGTGTATTTGATTTCGTTCGTACCATTTTGGACAAAAAAACGTTTCGATCTATCTTGTTTGCAATACTTCAAAAAAAAATTTAAATACATTTGATCACAAATGTTAACTTATCGTTAAAAACTAATGGAAAATGAACTGAAACTGTTTTAAGAACAAACAATAAATTAATTATCTTGTTCAGACAAGTGCACAAAATTGAGGGCAAAAGCCGATTACATGACCTTTTCTGGTAGTTTTTACAATATCGAGGGATCAAAATAATTTTAAGTTTAAATAGTGAAAAATAAACCATTTTAAATATATAAAAATGTATTTACATTCAGAGTCATTAGTTAAAAACAAAAATTAAGAAAACCATTTGTTCAAATAAAAATATAAACTATTTCAAATTTTATTTATTTATTTTCCTAGAGACATAAATAAATATAATAAAGATTAAATTATACGACAATTGTCAAAGTAAAACAGTGACTCAATCATAGAGGCACAGGTGGTGGCAAACACGGTACTCTTTGGTATGTATTAGTTTTATATAAATATAAATATATATTTTATACACTCAACAACTTCTGAAGCAAGCAATAATTCAAATAATATAATATTTTATTTTATTTTAATGTATCTATTATCGAATTTAGCCAACGGGTACGACACCTTCCTAACTTTTAATTTACCTATAATCGAATTTATTTTTCATATAAATATTAAAAAAAAATCTCCCCTCTCTCTCTAATTAAAAAAATTCAAATTCTAATTTCACTTTAAAATTAATTTTTCGCTCCACTGGTAGAGTATTTACCCAATTACATAATCATACTGAAATAAGCCAGGAATTTAGTTATATAATTTATAAGTGAAAATAAAGGTAATATGATCAGAATCAGATATAGAACTAGTTTTCTTTAAATAAATGGTCATTTTCAGTACAAAGTCAAAGTCCAAGAAATCCTGTGACGGAGACCAAATCATATTGTTACCGTTTCTGCTTTAATTAATCGTACTTTTCATTTATGGCGCATTAATTGAATATATTAAAGTATCCAAGTATTATCAAGGTTCGGTTTACTAAATATTGTCCTGTCCTTTTCAATATATTCTATTTCCAGATATTGATAATTACGTCAGTTCCAAGATAAATCATTTTTTTTTTGGGAAAAATTTAATTCTTAGCTCGCATGAATCAACACAATATATCAACTATATATTAGTATTATTATTATTAAACTTATATATATATAATATTTATAAAATATGAGCGAGCAATGGTCCCTCCAAACAATATAAATGAACCCCAAAATCTGGAACCAAAGTTGATGAAATAATGATGATTTCCCCACAAAACCAGGCCAAGTGATGGAAGATGGTGTGTAATTATTTCGACCACCCATCTTCATATCAAAACTAAATTAATCACTGATCTTTTAAATTTTTCAAAAGAGTAAAATCCCATTAAATAATAGAGAGAGCATGCAAAAGAAAAGGTGGCACTCTTTTACAGACATGCCCTGATATTAATGATCATATACACATGCCTGAACCACGCACTTTACGTTTGATCAAGCTCCTTGCATCTATATATCTGCCGATTCTTAGTATTGGGTTTTGGATTGTTTTCATTCTGTACAGTTTCAAACACTCGAAAAATGTCAGCATTTTCGATTTTATGTGATCAAGTATAGAGCTATAATTTTTTAGCTGGAGTTCAAAATCGAACTTTTAAATAGTTAACAAATTATCAATGAAATGTAAAAATATAATTAGTTAAAAATCAAAAGTAACTTTAAAAACAAATTTTTAACAATTCATTTATAACATATTTCACAGCGATTAATTAATTATATAAAAATTGGATCAAAATAAAAAANTTATTTTATTTTAGTCATTTGCAATAATATATATAATTTTTAAAAAAATTCGAGGAGCAACTGGTCAACTCTTTTTTTTCGTTGCATGTCATCATTCTCTAATGTCCAGTTAATATTTTTGTCGAATAGAACCACCCGAGTTACTGGGAAACAACTCAATTTTGATTATTCAAATTACCAAAATCGAAAAAAGTAAACTTAGAAGATCGTTTTGGTTATTTTTGTTAATAATAAAAAGAACTGAATTGTATTTTTTTAGAAGAAATTGAATTGTATTTTGTGTGACTGATATATAAGACATTGTTTTGTTGATATCAGATGAACTATGCGCATCCGATACACAATTTAAAGGATCCTAAAAGAAGGAGAAAGATGTAGTTAACAACTATAAGTGAAAAGCTAAGCTGAAATCAGATGCTCGGTTCGATTATTTAGCCAACGTATATGTCCAAAACGGATCATGGAAATTACTATGTTTTGACTACCACTTGGATATCAATTATCATTCTCGCTTAAATTGCGCCAACATGAGCGCTGCAGTTTTCGGGCCATCACACACACACATGTATCTTTGTGTTGTATCTTTTTATTATTTTTATCTAATTTTTTATATCACTTATAACATAAAACATTATTATAAAAACCATTTTTAAAGTTCTTAATTTTAATATAATTTTCAAATGGAAGTTATTTAATACTAAAATATATATGTTTGCCGTCGAAAAATATGTATATGAGAGAGGGCACATGGGTATAGAACCAGCCTCTCTCTCGTACCAAAAACACACATCGGTGATAATAAAGACTCCTTGTCTGATACGAAAGCACGAACTTAAAAATCAAATGTGTACGGAGAGGGTGAAATAATTGGCTGGTTCTTAATAAAAAGGAATATATAATTTATTATATGGCGTGAATAGTGAGTTACTGTCGTTCTGTGCAAAATTCAGTAGTACTTATTAAATTAAAAGTTAACCAAAAAACAAAAAACAAAAAACTAAGCCCATCATCTTCAATTCTCTAATTTAGTGCCGACCGAATTAATAAGCATTTTCTGTTAATTAGTGAAGTGCACATGGAATGAATAAGCCGATTCTTCATAATTCTTGAATAAAGTAAAGGAGAGTTCATAGATAGGTAAGCATGGGGGAATGTGGCCGCCTCTACTACTACAAGGCATGTGAGGCAAGATGCTAGTGCACATTATATAAAGACAATTTCCAGTTTCGCAAGGTTCTTTAATCAGCAAGGCAAATTACTTTTCTTTGATTGATTTTTCTCTTTCTAGCAACGTTAAGCATGTGTGCTGATAGAGGTGTCCGTTTCACAAAAACGATTCAGACACGGATGTATGGAAGTCTAAAAATGGGATAAGGCGAATGAACATGGTTTTCTTGATTTTGATATTTTATTTCAACTCATACAAAACTAAGCATAAATAAGGAATGAAGATATATGATAATCGAAGGGATTATTAAACATGGAATTCCATGATACATTAAGGTGTCTTTGAGACCATATTGCGGGTCCAGCCAAGAACCACGATTTGAAAAAAAAAGCATTACCCGGACTCCACGAACAAGAATTAAATTATGTTGTGACGACTTTCGGAGGATGGTCGTGAATGTTCCTATACTATACACCGTTAATAACAGCTTCAACGTGAACGAAATTTCCATCTTCCGAAATCTTGCCATTGATTTGAGTTCTTGGCCTCTGAACAAGAAACAAACAAATGTTAACAGAAGCAGTATATTCTGAGGAATCTGTTCAAATTACAAAGAGGTAAAACAAAACAAGGGGGGAAACCAATTTTTTTACCCAGTCGGCAGCAGAATCTCCGGAATGCCCATTAAGAAGTTTGTGATTAATCCCTTCCTTGGTCTTGCTATCCTTACTCAATGGGAGCAACAGTGCTGCAGCTCCAGAACGATCTGGAAGTTCTGCACGAACAAAATTCAAGTTAGAGTTGCAACAATGGGCAAAACTAAGCCCATCATCTTCAACCTGGCAACTTTTTGTCAATGAAGAACACCACCAAATTAACAGCGTACCTGAAATAACATTGTGTGTCGATAAAACATTTCTAAGATTTACGAGCTCAAATTCACAAGTAGGGCTTAGTTATTTTTGTTTTTACCATGCCACAACCACATCAACTGTGTAGTGTTTACGCGACGCAATAATCAACAAACTCTGAATCACAACAGTTAACCAGGCGCACTGTTTAAGAAACCTGTCATACCACATCAAGAAACATATCACAATTTGAAAGTTCCATATTTGCAGATTACAGCTTCAACATATCATGAGATGGTTCATGGTATTACCTTTGAGTGCCATATTTATGATACGTCCGCACGAAGACTAGAGAGAATATCATGTGAGAGGAAAATATCAAATCACCGCAGCCAAAGAGCACCCCCTGTGGAACTGCACGACCATAAGAATTCCAATGAACAACAAAATGTGTGTGTGTGTGTGTGTGTGTGTGTGTAAAACATACATTAGAACAGCAAGCAAATCAAATCAAAGTGTCACCTATCAATAGAACTTCTAACATATTATCAGGACGAGGCAGTGTGGCGAACTTTGACCCCTAAACCGTTCAGAACAACATTGCAAATATCACTTACTTCTAAAGAAAATATAAAAAGATGCCAACTATCTTCAGCAGAAATCAAGCATATCAACTGAGAGAAAAAAAATGATGCTAGCAGGGTCTTACCTCCCGACAATGGTAATTTGGACCAGGTAGTTGAGTAGAATAAAAGGTAATGATCCGAAGAATTTGACAAGCCTGCAACAATGGGAAATTAAATGCAAAATATTAACATCAGTATTATCTTAATTGTAAAATGCTAACGAACTAGATTGTAGAGGTCCTAGCCCCCGAATATAGTCCCCATTAAATTTTCACAGAAGGTCATACTTTTTTCACATCGTTATCAATTTAAGATTCAAAATCACTCTTACAACTAGGCATGCCAAGACCCTGCACCATATCAGGACTGTGTAAATCTTCTTGCTCTTCAAAATGAATGGATGGAAAGTCCACTGCATATGTATTGTGTAATATTTAAAGCATTTAACTTGACTCTGAAATTTGGAAAAAAAAAAAATTGATGCAACAAAGCGAAAACTCACCAAGAAAAAAGATAGAAAAATGGAGGTAAATACAAATTCACTAACGTAAGCTTTATCTTGCCCCAACTCCTACAGTTCAAGAAAGTTGATACCATACATAAATCTCCAGAAGAACCAAAAATAGAAATAATAAACAACGCTGACTTACTGGAAGAAGGAAAAAGCCAGCATCCTGAAGTATTGGTCCTGGTCGATGAAAATAATGAACTCCTCGAGCTGCCAACCCATGGATGTACTGAAGAAAACAAAAAGAGATAGAGTACACATGTTAGAATCTCCAGAGAAAATAAAACACAACATAAGCAAATGTTCAACGTCCTGCAGGACGTGGCGAGCACATTTAATATTGATAAACAGGCTAAAAGCAATTAGATTATTTCCTTGAATAGAAGAATATGAAGGTTTAATGACAGAATTTTCCTTTTAAACCTTGCACTTTAAGAACGCGTGTCAAAAGGGCATCAGAACTCCACATTATATGTCATAAAAAAAACTGAGATCATTTAACTAGAAAGATCATATTGCTCGCCAAATTAAGGTTATGAAAAAGTCACATACTTTTACAGTGTCACAACAGAAGCTTCAAGATCAAAATTAGGCAAAATAATAAACACCATATTTTAATCTCTTAGTGTGTAAATAAAGAATATAATTATCTTTAGCAATGTTAATTAACGGAAAGCTAGAGCTTACTAGATACCAACTTTGTTAAGAAGCAACTTTCAGCAATTCAAAAGATCGAAACATCCCCAAACTAGAGCAAATCCACGCATTAAATTAAACTGCCCCATAATTTTTTTAAAAAAAATTGGCGAAAGCATGGAGAATGACAAGAAACTGATGATAGTATTTGGTCGATTTCCATAATGCTTGAGCAAAATTAGTCTGCATGGCGTGATTGCCTCATAATCAACTATGGATTCCTTTAAAACTTACAAAAGATTGAAGAAATACAATTGGTCTTCCTATTCATGGGGACTAAACAACCATGATTTTGGATCATTGCCACTGTATACCCCTTTGTTACGTGATTTGCACCGAAAACTATTGTTCCAGAAACATATTATCATTGTCAGCAAACCCACGTAAAAATTGTACCTTTTCATTGATGTTATGGCAAGTCCGCATTTAAACAACCTAAAACACCGCATGACTAAAACAATATACTATCCAAACAAGCAAATATCGAGTTCATTAATCACCACTAAAATTTCATTCTAAGCCATATTAATTTGTGAAAGAAACAACTACTACGGGTACAAACCAAGTTTTGGAAAGATTTTTTGGTCCATTTCAATTTTGAATCTCTAGATACATAAGCTGTCATGTTTTTTTTCTCCATTAAGAAGCCAAAACAGACCAGCATTTCGATATATTGTAACGAGATAACTAATCTTTGAATAAGAACTGGATCCCGAAATCCTGACCGTAAGTACTTTGAGCAAAAAATACCGAATCAGGTAGGATTACAATGAATTTAAACGGGTTTTCACATTGCATGTTCTCATGTCAAATTGTTGACTGTATCGAAATTGATCCGACCACATCATCAACTAATTAATCATTATAAGCAATCACATATTAGGCCATCAAAATATACATTAGAAAGGAACAAACCTGACAGATGAGACCCCCTAAAATATATTTCCAATTTTCTGTGAGAAGGTTGATTTCTGTAGTAGTTTCCGCCCAAATTCTCTTCCACAACTTCGGATCACAAAGCCAAAAACACTCGTCAATTTAACAATCAGAGATAAATAACACGAAAATCAATTTAAGAAGAGCACAAAATGCTTCATTGAAGGGGGGAAAGGGCGAACCTTTGAAGCCTCGCGACCAATGTAAAACGACATATCTTCTACGTATGTTTTAGAAAACAGCAATTCCATATTACATCACAAGAAAACCCTTCCCGCAATTTGAACAATTCTTTTCGTCCACCAAAAAATCATCGCGTTTCTGTATCCGATCAAGAACCCACCGAGAAAAGAAAAAGATACCGCCCCCAAGATAATTAAAAAGGAAAAAAAGCAAAAACCCAGTTGCCAAATCGAGGGCCTTGTAGATAATGATCGATGTCTGCGCTGGCAGTGCCAAAAGAAATTTGAATTTTGAAACTAANCACATTCTTTTTGTTCAATTTGTAAACCCAGACAATACTTGGTTTTTCCAAGATCCTTCATTTCAAATTCTTCTTTCAAGTATGACACAACTTCTTGAATTTCCTTATTCGTTCCAATGATGTTTAAATCATCAACATATACAGCAATAATTACGCATCCGGATGTTGTTTTCTTAATGAAAACACAAGGGCATATTGAATTATTTATGTATCCCTTTTTCATCAAGTGATCACTTAGATGATTATACCACATTCGGCCGGATTACTTTAACTCATATAATGATCTTTGTAATTTCACAGAATAACATTCTCTGGGTTTTGAACTTTGTGCTTCAGGCATCTTAAATCCTTCAGGGATTTTCATATATATATTACTATCAAGTGATCCATATAAGTAAGCTGTAACAATATCCATAAGACGCATTTCTAAATTTTCAGATACTGCCAAGCTAATCAAATACCGAAACGTAATTGCATCCATCACAGGAGAATACGTTTCTTCATAATCAATTCCAGGCATTTGAGAAAAACCTTGTGCAACAAGTCGAGCTTTATATCTTACTATTTCAGTTTTCTCATTTCGCTTTCGAATAAAAACCCATTTGTATCCAACAGGTTTTACACCTTCAGGTGTAAGGACTATAGGTCCAAAAACATTACGTTTATTTAATNAAAATAAATTACATCATTACCTTCGTCATCACACACAAATTTCAATATTCAACACCTAATTTTACCTAATTTTCAACATTCAATATTCAAATATTCAATATTAAAATATTAAATTTCAACACTCCCCCTTGTGATGATGATCATAATGATTGTCTTCATTACGTGTTTGTATACTGCCTCGNATTGATAGAGATTTCATGATTCTCGTCAGTTTGTGGTTCAGACAGAACATTTTCATCATCATGTGTTTCTTCAGGAACAACATTCTCTATTTTGTGATCATCATGTGTTTCTTCAGGAACATCATTCTCTATTTTGTGATTATTTGTTTCTCTATGAATTTTCTTTTTTAGAGGATTTTTATCCTTGGATCCGACTGANTTCATGTAGTGCAATAATCTCGGCATGATTTGATGAATTTGTTACGAGTGTTTGTTTCTGTGAACGCCAAGAAATTTTTGTGCCTC
>NC_133307.1:26641696-26675102 GCF_012295235.1 Primulina huaijiensis
TCGGTATGTTTCTTGTCTCCCCCTAACATTGGGAAGATTTTCTCAGTNTGTCTCTTTGTTGGATATGTGCTAAATCTTGCCAATAAATTTACGGCAAAAGATATATCAGGCCTTGTACAATTTGTAAGATACATAAGGGCACCGACAANTCCCATTTTCTTTCGTTGAGGTGGTGCAATAGGCACATACACCATACATCCAAAAATTATGNAGATACATAAGGGCACCGATAGCACTTAGATATGGTACTTCTGGACCAAGAATATCTTCATCATCTTCACATGGACGGAATGAATCTTTTTCTATGTTTAATGATCTAACAACCATTTNTTTGTTTTCATAATCATTGGTCTAGCAATCATTTGCAGACGTTTAATCAATGATTCAGTCAATCCATTATGTGTATGTACATGAGCAACAAGATGCTCAACAATGATTCCCATAGACATACAATAATCAANCATTTCAAATTCTTCCTTCAAGTATGACACAACTTCTTGAATTTCCTTATTCGTTCCAATGATGTTTAAATCATCAACATATACAGCAAAAATTAAGCATTCGGATGTTGTTTTCTTAATGAAAACACAAGGGCATATTGAATTATTTACATATCCATTTTTCATCAAGTGATCACTTAGATGATTATACCACATTCGGCCGGATTGCTTTAACTCATATAATGATCTTTGTAATTTCACAGAATAACATTCTCTGGGTTTTGAACTTTGTGCTTCAGGCATCTCAAATCCTTCAGGGATTTTCATATATATATTACTATCAAGTGATCCATATAAGTAAGCTGTAACAACATCCATAAGACGCATTTCTAAATTTTCAGATACTGTCAGGCTAATCAAATACCGAAACGTAATTGCATCCATCACGAGAGAATACGTTTCTTCATAATTAATTCCATGCCTTGGAGAAAAACCTTGTGCAACAAGTCGAGCTTTATATCTTACTATTTCATTTTTCTCATTTCGCTTTCGAATAAAAACCCATTTGTATCCAACAGGTTTTACACCTCCAGGTGTAAGGACTATAGGTCCAAAAACATTACGTTTATTTAGCGAATACAATTCAACCTGGATGGCATCTTTCCATTTTATCCAATCATGTCGATTTTTACATTCACCAAAAGATTTTTGTTCATGATCTTCATTATCATTTATGATGTCAATTGCCACATTATAAGAAAATATATCATCAATTTCTTCTATATCTTTTCGATTCCATATTTTTCCAGTATTAATATAATTGATAGAGATTTCATGATTCTCGTCAGTTTGTGGTTCTGACAAAACATTTTCATCATCATGTGTTTCTTCAGGAACAACATTATCTATTTTGTGATCATCATGTGTTTTTTCAGGAACATCATTCTCTATTTTGTGATTGTTGTGTTTCTCTATGAATTTTCTTTTTCGAGGATTTTTATCATTGGAACCGACTGGCCTTCCACGCTTCAGGCGTTTTACGACATCATGACTTTGTTCAATTTGTTTCTTTGGAATTTCAATTCGAGCAGGAGCATTTACAGCATGTATATATGATTTAGTTATCCTTTTTGTATCTGTAAATGCATCTGGTATTTGATTTGCTATTCTTTGCAAGTGCACAATTTGCTGTACATCTTTTTCACATTGTTGTGTTCTTGGATCCAGATGTAACAATGATGATACATACCATGTAATTTCTTTTTCGGTATGTTTCTTGTCTCCCCCTAACATTGGAAAGATTTCCTCATTAAAATGACAATCAGCAAAACGTGCTGTGAACACGTCGCCTGTCTGAGGTTCAAGATATCGAATGATTGATGGACTATCATAACTGATATAAATACCAATCTTTCTTTGAGGTCCCATTTTCTTTCGTTGAGGTGGTGCAATAGGCACATACACCATACATCCAAAAATTCTCATATGTGAAATGTCTGGTTCTTTACCAAATGCAAGCTGCAATGAGGAGTATTTATGAGAGATATATTTATTGAAAATCTTTACAAATAATCCAAAAATAAATTACATCATTACCTTCATCATCACACACAAATTTCAATATTCAACACTTAATTTTACCTAATTTTCAACATTCAAATATTCAACATTCAATATTCAAATATTCAATATTAAAATATTAAATTTCAACAAATCTCATATTAAAATGATTAGAAGGCAATCAAAAAGATAAATGATTTTGATAATATATCCAATCCAAAACAACAAACATATTTAGAGACTTTCATATACCACTTATGATATTCGACCCTACATTCTTGTTAATTCGCTTGTTGCCGCTTATCCCATTTTTAAAATGCTTATTTAAAATTTTCTTTGAATAAATATGTAAAATTATACTAAAGTATAATTTCAAGAAAAAAATACCGAATTTGTTATGTACACTAAAATAATTAATAATAGTGGATATAGATGAAGCTTCCAAAGTCCGATATATCATCCATACTCCAAATTAAATTACCAAAAAAAAAAAAATTTGTGACAGTCTCACAAATTGTGAGAAAAATATCTTATTTAGATTATTCATAAAAAATGTTATTTTTTATACCGAAAAATATTTTTTAATATTATAAATATGGACATGATTGATTCATCTCACGACAAAGATTTTTTAAATCATTTCACAAAAAATCTATGATCGGCTTGATCAATCCATGCACCCGTCAATTCCCATTTTAAATGGCAAGATTCATAATAGAATAAATATGTATATAAAATTTTGTTTGGGATTAGGACTAGTCCAGTTTGATACAACGGACTTGTCACATGAAAACAAAGTTTATGAGATTTTTTAGAACCCTTTTAGAGAATGTACAATTTCCACTAATTTTACAATGCTTAAACAATTTTTTCCTCTTCAAAATATTGAAAATTAAATACTTACCCATTCACAAATATTTAAAAATTCCTAACCAAAATTTAGGGATGTAAATGAACCAAACCATTCGCGAGCTATTCGAAGCTCGGTTCGATAAAAAACTCGTTTGAGTTTGTTTGTTAATCATATCAAACCAAGCCCAAGCTCAATTTTGAGCTCGAAAATTTAATCAAATCAAGCTCAAGCCTAAGGATATTCGGCTCGTGAGCTCGCAAACATGTTCGATAATAGGCTCGCGAGCTCGAGCTCGAGCTCGGCTTGTTTAGGTGGCTCGTAAGCTCGAGTTCGAGTCGTTTAGGTGGCTCGTAAGCTTGAGCTTGGCTCATTTGTTGAGTTGACAAATAAAAATAGTAGTACTAATGTCAATGGAAGGAATTGAATACAAGACATGTTTGAAAAAATGATGAATTTACACCATTTACTCACAATTACATTTTTAATCTTATTTGCATATCATTATACTAAAATGTTCTTTAAAATACAATAAATAAAATAAATTAACAGAAATACATCAACTTATTCATTTTCACTAAAAACTTACATAACCAAGTCATATACAAGTTGAGTAACTTTACTATTAGTCTGTGAAGGTTAATTAAAAATTTTACATGTTAAATTGATATGTCATTTGACATTAATCAATAATTTAAGTTAATTATGTCGAATTCATTTCATAATGATGTGTTGTCTTAGATCTACTATATTTAATGAATACTCTAGATGATTTTGGTGATATCAGTATATAATGAATATTCTAGATGTATGATTTTGGAATGTTCAATAATATACTGATTTATGTTTTTTTAGCCCTTATTTGTGTCGTTTTGGTTATTTATGAATGAATTGACATTTATATGTCTGATTTAAAATTAGTTTATAGATATATTTAATTTTTAACAAGCTCGAATCAAACTCAAACTCGAGCTCAATTCTATGCTTATCGAGCTCGAAAACGAGACGAGCTCAAGCCAAGCTTGTTAAACATGATAAACAAGCTATTAATGAATCAAGCTCGAGCCTGACTTGATTAACATGCTAAACGAGCTTTTAACAAGACGAGCTCGAGCTTTTCTCGAGCTCAGTAATTTCAATACAAACCGAGCTCGAACTCGAGCCTCAAACAGTTTTAAACAAACCAAGCTCAAGCTTGATACTGTTTGGTTTGGTTTGGATCGTTTACATCCCTACCAAAATTTGTATCAATAATCTCACATTAATTTTAATATTTATGTTCAAAGAATCCAATAATTGGTTGGGCCTTCTTGAGTAGAGAGACTGGCGACGGCCCTCGAGGGGATTTAACCATCAAAATACCCTGTTAACGGGAAAATTTGTAAAATAACTTTGTTCGACTATTTAAATGAGAAGATAATTTTTTTAATTAAATAATTAACCAAGATTAAAAAACAAAATACCTCTACAACCAACTAGTGGGGCACATTTGATTGCGTGATTTGTTTTATCAATTTTGGCATGTGATGTATGGATTAATTCAAATTTAATAAAATATTAAAATTTTATTTAAACCATCATGTTTATTTATTATTTTTTTCAATTCTATACTTTTATGTTTCAATTTTTTTTAACGTTTGAGCTCTCCGGGGAAGGAAATTTAATGTTTTTTTTGTATCAAAACCTGAATTTGGTATGTTTGAAGTGTATTTTAAAATTAACCCAAAAGACAAGAAAGATTTACAAAAAAATTTGACTTCAGCCCAATCATTAAGCAAGCCCACCGGCGCAGCCCAAACAAATGTTCCACTACGGCTCTAGACCTACCATTCCTCAGCAAGTTCTCTCTTGCCAATCGAACTAACTCGGAGTTCTCCCTTGTCAATCACGTCGAAAACCAAATATTTTTTTGTCGGTTTTGAATTATATCCCTTTATTTTGGATTTATTACTCTATTTTATGATGTTTGATTTTTATTTTAGTTAATTTGTCTCTTTTTTGGCAGCTGGTGAGATGATTTCTGCAGTGGAGGCGTCGAGTCTTTCTGCTGTCTCGTTGAATCCTCGAATCAACAGACCTAGTGTCTTCAACCATGTAATTGATGTTCCAACGTTTTCATTTTGAGTAAAGCTTTAGTCTGTTGAGTTTCGAGTTATGAATTCCTTTAGTTTATTTTGTAGTTAGGTTTTGAATATAATAATTGTGTATGGGAGGATTTTATCTTCGCTCCTTCATCAAATGCAGCAAATTGCTTCTTAATCCCTTCAAAACCATTTATTTGAATAATTTGATTTACTTTATTTTTTTTGAAAATAGCATGGTTTAGTTCAAATATCCATTTATTTTTAGGAAGTGATATCAGTGGTTTCAATTTGCAATTGTAATGGTTATAGGTGATGCTTGATACTGGAGAACGAAACTTCGTGTGCCCTCACAAGCAATGGAATTTATTTTTGAATGCAAATTTTGGAGTGGGAGCTAAAATCTCACCGGCTTGCAATGGTAAAAATTCATGGAATTACTACCCTTGTTTTAAGTTTTTTTTTCCTTTCAGCTTAAATATATATCTAATTCTTTTCTTGTTCAGAACAGCACCTTTGATGAAATCTTCAAGATCACGCTCATTGATATCATGTCAAGTCACGAGAGAGGAGTCCGGTGGAACCCTGAGTGGAGAAAGCATCTTACTAAATGAGCAGACACTGGAGCGAGAATTGCAGGTTGCTATCGACCAAGAGAACTATGCTCAAGCCGCAAAACTCAGGGATAGCCTTCGACTTCTCCAGGAAGACAGCAAGGCTGCAGTATTAGCAGCAAATGCTAGATTTTACAATTCATTCAGAAATGGCGATTTGGCTGCTATGCAAGCTCTCTGGTCGAAGGGTGAGCATGTGTGTGTTGTACACCCTGGTGTAAGTGGCATATCTGGTTATGACCTTGTGATGGGGAGCTGGGAATTCGTTTGGGCAGACTATGAATTCCCTCTAGAAATCGAGACAAAGGATGTTCAAGTCCATGTTAGAGGCGATGTAGGGTATGTTACGTGCATTGAAATGGTTAAAACAAAAGGCAGCAACTGGGGAAGACATTTTACGTCGAATGTCTTTGAGAAGGTTAATGGCCAATGGCACATTTGTATTCACCATGCATCATATGTTGACTTGTGATCGAGATCGTCGTATGCAAACACGTTTCGGGTTCTACTTTAAATGTAATGCTAGTTGCAATGCCGTGGAATTGTGCTATCATTTGTAAGCTTTAAGTTTTGATAATAATAATTTATTTTATTTTGGCAAGTGGTGGGTGGCAAGTGGCTTAATCACTTTTTTGTTATGCTGTGGAATTATGCTAATCATGTCATGACAATGTAAAAATTGATTTCAATGGATTCCCTATATATCGATTATACCCCCAAGCATTGACTGTAGATCATTTTATTAAGAAACTAGTGCTCGACATATACCAACCCGAGCAATACGATTAATATCAAAAACACAACTTTACAGAGGACACAGGTGAGACAAGAACGCACAACATTTCTACATTAGCTGATCCCCTGACAATACTCCAAAGGTCAAAAGACATACCACCATTCTTCTTTCTCCACCATTTACACTGAAACCAAATCGAATTAGTGTCAAATGCCAATTATACTCTCTTCGATAGCTATAACTGGCCTCACTAATTCGAGAACAAATATCTAAATGCTGATTTCTTGGTTCATCTCGTCAGATCCTTCCAACCGGTGACAAGGGCGGACATGTGGAATACTCTGCAGGCCGTGGCTCTTGGAATGTCGAACTTTTCATCTCAGCAGTTCCCGTATTAAGTTCTGGGGTGAATTCTGTGTCTGATCGCTCATTCGCATCCAAGATTTTATAAAACTTACAACAGGTTGCAGATGCTACACATGTGGCAAATACCTCTAAAAGAGAAATGGACACATCGAATGCAACAGAGTAAAATCCATTGCCAACTGGCTCCAATGTGAGAACAGGCTTGTTCTTCTGCTGTCCCTCCTGTCAGATGCGTAATTTAATCCAAAAAGTAATGTACCAAGTTTCAGATATAAGAGGTAAAGTAGTGACGTGAAGCATTGTAAAATTTTTACCTGCGCGAAAAAATTAACAAGATCAGTAGAAGACTTGGAAATAGATTGTTTCATAATCTTGCAACAGTGGTCACGGTGGCTAGTAAGGACTCGTAGCTTGCAGCCGATATCCCACCCTCCACAATCACATGCTCCACACGATCTCCATCGGCTAATTAGTGGTGATGGTGCACCTTTAATGGGTGTACCATGAACACCACTTGGAAGGATGACTACTGTACTCTTAGAAATTTCATTTTCTTGTGTATTCCCATTGTGAAATCCGTTTGCGAGACTTAGTTCTTTTTCATTAAGCTTTTCAACTGAGTTCTTCACTACAATGGCTGCAATCTCCTTGTTGGGTAAAAACTCATGGGTTTGCTCGATTATCTCCAGTGGATCAATACCATATAAGACACATTCTCTCACGACACATTGACCAGAATTCTCGGTAGTGCAAGAGCTTGAAATTTTCATCTGACCAACGATACTGTAACCAAGACCGCTGGAATCCGTAGCCTTTGATCCTTGGCTCATCCAGTTCATACCCTTTTTCCTAATCTCATGAAGAGAATAGAATGCAAAAACCTTGCAGTTGTCACTCTTTCCAGATTGTGGATGCCTATGCATAACAGCTGCTAGCTTGTCTATTCTATTTTCGACCACAAAGTTAAAGAAAGGGAGTTCATTCTTCAATGTCAGATGGAAAAGAGCCTTCAAAGTTGATGTACCGGGCTTCTTATCCCGAGACAGTCCCTTGGTGGCCATATCACCAGATATCGACTGCACGCTAACAGTCTTCGATTGAGCTCCTTTGTGCTTCAGCAATGGGTCGAGCAATCTTCTTAAAGGGCTAGACCTCCCTTTGGTTCTAGAGTTTGCCGTGTCTCTATCAAAGTTATTCACAGCAGAGGTGATTTCGGGATTTGCAGTTTCAGATTTGGCAGCAGTATGCACAGGATTCATCTGTGCAACAGCCAAACCCTCCTTAAAACTTAAACTTCTACTCGTTCTCCCAAGGTTAAAACTGAACCGATGAATAGGGGATAGATGTCTTCCTTTAAAAGTGGGGTCTTTGGAAACATCAGGTTGCGTTTTTTCGGAACCTTCAACTGAAAATGAATGTCTTGTGGTCTTCTCCTTCAATGCTGAACATTTCCCTACAGAGGGTGCAATGGTGGCAAATTCAGTGGGAACTGTGGCAACAGTAGACTGGGGAAACAAGTGTGAAATACGAGCAGAGAGTTCTCCTGAGTGACACTCTCGAGGAGAAAAGCAAGCAGACAATCTGCTCCCAATTTCTTTACTTATTTGTTCATCAAATGAAGTCCTGGACTCTGTACATTGAGAAATTTCCAAGCAACTTCTTTGCCGGCAAGGGCAATGTTCCGGTTTTTGAAGCTTAACGTCTTGCAGCTCTGACAAGAAACTTTCAAATGTTAAGTTCGGTTCACCGGCTCTTGGCTCATTCTTTTGCTCATGAGCATTGATTTTACCATGCGCCAAAGCTGCAACATGTTTTTTTCCCTCATTCAGATGCAAACTATTTAATGCAGGTGGTTTACTCTGAGACAAGGAACTCAACATCTTGCCATGTGAAATGGGCGGTTTTCCAGGAGATGAACAGAGGTGAAGATCATGTGATGAGGGTTGCTTTCTCAAATTTGGACTGATTTTAGGAGGCCCTTCTGGTGTAGAAGACGAAATACTGTTAGGCAATGATGTTTTCCCAATATATTTCCCAGGCATACGTTCATTAAACTTCCATTTCTCCAAACTCTCCCAGTCAAGAACTCCAAAATTCAACGCCTTCTCTTGAATGTTCTTTTTCTTCTCTACTCGCTGGAGAAAACCAGGTAAATTCAACATGTTCTTAACAAGTTCGTCATTATTATGTGCCATATTCTCTGAAGATTTATATTGGATCACATGCTCATCGCTTGCTTTCTGTTTCAACAAGCAACTCGGGTCAAGATAAGGTTGGCCAAATGGATGTTCGAACTTGTGTTTCTCTTGAACATGCAATCTCTTTCCTGTCCTGGGCAATGAAGGGGTCTTCTCCTTAACCACACTCAAGGGTTGTTCTTGTATCATAATTTTTCGCTGATCTAAATCATGTCCCCTATCCTGAGGGACGGTTTCAGGCTTATTTTTGTTGCTGAATGCCATTGCAAGACATCTCAATACATCTAAAGAGCTGTCTTTTGTGAGACTTGCAACTTATAGAGGGCTTCAAGAGTGCCTACTCTTCTTCCTGAGAAAAGCAAACTACATTCAACTTAACACTGTAAACTCCTCAAGACACAACATGATGGATTACCCTACTGCCAAATAAACTACACATTATTCTTAAAAAGCTAAATAATTCAGCGGAACCACTTAACTTTTAGAAATCAAAGTTAAGAAACAATCAAATCAATTTGTAACCAAAATGTGAAGACACTTGAGGCAAGGATTCGGCAACTAAAACGTGAAAGAATTAATAGATGCAAGAATCTTTAGTCATTGATCCAGCAAATCACAAACTTCGTTTCTGGAACCATATCACACAATGCAATAAGCTTCATGATATCTAGTGAATGGGAACTTCAAAATCAAATTTGACTTGATCCATTATTTCAAATCCTTAATGCGTAGAATTGTTGGACAAGATCCACCCAAAAACCACCTAAATCCAAGCAGTTTAAAATTTTGAAAATAAAAATTATCTCGACAAAAGTGTGCAAATCAATATAGCAAGAATTCACATCACCATCAAAAGAACACACAGATCCAAACAATCAAAAGCTCAATCGCAGCAATAAAAGCTCCAAATTTACAACAATCTGAGCTACAAATCAAT
Organism: Primulina huaijiensis; assembly: GCF_012295235.1. Taxonomy (NCBI): domain Eukaryota; kingdom Viridiplantae; phylum Streptophyta; class Magnoliopsida; order Lamiales; family Gesneriaceae; genus Primulina; species Primulina huaijiensis. The sequence continues at coordinate 26,651,479 of NC_133307.1, forward strand.
GCAAGAACTCAAAATAACTCCAAGAAAATCAAGAAACATCACCAAAGCAACCTCCAAGAGACAAGACCAACGCCAAGCCTAAAAAAGGAAGATACTCCATGAAATACGGAACCCGATAACACCATTAACAAAAACATTTCATATTTGGATCAAAAGGACCATACAAAAAGAAAAAAAGTCACACGGAAAAGGATAAAGAAACGGACTCACACTCAGAGAAAGGATTAGCAGAGTGCAAGAGGGTCAGAGAGAGCAAGAAATTTTCTTGGAATGTCACGAAACTTGTTCTTGGATAATACAAAATAACGAAAAGTTTTCTCCGACGGGTACCTGTAGACAGAGAAAAGACCCGCGAAAAAAATGTACTGCACCGAGGTGTTTGGCATCGTATGGGAGAATCCGACGGGAAGTCGCCATCATGAAGGGAGGTGGTGATGGATCACAGCGGATTTATGGGCTCATTGGACCCACTTGTGGACATTATTTCTCTTTGTATAGCAATTGTAGAGTGTGGGGCAGGCCCAGAATGATGACAGCGGCTAACTCCCGTTTAGTCTCTGGCTGGGAAATTATCAGTGGGAAGGGCATTTTGTTTGTAGCAAAGTAGACGGTGGAGTTTATATGTTTTTATAGAAAACTTGTTAAGTGTTGCTTTATTTTTTAAATTTTCATGTAAAATATTTAAAATAATATAACATATATGTATCAATTAAATTATAAGATCGATATTTCACCATTTTAATAAAACTATAGTTAGTAGTATAAGTCCACCTCATATCTTTTAACCATATATATAACAATTAAATTACAAGATCGAGTGTTTACCGCTTTAACAAAATTTATAATTAATAGTATCCGTCCACCACATATCTTTTAACCATATAGCAGTCCAAACATAATTTTTCAAACGTTATTTTGATATGAGCAATTATTGTTTTCCGATAATTTTCCTCCCAAATAGTTTATTTCTTGAAATCTATGAGATCGAACATGTGATACTGCTCATATCAATTGTGAGTTTGAGTGTGTACTGATTAAGTTATAATCAACCGTAACAATACAATTCAAATTCTTCTAATATAGTGTTTGCAAATGCTTTAAAAAATAACTATGAACTTTTCTTTTATAAAGTTGTACAACTTTATAAAAAAAATACAAAATCTTTAAACATTTAAAAAACTTGCAATTGTTGCGATGTGCATCGTTTGAAAACAATGTTTGTCCCTACTTTGAGAATAGTTGAAACATGACGCTTATGATGATATATCATTTAGGTAGTGTTTGTAAACGCTTAAAAAAATTATTCTACCTTTCAAAAAAAAATTATTCTAGACTTTTTTTTTATAAAGTCGTGTGTTTCTTGTAATTCATGTTGATTCTGATAACAATGATAGGATTGAGTCTTTATTGCTTTAGAAAAGTTAATAATTAATGGACATCGTGTTTTTTTTTAAATGAGGATGCCATTTATCAAATGTTATCCTCACAATCCTAGGAAATAAAATTATAAATAATATCTAGAAGATGCAACGCAATAAAAAGATTAGCATATGATATGGCCGCTCGAGCAAAAGAATGAGCCATCATATTTGCTTGTCTTCTAACATGTTGAATCTTGAATGAAGGGTGTGCGTCGAGAATTTGACAGCAGCTGGTAATTGAGCCAAACTCTGTATAGTCAACATTCTCTAAGGTGATCGCATTTACCACCGTCTTTGAGTCGGTTTCAAATATAACATCCTGAAGTTCAAGAGAGGTTGTCCAGTAGATAGCGTCAAGAAGGGCAAGTACTCCGGCCTCCTTAACTTCAAATAGTCCATAATTCACATTGGTTTTGCTCACCATAAACACCCCTACCGAGTCTCTCACGACAGCTCCGAAGCCAACAGCTTGATATTCTTTAAACAATGTCGCATCGACATTGCACTTCATAGATGGATCAGGAGGTTTCGTCCATCGATCATCATCATCATGACGAGAACTTGAAGCTTGTTGTCCTTATGTAGAGTTTTTTTGAGTTTGAGTACAATTCCATAATATATCATAGTCGAGTAAAACAGTGATCTGCACATGTCTAGAAACGTTAATGGACATCATCTTACAAATAACAATAAATGAAAAAATCTAACCAAAGTCTAAATGGTTTAGATCCTCCATTATGTCTTTTTTTTCTGTTTTATCATATAACGCCTAAAAACGCTAATTAAGTTGATTGGGAAACAATCAAGGATTCTTAAATTATATTATTTAAAATGCAAGAAAAACTATCACATTTCGGCGTTTGGGATTCTCTACACATGATTAGTCACAAATTTTAATAAAACGACGAACACTATATCTTATGATTATCATCCGAGCTAGTTTCACATAATATAACACATCAAAAATGATGTTTTGGCGTGGTATTTTGCTTTCTAAACTACCCATTATTCAATTAAATTATGGTATTATACTAATATGTCCAACTTTTAATATATATATATATATATCTGGTTTCTAAGACATGTAAGTAAATAATGTTCCGTATGAATGATAAAAAAAAACGAAAATTAAGGATATGTAATGTGCTATTCTTTATGATAAAATGGCACATTGAGACACACGCGTTGTGTGTATACGTACATTTTTTACTGAAAAATTTAGATAAAAAACTTTATATAATTCTACATATATAATTTTTTTAAGGTGATATGTATGACTTTTAATAATTTTATAAATTTGTCTACATTATACAACAATTTTTTTTTTACTCTTTGAAGCAATTTTCTTTTAATTAGTTTTTCTAAATAAAATTTGTATCAAAGAAATGATAAATTAACTTTAAAAAAAATATTCCTAAAAGGGCAAGTTTGAAATATGAAAATGCCTTCATTAAAAATTAGTTATGTACATTATATATAGTATAGATATTGTAACAAGCTCTTGGATTAGGGAAAAAATTAAATAAAAATTATAATTTTTTTATATGAAAAAACACACTGGTAAAATATTAACGCGTAATGATATGTAATAAATTTAATACAATAAAATAGATTCAATATGCTTTGAATGAGTGAACTCGGGCTTAATATAAACAACATGCAATTTACAAAGGAAATCATAGTCCATTTTCTGCTCAATAGCATTCATTGCAAATTAAGTGCATCGATTGACATAGTCAGAAATTAAAACCGGGTATTATAATATAAATGATAATCCTATAAAATGAAATGTTTGGATAAAAACCTTCGTATCTGAATTCCTGTTTCCATCAAAATTTCTTGACAAAAGTTATAGGCTGATTGAAAAATCTTTCCAAGTAAAAAAGGTACTTTTAAATAATTCAATTTATTCGCACAACTAAATTTAATATATAAATTTATTTATTAAATGTATAATGTACACAAGACAATTTAGGAAATATAAAAAATACAAGAAGGTAATAAAAGCAATTTATAGTCCAAGTAAAAAGACCAAAATTAGAATCCCATAAATTTTGGCAAGATTGGCTTAAAATATACATTAGAAAATTTAGCAAATACCAAAAATAATAATAAAAAAAAACTCAGAAATAGAAGCCTGTAAGGAGTTGGCTAGGCTGGCCGATGCCGAAGTCCAGTCTAGCTCACTCTTCATATCCGCCCTTCTCAGGATCAGATTGGGATATTTTGTGAATAAACCAAACATTGGATGTTGTTTGATTAGTATTATACTAAAAAAATTTACTTTTTAAGCTTTTACCCCCTTTAAGCTTTAAATCTATTTTATATTAACATATTTCTAAGTATCTATTTACTTTCTAAAATATACTAAAAAATGTTTTTTTAATAGAAGTTTTCAGTAAACAATATTAATAGTTGAGTTGAAAGAAAAAAAGTTTATAAAAGTTATATGGGGAACAATGACTATTATTATGGGAAGAGTTATGGTAACATAACACTTAAATTAATATTGTATGATTGAAAAACTTTGAGGTGCAACTGCATTTTTTATTAAAACAACAAACATTCGATTTATTGGATATCAGAGCTAAGATAATACTCTATTTAATTTCATGATCATATCATGATATGTTCCAAATTTTCATAAGTTGTCAAAAAAATAACATACTTTTTTGAAAAAAAAGAAAAGAAAAAGAAAAGACTACTGCATTATGGTCTTCACTACCAATTCCAATTCCAATTCCAATTTCAAGACAAACACTTTTGGTCATTGTCAAGATGAATTATTGGCTTAAAATCATGGAAATGAAAGGAGCACCATAACCACCTTCTTCCAATCAATCCAACCAAAGAATTACTATTTATTTTTCTTTTTTACCATATCTGGGAGATTAAAGAAATATCGACCATCTTCTTATTTCTTTTTTTTTGGAATAGTCTTTTTAAAAAAAACAAGAAAGTTTAAATTTTTAATCCTTCATCCAAACTAAACCCCAAAAATGTAAAATAGTACTTATGACACCCATACATTGGCCAATTCAACAAGCCTTATTAAAGCATGTGCGGAAGAAGACAAGTGCATGTTTGGAGTTTTCTTCTGATTAGATATATTCTTCATGCAGACCAATCCTCAGTCATACTCCACCATTTAAAACACGGCACCAAAAATTTTAATCCACGAGACATTTAATATAATCTTTTTTATATTAAAAAAATCATCTTTATTATATAAATTACTTAGATAAGATTGATTTTTACTGCGTATCCTTTATTAAGAGTGAGTTTGAATAGGTAAACTTTAAATCAGATATTCGAAAGGATTTCTTTAATAAAGTAAAGATGACCCTTTTGAAAAATACTTGAAAGTCATGTTCCCACAAACCGATAATACGTGATTGCTTGATCTCGGAGCAAGTCTTTTCTTTTATCATAATTTACAAAATAAATGAAAATATCTTAAATTGTTTCTATTTTTTCCAAGAAAATAATTACTTGCGAAGCCGATCTTTATAAATTAATTTATAAAACTATTATTCTAATCAAAATCGGACATAAATATTCTATACACACAAACCTAGCCAGAAAATTTCATCCTCGTTTTCTTCTCCTACGTATATATAACACGAATTGTTGTCTTACATTTCTTGTTCATCCCATTCGCTTAGAAAACAATTAAAGATGTCCGATGTAAATGGTAATGACAACATGTCCATGTCCATGCCTATGCCATCACCCATGTCTCCGAACGACTCAACCTACAACAACCAAACCGTGATGAGCATGGAAGGCATGGCCATGCACACGAGCTTTTTCTGGGGCAAAGATGTGGTGTTGCTCTTCGCCGGGTGGCCGGGCGATGGGCGCCTAGGTATGTATATATTAGCTCTGGCCGCTGTGTTCCTGCTGGCAGTGGGGGCCGAAATCATGTCGGTGGCACCGGTTTTCAAGTCGAGAGGGGTAAGTCCCGCGTCGGGTGCGCTGATTCATGCTGTTGTTTATGCTTTCCGGATGGGTTTTCTTTACCTGATCATGCTTTCTGTTATGTCTTTCAATCTTGGAGCGTTCACTGTGGCTGTCGCCGGACATGTTGTGGGGAGTTTCATTGTTAAGTACAGATCACTCTCGGCGGTTGCTCGAGCTGTGGTATAGAGTCCTAAATTTTAGTGCTGTGCAGATCGTGTTAATGGGATGTTACTCTTACACTATTACTACAAAAGGTGCATCTAGGGTGAACGTTATCCTTAATACTTTTTCACTGAACTACATATGCGAGATGAATGATTAACCTTAGATGCACCTTTAGTTATCGACCTAAGTTTCCGTAATACTTGGATATTCCATGTAGACATTTCGGAATTATTTTTATGATTACAAAATTTTCCTCTGTTAATTTGATCATGACATTGAATAACTCGAAATTTTCTTGACAAGTTTTTTCGACATAATAACCCGTTTACATGTGTCTCCTCATTAAGGTGTGCTAATATTGATCGCCATGATTTGATTCTCAAGCTGAGCTAAATGATTTTGCTAACCAAAGTTTCATAGCATAAGAAATATGCCATCAAGAAAGATATATTACATAGTATTTACCTTCAGAAATTGACGTCTTTTCTTAGTTAAAAAATTAGGTATCATGAGTTTTGATCCTCCACTAGTCCACTACAATTTCTAAAATTATGATGTATGAAATTGTTACTAAATACTGTATAGGGACCTGACTGAAAAATTACACTAATTGCATATGAATATCGAATAATCATATGATTCGATTTAAGATTTTTTGTAGTTGATTTAGTAACCTTCTTCGATAATATTAATACACTTCGATGGTTTGACGCCGATCACGAACGGAAGGTAATCAATTTTCACAAACCAAATGCATAAAACAATGGTGATATATTTCTTTGCTTTTGCTAGCAAGTCTTCGGCCCCTATCTTTTGGTTATAGATTATTATCTTTAGTTACGTAAGATTATGGAAGTTATATCTAGAAAATAACCACTTCCTCCAATAAATTCAAATTATCAATTTGAATTTTTGGGTCGGGTCGGGTCTCATGGGCGACGTTAACCCACTTTAATTTTTTTTCTTACAGGACCAAAACTAATTTTCAAATTAACTTCAATTAGATGGCCCATTGTTTTTTTTTCTGATGTATGATTTTGATTTCAAACAAATAACGTCTGAACAATAACTTTATCACGTGCTAGGATAAATGAGTTAAAAAGCAATTATATTCAGTGGATTATAAATATTTCATAATTCACATGTTTCCTTTTATTAATTAGACGTTTTGATTAGGTAATTATGCCAATATTTTAAATAAAATCACTTTGAGCCTGATAATTTTTACTTCGATTAAAATATGACTTAAGTTTGGGTTAATTTCGACCCCCCTTGACTCAATTTAAGTCCAACCTAATCAAGACATTTTTTGAAGTACAAATGATTTTTTTTTTCCTTGTATATTTTAGATTAGTAAGTGTAGGGCGGAACCAAAATTATGATTCAGGGAGACTAAATTTTACGTGGAAAAAATTTATTGATAAAGATCTTAATATTTGTGATTTTTTTTTTATAACAACTCTCGCTAATAATAATGCAAAAGACTAAGTTTCATTATAATACTATATAATAAACTTTATTATATTAATTTTATCTAAATTTAATAAAGAAAGTTAGATTGAAGTTTAATAAATTCTGTTTTTGAAAACCATTGAATAAAAATTTAATTGAATGAATGAATAACTTTTTTTATTTTAAATAATTTGAAAAGTTAATTTACTAATAAAGTTTTGTGATATGTTAATTTTTATTAGCTATTATAAAAAATAAATAAATAAAGGATCGATCCATTGTTGAAATTGTACATATTTCGTATCATAAAATTGACTCGTGAAACCAGAGTTTTTGTGTTATATGAATATTTATCCACTTCATGCATTTAGATTTACACGGTAATGTAACTTTCTGTCATAAGTAAATAATTTATTTACTTGACGATATGTAGTTGTATTAAGAACAATCAAATAGTCTTATTTTCTTGTTCTCACAAAATGTATAATTATATATAATTATACATTTATAAATGATCGGTTCCTACTCACCAGATCACATATTTGAATATTCTCCAATCATGTTTAAATTCACCATTAGTTAAGCAATGCATTCTAAATATATTTAAGAGTTAAGCAATAACGTTGGCCCCTGAATAAATAGATAGTTTCAGGCCCAATATTGTTTCGCGGACATTAGGCCCCGTAAATAAGCATCTAAGCACTTTTATAGCCTAACATTGTTTAAAAAGCTTGCATGTGATGGATGCATATTACTAAAGTAATTAATTAAAAAATATAACTTCCACTAATCAGATCTAAAGCCTACACCTTTGACCGTCGAATTCATAGGACAATTCAGCCGTATTCCACGGCGGGGTTCATCGCCTACCCACCTCATTCTACACCATTTTATGTATTACTACTAATTCTTATAATATTTTGTTTACAAGATTTCACATACGTTCTAGCATTCCGATGCTGCATGGATTCAAAATGGTTTACAAGATGTTCAGTGGACTTTTATATTTAATCTACGCGGACACGAGACGAAGTAATCGCTATAGAAACACATTGTAACAACGATCATATTTAGACGGGTTATGACATACGTATTGATATTTTATGGAGAAAGTGACACCAAAAAAAAAACTATACAATTATTTTAACATGCTAGTTTCAATGTTGTGGATGGTCAACTGTTGAATTTAATTAAGAAGCCAGCCTTAGTTTATTACATTTTGTTATTTTAAGGTTCGAGATTTTTCCCAAGGGGATATAAAAGAGTACGGCTTCTTCTCTTAAACATAAATTGGCAGATGGCAGGAGGGTTATGCTCTTAAAGTAACATACCATACGCTTCACTTCAGCCGGACATCGACATTAAATTAAGAAGCAAATATCGGATTCCACTATGATAAATAGAAATAAAGATATTCTAAAAGGAAATTTATTCTTATACCATGGTAAAGGGTTTTGCGTTATCACCTGAAATTGAAATCAAGTATCTCTTCTATTGAAAGAGATTTATGTCACTGCACCAAAAGTAAAGTGAATGATATTCGAAAAATGTTATGGTTCGATGCATCTTGATTTTGGATGAATTTTGGTCCAATGATTTGGAAATTGTTAGGGTCAACGAAAAAATAAAATAAAATTCTTTCACATCACCTTTATATTAACATAGCACTCTTCAGATCTCATTTTCTCCTATAAAGTAATCGGCAATGAAATAATAATGAGCGCATAATATAACTTCAAAATGAAGCTAATGGGCGGCACGATAGAAACAAATCAAAGGGTTGTGCCAAAAAATATACGAAAGAGAGGCGCAACATGCGAAGCCAAAGTCAATCCATTAACACAAATCGTGGAAACATGAAGAGCACCAAACCCACTCACCCTCCATAAGTTACATGTTATTGTAAGAAAATTGTGACCCGTAAAATAAACGTGTTGAAAATGATGACGGTCATTGCCAACAATTGTTAAAAAAATTTGTACACTGCAGCCTCAAATTTTGAACATTGAGATACGTATACAAATTTGGTTTGAATCTCGAGCTCCCAAAACACTCGGTGATGGTATGAGTGTGCCTATAAACACCGAAAGCATTGAGGTCCCTAAACACACAATCTCATACAGAAAATACACCATCTAAAGGAATGTTGAAGTGTTTAGAAGGATTCAATTGAAAAGAAATCAGAAAGCTTCAACAAATTTTCAATGGCCGGAGGTAATTATCGATTAAGCTTCCGCATATTATATATCATGTTCATGTATACGTAAAAAACATGATTTTGATAAAAATCCCTAGCAGTTATTGGTATTGATTTTTGACGTAAAAAACATAGTAAGATGAAGATTCTAATGAAATCCCTTTTGCGTGTACAAAATCACTTTAGATGGGATCACAAGAGTTCCAAGTTCCATGTTCTTTCAATAAAATAAGGGAAAGAAAGAGCACATGACTCATGAGTAGGAGCTTCGCAAGGCATGAGGGGGGCACGGTGACATGGGCTTCATCATTGGCCCAAATGATATATCCATCTCAACAAAACTAAGCTGGCATGAAATGAAAAATGACCCTTTTTTTAAGAAACACTTCAATAATTTTACTTTTTGAAAATGGGGTATTCTCCCAAAAAACAAGAAGAAAACAAAGGAACTAAAAATTTGAGAGAAGATAATGCATTATTTGACTTTATGGAGGGAAGACGTGAAGTGCCAACCAAATACACAGTAGGGAGGGAGCTTTTAGTGTGGGGTATCCGAGAAATTAATAGAAAAAAAACATAAATTAACGGTTGTGACACCTATTGACAGCTCATTAAACCAATCCTTTCAAATCCCTTCCCCCTTAAGCAATTCATCACACACGAGTAAAGGCTTCCTCTCCCTTCAATTGAATTAAACCTTTTTTTACCTTTCTATAACTCTTTGATCTGATATACAACACACACATAGATCAGACTAGACTACACTTCCTGATCACTACTCGAAATAGTCCCTCCCCTTTACAGGGATGGAAGATCTTGCTTAAAAATAGATCCGAACTTAAAAACAAGTCAAATCCATTCCATCTACCAATTACTTGTTGTCGTTGTGTATCATAGTCAGTGACGGAGCCACATGATAAGACACCGGACTTTAACTCGAATGGCTCAATTTTTCTAAATAATATATTGGTAAATTTTGTATAATTTTGATTTAATACAATTAGTTCGAATATATCAATTTAAATTAAAATATTAAAAAAAATTAAAATTTAAAATTTAAAATCAGATAAAACTATATTCCTAACTCCACAACTCATCATAATCTTACCCTAAACGGTTACTAATTGCTTTCTTGTAGCATATTTTAACCAGCCATTATACAGACGCTTAAGATTACTTAACCAAAAGAATATAAGCGTCGAATCGACTTATAAGAGGAATTAATGCGCACACAATGGTCAAAAAGACAACCTGCCAAATTATGTGAAAAAAAGCTCAAAGTACAAAAACATCCATGCAAATGTTTTGCTCCTTCCCATGCTTTGACCACACTTTTATCTTAAATAAATCATAATGGATGAAAAATAAATAAGTAAATGTACACGAAATTACACGACAATTTATTTATAAAATAAAATAATAAATAATTGATTCTGCTTTCTCGTTATTTATAATATAACGCACTACTACAAACAAACCGTCGTTCACACAAACAAATAACATGAAACAAAAACTAAAGGAAAACCAGGCTGGAGCTTCGACCAAAACACCACTCCAACTCACTGATGAAACGAAACCCTCTCCTATTTCTTATATCTTGGTATTATTATTGTGACAATATATTTTCGATCCAGTTCCCATCGGGGGATGAAGAAGACAGGCTTCAAACCACTTTCTTGTACCTCGAGCCAAACGACAAAACAATCTCCTGTGTTTCTTTAATCTTCGAAACTGATAATGTTACCTTTATTTTATTACCTTTATTTTATTCGGAAAATACTAAACAATAATCATTTTCTTCGAGCCAAGTTCTAGGTCTACTAATCATCTTCATCAACGCCTAATTAACTGCTGATTTTACTGTCCTAGAATGCTGCTATACTACCACTTGATCATCCGTCACAAAACAAGAAACTACTATAATTAACCAACGAACAAACTTAATTCCTTCGGCACGAAAGTAAATTTGAGTTCCGGTGGGGTTAATAAGTCCACTCTTGCGGAAGACAGAATTCTTGGTTCACAACCGGCTGTGGGGTGAGATTCCTCCCCTGTTGAGCCATTCTGGTATTGTTTTTGCGCTTGAAACCTGTGTCTGCGTTGAATTGAACGCCTCTAGACTTGGTCTGGGCCGATGTATCAATGGAGCCAAGATTCAAATTCAACGCATGGACCACTCTGTCTGGTAGCAAAACTGTGGAACCTGATGTATTTGCAAAGAAAAAGCGTACACATGTCAGCTTATTCGAACAAAAAATGGAAGTCCCTTCAATAAATGTCGAAGAAGCAAAAAGAAACTTGGCACAATAGATCTATAACCGAAAAAGGAAGCTGAACAGCAAGAATAAATTAACGCAGCTACCCAGCAAAACACGTGAGCAGAGCTGTGAAGGCAATATAATAGCAAGATGCGAACAAATATTTATTGAAACATAAATGCTGGAAAAAGAATTATGTTCTGTTAATAACCTGGTTTCCTGCTTGTTTCCATCGAGTTGGTTCGATATCCTCTAGGCAAGAAAACTCCGGTGCCTGTACGCTCTTTTTTGGCTCCATTTTCTGCGAGAAAAACTGCCCTCATCCCTGAACTGGGAATCTGCTCCGGTTGACGTTGAGACTGCAGTAGAGTGGGCCAAGCTGCCGCTGATAATCCTTGAATTTCTCCGACTCCTCCGATTCTGTTCGCATTCTGAAACTGGTTTCCCTTCCGCCCATGTACCCAAACTTCATTCTTCAGCTGCTGAAACTGAACAAAGGGTGAGAAAACATAAATGCCCGCACGTAAAAGGGGGAAGTTGGAAGGAGAAAAAAATCACTAACCTGAATTGGTTGCACATCCTGGTAGGTTAACTGTACTTGGGTTTTAGGATTGGGGTAAAACCCGGAGGCCTGGCAGCTGTTCAATCGGGGAACGGTAACAGGGGAAGGCTTTAGCGGCGGATAAGTCATTTTCGGTTGGTAACACGCCAACGCTGCGTCATTCACCCGCAGCCTAGCAACCTTCACCGAGGCCTCGTAGAACAAATCCCAACTCATCGCGCATTCGGAACGCGGCGGAGAAGAAACTTGCGAAACTGATTTCGGGCTGACCGGACTCGAAACTGGTTTGCACCCGAGTAGAGTTGATTGTGGCGAAGCAGAAATCTTCCACCCCTGTAACAACCACAAAAATGATTTTAAAAAAACAACCCAAGACAAAGGGAACGTAAAATCACCAAGAACTAACACACACGTACCTTCTTTGAGTCAGTCAGAGTAGAGTAATTCATCTTCTGGGTTAAAAAGCTGATGAAATCATCCTCATCGCTCTCGTTTTCGGTCGAACCCGTAACCGACTCAACGGGGGAGCTCAGATCCGAGTAGAGCCCAAACGAGTTCCTACACCCACAAGAAAAATCATCACCTCCCTTCTTCTTGAAGTCCGTCAGCAAGTCATCGTCCGTCAGAAACTCCGATGGCAGCCAAAACTCTCCGTCATCCAACTCTTGGGCCATGAACAGAATAACAGACGAACTAACTATCCCTTCTCTTTAACCAGAAGCCTTAAAACAGTAAAAACGAGTAACACCAAAGGTAATAAACACCGGGGCGTTGCTGCTGCGTGAAGGTTTAATTATAGGCAGAACTCAAATGGCTGAAAGAACCTCAGGGCCCAGCAGAGTAAAGATTATTGTAGTAGAGAGAGAAGAGCAAAAAAACAAAAAATCAAAGTTTTCGGGGAGGAGAGGAAAGAGAGTGGAGGGGTAAATATTGGAGTGGTGGCGGAGGTGGGATTTTATAATGGAAAAACTACCCTGACAGGGTGAAAGGCTAGATGCGGAGGTATCCCAAGCGCAGCGGCGGAAGGTGAATACACGTCCGGCGGTGAAGAATTTTTTTTTAAAAAAAATTAAAAAGTGGGGGGAATAGTTGTAGCCAGGTCGGGGGTGGGGGTGTGGGTCGTGGTGGAGTGAGGCGGGGCCCGGCTCTGACAGAGCTCACTCGGTTCGCATGTGAGCCCAATTGTGGGGTCCGCTTAAATTCAGTTTACCCTTTTTGTCTAACTTTACTCTTTATTAGCTAATCCCAATATTATTTTCAAATCACATCAAGTGGGATCTAATTTATAATATCAACTGACATCCTATCCTAACCAGCAGTTATATAGAAATTTTTCGGTAAATAATCAATATTTATAGATTATATTAAAATTAATAAGTATTTAATTGAATTTTATAAAAATAATTGTGTTTAGTAATAATTTTTGAATGAGAAGCAATATTATATATATTTATATATCATGATACAAAGATTAGTGGGTAAAACACATATAATTATTTTTAATGACGTGAGAATTCGAAGATCGTTATTTTTTGTTGTGATACTAGATAAATCTCTAAACCAATACAATAACCTGCAAACCACGTAAACCACATTAGACATCAATAAATATCATTTCTCATAACATAATAATATATAGTTTAAATTAATAAACAAATACTCTGGATATGCCCTTAAATCACTATTTTTAGGTATGTTTTGCAACAAAATAACAAATGTTTTGTAGATGACACAGAAGGTCATTTTTATATCTATAGGCATATGTTTAAAAGTCAAACCAAATGAAATATATATTTTTGAAAAAATATTGTTTAATAGAATTAGTTGATAATTTTTAGAGTAACGAATTTATATATTTAAAGTTAAGTGGATTGATAATCCGTGTTGACAACGTGTTGGCACCTCTTGTGATTGGTCAAGTAGTGTTGGCATAAGTGATAAGAGCACACGTGCCAAATTATTCTTTGCATGCAAGCAATTAGTAGGCAGTGGGTGGCGTGTTTAGCGTTTTTAATCAACTTTTTACGTTAAGTTTACTTAGATCTTTATTATATTTTAAATTTATTTTTAATTTTAAAAATAATAAATATGTTTAGTTAGTTTGACTATTAACAAAAACGAATCGAATCAAATTTATCTTTGTTATGGAATTTAAAACCAAACTACTCATATAAATTATTAATATCCGAATAAATACTTTTAATTTGATTTAGATTATTCTTGAGTATATTTATATTATCTAATCTAATATTATAATTATAAGTAATTAAATATCAATCAATACATATCCAAAGATCAAAGTAAATAATATTACAAGTTTTGATATAAAAAAAAATATATAAATATAAATCTTCGCCTGATCTTTAAAAGAAGCTCCACAACTATCGGTGCTCATGTTTGTGGCATTAACTTGGGGACAATGACTTCTAGTCAGTACGTTTAACTTGTAGATTGTTTATTTGTTTGTGTGAGAAGATTTTGTTGTTGCTAACATAATGTTATGTTAAATATGTTGAAATATAATTGTNTATATTTGTTTTATCTTGAAATATTTGGAGCCCAAAAATGAATCTGGGGCCTTATTGAGAATTCTCGGGATGGCAAAGGCTGCAGCAAATCTTACTTTCAGAAGATATTTTCTGCGTGATTAAGACATGGAATTGTAATGTCACTCCTTTAAAGTAAGTTGCCGGTGGGTCCGGTGTCATATATTTATTAATCCTATATATATTTCCAATTTAGATGAAAATAATGAGTTAATCTGAATAATGGTACCATAAAATCCTAATTTTGGACTTATAAATTGCTCTATTATGAATTTTAAATATGTAACTTGTTACTTTTTTTTGTTTATAACATTTCTCCGTCCGAAATGATTACTGGTAGTTGTTCTACCTAGTTTATATGATGAAAATTATGCTTTTATGATGTTTCATAATTCCAATTTGCCCCTTAATATATATTACATGTGTGATTGAATATAGCGATTTGATCGCCGATTCTTATTATTTGGTTCTTCAGGTTGAATATTATTTATTTATTTATCATTTACAAGTCCACAAATGAGAGCAAGGAATCTCTTCTCTCCATATTCCAGCTGACATGGCACAGTTTGAGAACTTCAAATTCGGCTGCTCGATAGTCAATCGTTACGGTCAAACCCGTCAAATTAAACGGCACTCCTTTTGGTCTGCTCTACTCAGGTCCCGTCGCTTTAACTGCCGGCGTTAGACGGCGCATGCTTCCCGCCTTTTTCCCCGATCCACATTCGGGGAAAAATAATTTGGTTCAGTTGGTAGCCAATAATTTCTTTAGATTCGGCTCTTTATAGTTTTATTTATCTGTTTGATTCGAGATGTACAAGAATTTGAGTTAAGATCCTTGTAAATTAGATGCAACCGACCCCCATTGTGTAAATTAGATGCAACCGACCCCCATTGTGTTAGTGACTGATCCAAAGGGACTGATCCAAAGGTACCAACGAATCGATCTATCTCACAAGCTTTCGGAGTCAACACGAATTCATATTCAAAATTTTCAAATATAATCCGAACTTGAAAATATTCTAATTTGAATCCAAATTATCTTGTTATATAATTTGTGAGCTTTAATATTTTATTAAAACATATAACTGTATATCAAATAAAAATATTTGAAAATTTTATTTTATAACCATAATTTGAACAGCTTACGAACATGTTTGAATGCATCGAACCAAACTCGAACTTTGATTTGAACCGAACTTAAGCAAAG
This sequence comes from Primulina huaijiensis, assembly GCF_012295235.1. Taxonomy (NCBI): domain Eukaryota; kingdom Viridiplantae; phylum Streptophyta; class Magnoliopsida; order Lamiales; family Gesneriaceae; genus Primulina; species Primulina huaijiensis. The sequence continues at coordinate 26,667,250 of NC_133307.1, forward strand.
CTAATTCGAGCTCTATTTTTTTTTTTAAATATTCAGCTTACCCCATTGGCTGATCATTAATTTACGAAAGGAGTACCTCGATTTTTTTATACTTTCTATTGAGTGAGGCTAGTTTCTTGTTTACATGTGATTTATCCCTTTAAATTACAGAGAATTTCCTTCTTGATGTTCATCAAAAAAATAAAATAAAAATCCCTCGGTGCAAACTTCTTTTTTCCTTTTTGGAATCATATAATGGCCAATGATTGTGGAAGTTGGTTGTTTACTGATTTGTTTTCCACCTAACATTTAGACTTTGGATGCTACAAGAGACATACATGCACTCTTATAATCAATTATTGGCTTGCTTTTCTTTGCCCCTTCTCTTAATTTCGTTTACGGTCGGAGAGGGAATTCTTGATGACAAAACACCATTATCAATTATGAACTATGGTTGGCTTCGTCATCATATTATATATTTCGTATAATGTGTAACACTTGACTACTTAATCTATGTACTCACTTAGATATATAGATATGTTTATTACTTTTATAAGGATCTTCAAAAAATTGAATAATCGATGTAAAATTATTTTTTCGTCTAGCTCTTCAATTTTCAATATCACAAGGATCATAACTTATACAAGATTAAAAGACTGATCCGCCAATATTTGTTTTTTCATTCACAAAATTCAAACTTGAACTAGTTTACTGGAATCAATGGACGTTGATTCTTGATATAATTCTTCATTACACCAAAATAAACCACTCCTATAAGAGGCCCTTTTGCCCACACATCTATTTCCATTCCCCTTTCAAGATTGAGAGAGAGAGACACGAGTCTTAAAACTTTGACAGAGTTATATGTCCATTATTAACTTTGACAGAGTTATATGTCCATTATTTGACCAAAATAGGAATCGAAATAAATACATATATCATAATTAATGTTTTTTCTGATACCATGCTTTGAGATATTTCAATGAAGCCCCAGAATTGGATTAAATTTTAGATGCCTTTCATGTCAGTGATTAAAATGTATGCATTTCTTTAAAAAAAATTGAATATATATTTGAATACACGTTTTTTAAAGGAGCTGCTTTATCAAAAAATACCATACTAGGATGAGGAAAGTTTCAAAAATGCTTTAAAAAGTCAGAATACCGAAAAATAGAACATAAACACTTTTTGGATTTAAAATTCTACTTCAAGAAAAATTACCTAAAAAACTTGTACACAATAAACATTTCATTAAGCGAAATCCTTCTATATCAAAACTGGCCAACATACGATTATAACATACAAATTGCTAAACATTGAGTGCCAAGCGATTTTCGAAAAGAAAATGGATTTGATTATAAAATATGGAAAGCTATGAGAAGAATTGAAAAGGAAGCAAAATGAACGCACTGTAAAATTTGAAATACTTAACAGCATAAATTCGAAAATACTTGCAGCAGTAGTTCAGAAATTATACCATCTAAATATCATAATAAGCTAATCTAAACACTCAGCGTGATAATTGAAGACAAGCTATCCCTCTTTCTGTTTCACAGTCTTCGCATTTCTAGATATAATCTGAGCCATCAGGAAAGTGATGCAGATCCGGATGCGTTCCTCGCCCTGGCCTCCGGGGATTTCTGCAATGCATTCGAAACACAAAGCATTATACTTCGGACAGTGAAATGCATAAAGTAAGAAGACGAGGGGGCAATAGGAACCACTGATGTGGAAAAATGTGATGTCAACCCAACAAAAATAGAGGGTTGCAGCATGTGTATCTTTTTTATTCCTATAGCTTTCTGTTTCAAAAAAGTCCTTAACATATTCCAGATATTAAAACGTGCATCTAAAATTACCTCACAAACCGACCCGCCTCAAAACCGGGCACACCAGGAGGTCCATATGGGTCAAAGCGAGCACCAGGCGGCACACCCCTGCTTCAGAAAATCAATCAGAACCCAACCCACATACAAGAAACATTCACAGAGAGAAGGGAAGCAACTCACTGTAGACCTCCAGGCAAGCCAGGCTCCCCGACTCTTCCTCCAAAGAACCTTGGGTCATTGGGACCTACATGCGAATGAAAAGGCTATTAGACTAATTTCAAGAGTGCTATTTTTCCAGAAGGAAATTCTGAAATATCACCATATACAGACCTACTAGCATGCTTCCACCGCCAAAATCTCCCCTGTACGAAGTTGAAACAAGCTATAACCATTGACCAATGCACAACTTGCAAAAAGAGAAATAAGCCACATTTATCGAGCGATGATGAAACAAAGAAAAGAAAGCTACAAACCTGGTGGGATACATTCCAGCCCCAGGCCCAGGAAAGAGATCGCTGGAACCAGAACCAGGAATTGGAGGAACGATAAATCTACAGAGAACAAGTGAGAGATAAGATATTACACCACATTGTGAGCATAACATAAAATATAACAAGTATCGGACATTTGAAAAACAATAATAGAACTAAGGCACTTAATAATTTGAACATCCGCATACCATATTTTCTCACTATACAACCTTCAACATTCTACATAATATTTTAAAAACCTTGAATATAATTTACGCACAGACAACTAATCAGATTCATGTCCTCAAGATTAAATTAATAATATTAAATTTTTGGTCAACATCAGATTCCCAAACAAATTCAACATGTTCATGGCGATAAGAAGCAAGTTAAAGTAGCCCTTTTGAAAGAATGTAAAGTTGTAATTAATATGGATTTCTGTATTACAGTTACCAAATAGAATTTAATTTGTAGCTCGATTGGAAGCATTTATATTGCTGAGTATCTCCAACTGGCAGCCATTTACAAGAGAAAACAAGCATATAATAGGCTCATGCTATTCAAGTATGGAAGATAGTTTAGTTAAGTAACCAGAGCTGATAAAGTACAGACTATCAGACACACATATGCCAGTCAAAATAGGTAAGCAAATAGTTGTGAAAACATACCCTGAAGGTGGAGGATAAATGTATTGATCTTCAGGGTCGGCATCATCTCCTGTCATGGGCTTATACGTGTCGTCTCCCAAACTTGTACCAGAACTGCAAACAAGTAGATAAGAACCTCAAAAATTGATTTTGTGAGGTATAAATAGCAATGCTTAGAAACATGATGCAAAACGGATTAATGGTAGATCAATCCAACAAGTGTAAATTTTAATTACATCAGCTAAGATGCAAGCAAAACACAAAATTTCCAATTCTTAAGAAAATGCAAACATAATTCTACCCTGACAATTAGAAAGTGTTTAGCTAAAACACAATGAGATAACTTCTTAAATACATAAAACTAAAATAACTGGTGCATTCTCATCTAGAACACATAATATTTCCGCAAAAATGTGTGGAATCTTAATCAATATAAACAAACGTAAAAGGAATATTGATATTTGATACAAATCCAATCCATGTATATTCCAATTATAATTATCAGTTAGCGCAACAAGCTTTATACTAAACAAAACAAGGACCAGATTGCAGGCACCCCCACTACGCATTCCACAGCAGATCCAATTTGTAAAAAAACATCAAAATTATCACAAATCAATCAAGTACCTTGAAGGTTGATTAGATGAACTTGTGGCCACAGAACCATCAAGTTTACGTAAAATTTCTTTGTTGACTTCCGTCACCAGCTTCCCCAAATTCTTGAACTGGGAAGCATAATTTGTCCCTCCATTGTCTTCCACATACTCTCCGACACTACAAAAGCAAACAATCAATTCCCTTTGCACACAGGCAAAAAAAAAAAACTTTGAAGCCTGTAGCATACATTTAACTTACTCGATTTCCATATGAAGAAGTTCAGAATCACCATCCTTCAAAACATCAACCATCAGACTATTATTCATCACAAGACACTTCATTAGCACTTTCTTGGACTCCTTCTCAGGATGGGAATACAAAAAAGCATAATGTTCTTCAATGGCGTTCCAATTCTCTACCCCTACCTCGTCTTCTCAAATCAAACGGAACCACATAACAGAATAACACAAAAATATCAGGAAAAAATCAACCAAAGGAGTTCAAAGCAGAGTATTAGATAAGTTTTTGATCAATCGGAAAGAAAATTCGGTGAATTACCAGTGGAGGACGAGGAAAGGGCATTGTCCGAGAAGGCGGAAAGACCGGTGTCGTGAAGAACGTAACCGGCGGCAACAAAGGCTGCGTGCACGGCGAAGGCAGCCTTGTCGTGGGGGTTACGGAACGACGGCCGCGCCGCCCGTATCACCGCCATCAACGACTGTTCCGTGGCCATAATCTCTTCCACGCCGTTTGTTGATTTCTGCTGTGAAAAAACACTCGAGCACTTTCTTCGTCTGCAAGAGAGAATAATTAATGTATATCGTTCTTTGGACATTAATAAGAAGGCCTGGGCTATGAGGGAAAAATAGTCCGAGCCCAAAAGTTTCTCATAGGCTGGAAAAATATGGGGCCTTTTGGCCCAACAGCTTGATCTTCTAGGGTCCAAAATTTATTAGGTATATACTGCACCAGCCGGGAATCGAACCCGGGTCTGTACCGTGGCAGGGTACTATTCTACCACTAGACCACTGGTGCTCTACGTTAATTAACAGTTTTTATTAATTATATATATAAATTATTTACAGCTTAACAAGCATGCCTTGCATCTTTGATCTGCAAACTAAAAACTTGATTAAAAATATTTAATATTAAATTATATCTTAAATTATAGGATGAATTTATTTTAAAACTGTAATATGGTAACTTTTTGGTTATAATCTGGGAATGTAAAAAGAAAGAGGAAAAATTTGATTGTAAAAAAAAAAAAAGAAGAATAAAATTATAATATAGAGCAGAGTTTTATGTTGAGTTATAAGAAACTATTTTGAAGATATTATGGAAATTATGATCACAAATTAATGAATTTGAATGGAAAAAGACCCAACATTTTCAAGCCCACCAATGACCAGTGTATGTACATATGGAATTTAAAACCTTGTTGATGATTATTACGTTTCTTAAGTGAATCATAAGGAACCGTAATAGTCAGCTTTAGATGAAGAATATATTCTTGCAAGCTGTATATATGAAACGTTCACAAGCTTCTATTAAGGTAAAGCAGAATCTAATTTTGTTCCAACGGCCATTGGGAATTACTACAAATTAAGTGAGAAGTTACTATTACGTATTAGGTACTTTATTTGTACAAGTTTTTGAGAATATAGTAATAAAGAGCTTGATTTACGAGCTTGATCGAAATCTTGCTTTCACGTCAAACGGAGGTAGTTATGTTATAAATATCACATATTGAATATCAAAACTAATAAATAGTAATTTATAAACTAATAAAAATTATATCACCTAATAGAAATTTTTTTTGAAATAAAACACGTCTTGTGTTTATAACATAGCATTGTTATTCTCGTTGAGAATAAGCATTGTAAGGGATATTGTTTGACAGATATGATACCAGTAGTGTAAGATAGTAAATTTGTGTTTTATCAGAATTTAGTGTTGTGTCAAATGTTACAACATGCAGCGGAATATTAAGCTTTGTACCATAAATTGACTTTAAATAAATACGATGGACAAGATTAAATATGCACAAATATAAATACTTGTGCGGTGCCTCAGGACAAAAATTAATCACTAGAAAATCAAATTGTTTACAAAAATCAACCACTAGTGATTTTAACGAAAATCAATTTCCTCATCAAGTTGAGAAAATAAAATGCTTTCTAAAACCAAGAATAACACTAAAACGCAATTAAGAAAGCAAAAACGTGAAGCCAAAAAATGGAGCAACAAAACCCGATCTTCAGCCAACACTTGCACGCGTGTTGTCTGAGATGTCTCCAACAATCACGGCAACACGTGAAACATCACTATTGAAAAACATCAACGTCCTTGTAGAATAATTTTCTCTGAAACCCACGACGTGCAAAGTGCACACGATGTACAGTCACGAAAACTTCCAAGTGAAGAGTGAAAAACAAAATCGTCGACTCCTCTTCAAAACAACAACGTCTTTGTAGGATGTTTTTCTATGAGAACCACGACGTGCCAAAGACCTTGAATGATTAATCGAGAAAGCCGCTAAGAAAAACTCCCACGAAAATCACCTCGCGTAAATCCCCTCCACGAAAAACTCTCTCTTTTTCAAAACAAAAAACCTTATTTATAAGCCTAGGGTTATCAAATCAATAAGTAAATTATAATATTAGGGAAATCATTTTAAGAAATTAAATTACAGAATAATATTTCCCTTCAAGCATAACAAGAATGAGTGACCTAGAAAAATACAACTATCGGATCATAATCAATAAGTGCAAAAAAAAACCTTATATGATATCCCGCATCAAACTTTAAGTTCAATATTCCAACAAAAAAATAACATAATATTCATGGGAAAAATTTACATTTTTGATAATGTAACTTGCACGTTTTTCTTTTTTTTTTTTCCGTTATTGGTTAATTCACGATTTTAGTTTATAAATTTGCACTTTTATCAATTTTAGTCACTTTTTCTGTCACGCCCCGAAACTCGGGATTTGACACCGGCGTTGTTTAACAATCACACAATTGAAACAACCAGCCTCGTAGCATAGTATAAACCGAAAACCAGTTTATTATTCATAACTCCTCAAAAAGAACAACTGTCTTTACAACTGAAATAAAATAAATTTGCGGAAACGTCTAATCTAAAATTTTAAATTTCTAAAGAAAAAAAATAATCATGTCTACTAATCACCATCCCCAAAATTGTTCCGATTCTTCTTCTTCTACCTGCTCTTCGGATTTATCTGGGAAAGGTTGTAAGGGGTGAGTATTTTGGGAATACTCAGTAAATGGGGGAAATATCGAACACCACATAAAATTTCATATTTTCGAAAATAACATATATTTACAGCATGCTTTTCATAATTTTTTTAACACTGCAATTTTTCACCTTTCATGGTTTACTGACGTCAGTCCCTAAGTTTTAATCCTCTAAGGGGGCGAGGCCGTAAAACAGTTCTATCCCACTGTTAAGGGCCATATGTTGGAATTCCACCCATTTTCAGGGAATCCTCACAGTGTTCTCACAAAACGTAACAAGATTTAAAAAAAACGTAGACGGTGTTCGACCGCATTTTTTTCTTTAAAAGAAAAACACATAACCCAAAAATTTAAAACTTTAAAAAAATTTGCCCACTTACCTTAAATTCTTGATGCAAAAATTACGTGAATAATTAGGGTTGCTTGCACAGGAATTTCGAAAATTCCTCTTCAACGGCTGGACGGCGGCAGCGCTTCGCTGTGCTCGAAAATTCCTATGGAGACTAGAGGAGAATTTTCGAAATTTTGCTGTATTCTAAGGTGTGATTTTCGAAAACTAGGGCCCTTCTATTTATAGGAGTTGGCTGCTATCGTGATAGTGCGTTTGAACTGTGAATCAAATCTAAAATCTTGATATATCCGTGATCTAGGTAGATATCCGAAATCTCCTTCTTTTTTTTCCACCTAATTTTCGAAAATCTCATGGTGTATATTGTTAGATTTCGAATTCTAGGGATTTTATTATCTCTTATTTGATCTTTTATCCCGGTATCTCAATATCAACCTAAATCTTAGACATTTATCTGCTTATTTTCAAAATTCCTTCTTTAATTCCTTAGATTGAGATAAATTTATTCCTACCAAAATTTCAAGTTTAAAAATAGATGATATTATCTTAATCTCGAGCTTTATAATTCTGTACACGATAAAATTATCTACACAATTATCTACTCAACTTAGATAACCTTAAAACAAATCTTATATTCTGAATGATTTAAATATTAATATCCAAGATTACACCATCAAATTATTAACCTGATATTAAACTGATATGATCACGATATTACAAAATC
>NC_133307.1:26675152-26683381 GCF_012295235.1 Primulina huaijiensis
AAGATTAGAAATTTATAAAAATTTAATTTAAGATAGATTTGTATTACAATTTATTTTCTTTAAAATGATTAAAAATAATAAAAATATATGAAATTAATTTATAAAAAATTATAATAAAAATTTAAATATAATATTAATTATTAAATTTTCACTAATTTTAATTTTCATATTATATTGAAGAAAACAATTCAAGGGTATTATGGTTAATATACAATCTTATCATTATCACTATTCAAAAATTATACATTATCACACCTTTGAGGAATGCTATTTAATAACATAAATAACATAAATAGTGATGGCTTTCAATCATAATCAAAGGCCTCAATGTTAAATTAAAAATGAACCAAACATGAGATAAGGGATGATTATTTAATAATCATTCCCTTATCATGGCTACCAAACATACCCTCAATGTAGCTGTACGTCGATTCCACGTGATATCACATATATTAGCTAGTATTCAGATAAATGTTACAAATGCATATTTTTTTGACATAAATATAAGTTCAAGTAAACATTTGGAAAATACATATGAAAATACGATCGAATTATATATGTAGTACATATATAGTGACTTCTGTACCCTCCAATAATCACATGGATCCATTCAAAACTTGAATTAATTGAGACCGTCACTACAAAAGAAATTGAATTAAAAAATTGCTAATGGGAAATTATAATGGGTGGTACTATTATTTCATTTGCTAGCCTAATAACCTTTAGTTTGACCTAGCACATAATCTCATCACACAAGTGGACACAAATTACACTGCGTGTGCTTGAATGAAGAGATTTGAAGTCATGAATTTCAAATTTATTTAATTATTAAATGAATTTATGTGTTGTATTTTTACTATCCACCCCTTTATTAATTTATTATGTTGATATAATTGTAATTGTGATAGATTTAAAATACGATGATTGTCACTTTAAATTTGTTATTCAAATCCCTCCTTCCAAGTGCATCAAAAAATTTATATTTATGTTTAAGACGAACGACATATTGCATTATTATATACCTATGTTATTTTGATAAGATGACTTTAATTTATTTACGTGGTTGAGATGTTGCGTTTGCATTGATGGATTTTATTTGAAAAATGATTTGATGGATGAATTTCAAATGATACTCATCTTAAGTATATTTGAAATCTACTATTATTCTTGAAATTGCATAACTTCATAATGAATTTGATGAGATATTTAAAATCCATATTCTCAAATCCATCGATCGAAGTACAATCAAGGTTCTTACAATTCGTGAATTGCATGTCATTCTTTGAAAATTCTTAGCAACTATGATGTCTAATATGTGACTTACTTTGTTTCCGAATTTTTATTAGAAAATAAAATAATAAAAGTGAAAACATAATCCAGATCTAGTTTCAGCTCGATTCTGATCTACTATTCTTTTGTTTTTCTAGTTTCTTCTCCATTATTAGTTAAGCAATCGACCATCACCCCATTGATTATGATGATCGATGCTGCCTCTTGCTCTAGGATAATATTGAAAATACTTCAACATAGATTGAATTTTGATTAGATTTGCAAATAAATTCAAAGATTTGTTTATTTCCATTTTATTTGGGAATTGAGAAATATAACTAGAATTGACGATTTTTATGTTTAAAAAAAATTAAAACTTTGAGAATTTTCCGAAAATAAACTCGACTCAAACTCCGTTTTGCGAGTTTCATTGTGAATTATATTTTGTTATTTTGTTACTTGTTGGTAGGAGTAATAAGATTGTAATAATTCGTATTTTCTTTCATCACATTTCTCATTGTTCTTATTGTAAGAGGAAGTTTTATGGTTTTTGTAAGAATATGATTTATTATTATTAATTATTAGTATTAGTATTATATTTATTATCTATTATGGAGTTCAAAACATTGACAAACATGAGCTCAAAACATTGAAAAACAAGAGTTCAAAACATTGAAAAAAAACAAGAGTTCAAAACATTGAAAAACAATTGTGCCCAAATTTTTGACTAAAATAATTAAAATATTTTAAAGCATGCATTAAATTATAAGAATTATTCTCCAATCTTACCTATAAATATATGTTTTGAGAATGAGGGAAGACACACCATAAACCTCTCAAACTAGAGCATGAATGAAGCTTGGACACCATCAACATTTTCTTGAGTGATATTTTCGAGCTAGAAATTCTGTTCATTTTCGAGAGAAACTTCAAGTCCAACGGTTTATTCAAATCTGATCTCCACCGTTCATATTACACTTTCATATGTTTTAAACATCATATCAAAATTTCAGTTTCATCCATACGGTCAAATTTTGTGAAACAATTCGGCAAGAAAACTGCTCGGATTTCAACCGACTTTAGCTAATTTACGGATTTTCGGGCGATGAATTCCAGCTTGTTTCTTCCGTAATTTTGGAGCACCTTTTCGGTAAGTAGGCTTATGTTTTAAAGTATTTAAGTATGTTTTCGAAAAATCGATCGACATAATATATTCCTTCGATTTGATATATGAATATTTCGTTTCGATAAATTGTTAAGCATGTTTAAATCAATTTCAAATGCATGTTCCTTTCGTTTCAAAATTATGTTGTTTTCGTTTCATGTTATATTCTTATATATATTCTTAAACATCAATTTGGTGTATTCTAAGAATTATGTTTAAAGGCACTGTTATAATTCAAGTTAGAAATGGTAAAAAGGAAAATTTTCCTAAAACATGATAAGATATGACAAGTTTATGGCCCTGATGCGGTGGGTAATAATAACCGATATATGGCCTCACCCCTTAGAGGAATTACATATAGGGGACTGATCAGTAACACAATGGATAATAAGATGAAATAACAGTGCAATACGAATAATATATGATATGTCTATATGCATATGATAAGTTATGCTCATTGTTAATATCATGTCCTGATTTTGTTATGAATTATTATTGTGACATGAAATTCATTTAATATTTACATAAAATCTATATATGTATATCCTTGTGTTATTGTGATCGATCGTCCCTCACTTGCTGAGTATTTCACAAAATACTCACCCTTACACCTCTCACTCTCAGATAAGAATGAAAAACAAGTTGAAGAAGAAGAGCAAATGCATTTTTGAAGATGGTAACAAGGTTTCAGTTGATCAAGACATACTTTGGAATTTGGCTATCTTTTATTTTTACGTTGTTCGCTTCCGCACTCGTTTGTTAAGTTGATTACGTTGTAAAGACAATGTATGTTTTATGAAAAAGACTGGTTTGGTTGTACACTGTACTACGAGGCTTGTTGATTTACGATTGAATAATTGTAAAACAACTCCGGATGTCAACTCACCCCGGTATCGGGACGTGACAGTTTTGGGATAAATTTGGGCTAAAAAAATGATTTTTATATTATATTTGAAGTTGTCAAGATGAACTGAATCGAATTTTCCAAGGAGAAAACATTACTATTCATATAAAACAACTGTCATGGTATGATACTTTGAATAGGTGGTGATTCTCCCCAAATTTTCTTCCTCCATGTTGGTGTTTCAATCACATTATCTTTGCGTCAAAGCTATGAACAAATCAGTTAGGAGGCGTTGGGATTTCTCTTTGTCGTTACCTCTCTAATACTTAAATGAGCACATGAAAAGAGGACAATGACCAGAGAGTGCGAATGAAATGTGATAATAACCCTAAAATAACGTGAGAACGCCCTTTGTAGATAAGTAGAGAGGATAAAAATCAAAATGCACAAATATTTAGTTTTGTAAATAAGATACCTTAAAACAACTGTCATGCTAATTAATAATTTGAATAAGTGGTTTTGTGAACTTGAGCTTAGGGTTCTCCTAGACAAAAATAAATAAATAGTATTCTTCCTGGTATTTTTTTAATATTTATTTTGAGCTTAATAGAAGAATGATTTGAGAAAGCTGGATGATACTCACTGAAAATTTAGGGTCCGATTTCAGCAAATGACACTAGTTCAGACGCATGCTTCAAATTTGTTCTGAGCCTAAACTCACGAAGAAGACCGTTAGAAAGGGGATGAGAGGGTGTCTCGGCGTAGCCTCTCCAACATTCAAGTTAGAGACTGAGGATATAAGTGGACAGCAGCTAAGGATGCTGATGAAAAATAATATAGAGTATGAATGAGTTGGACACTCAAACCTGGTATTTATATGAGAATACATGAGCGTGTCATGGGCCTTCTACCTTGGCTAGGGATAGGCCGGGGCCCATGATCCGGTGTGGGTTTGATTTGGATGGGCTCATCCCTGGGATATCACTGGATATACTCACTACTCAGATCTTGTTAAAATATCCCGAAAAAATAAGCAAATAATTTTGAACATCTACGTTGTAAAGATTGAGTATTAGTTCTGTGTATTTCAATTTTCCCCCCACCCTCCCCCCACAATTTTAGTCATTTTTATCTGGATTTTAAACATTAAAATTGCAAAAAATATAATATGTATGACCAAATATTTAATTTTTAATCCCTTTAATTTGTTTTGACTTTAATAAGGTCGCTAAGAATTCCATGCGATATAAAAAATACTAAAAACTCATGGACACAATTAATTGTACGCATTAATCCACATTTCCAGATTCATCAAATGGTGCACTCTACATTCGCACCAATATATCAATCCAGAGTTCCAAATTATTTAATACACGCCCATTATCACAAAGATTAAGATTGACAAGTAATTCACACCAATACCAAATTTACAATTAATATTTTGCGTGTGCTGCTAGTTGACACGTGTATTGCATTAGAATAAAATTCATTGATACTGTATGCGTATAAATTATAATATGTTATATAAAATATTTCTATAATTTGCAAGTTTTTTTTTTCATTTTAGTTGGATATCAGTTAATTTAAGATTTAATCTTCATTATGTTATATTAGGCATCATAAACTTAAATATATATTATATATTAAGCCAAACCCCTTATTGATATGATGAAATCACACCTAAAAAAAATCACTCTTATACTTCTCACCAAAGTAAAATTTGAGAACTATAATATTATTCATATTTGATTATGTAAATCACGCTAATTACAAAAAATCGAAAAAAATCCAAAGAATTTTTTAAAAAAAGAAAAGATTGTACAAACACGTAACACGTGAAACAAGGTACTAATATATATCTAAGAGCGAAATATTTTGTATAATTTTAATTATAACTATAATAGCTAAAACATATAATCATAAACATACCAATATAAGAATAAATACATAAAATTTATATTTTGTGGAATGAGTTAGCATATGGTTTATCTAGAAAGAATTTAAGATTATTTAGAAAATAATTTAAATGGATTATTATTTTATATAAAAAAAATCGTTCTATTTTATCTGCGCTTAATCTTGATTAGACACCATTAGATATTCTTCAATATATACATATCAACTTTTAGGAAGGTTAGTGCCCAAGATGACCTAACATGAGTGCTGAGATAATAAACTAACCAAAGTAATACGTATTATTCGAATAAAAATTATGCTTAAAATTGCTTTAATTTCGGTAGTAGTTTTGTGTGGACATGGGACGGAGAGGGGCCTAACAAAGTGCGTGAAATGAAAAAAAGATTATTGCTTTAAAACTTAGTTTTTTTTTTTTTGGGCTTCATTTTGCAAACTAAAGTCTTTAAAGAAATAATTCATGAAAGTTGACTAATTTTACGTTTGTAATTTAGCAAATTAAAGTGGTGGGTTTCCTACACGATTAATAATATTCAATATGAGTATAATAAAAAAAAGTGTGGACTAAAACATAAATTTAAAACAAACTCAAAAATAGACAAATATGTATGTTCAATAATGAAATTTTCCTAATTTTAAATTAGTATAAACCCAATATGATTCGGAGGACGGAAGCATCTAATAAAACAAAAATCACAATCTAAAGTCAGTTAAGATATGAACAAATCTAATGTCACCAATTTTGACCATTTTTCCAAATCTGACGGACCCCATCAACAAAATTATTCCTTATCTGAACTTTGTTAACTGAGTTGAATTGATTTAATCGGCCGGGTCGATTTTAGGTTCAAATTTGCAGCACTTTTCCAGATTTTCCCTTTAAAATATGATAGGAAGGATAAGAAATTAAAAATGAAATCATACTACGTTAAAAGAAAACTTTTATATATGATTCTTAAGCCTTATAAATCCATATAAATTAAGGAGCATCTGTTTAAAATAAAAAGGAAAAACAAAAACAAAATTACACAATTTTCTGTTTTTGTTCTGTGTTGTCATTGTTCATTGTTCTGCTTGTTAAAATGTTTTTTTTTGTGGGAATAAAATGAATTATTTATATTCACATTTGTCATCAAAATTCACTATTTTTGAACTTTAATTATGCACGATAAAATTAAAAATACTATTGCATAAATGTCGTAGATTTACTATTGATATATTGAACTTATGAATGTGTTAATGAGCTCGAGGTTGTGACTTGTGAGCAACATCCATGACGTGATCGAGCTTGATGACGAGGTTATAAATGAAATTTATGAGCTTAAAGCGAGCTCATGAATATAGATCAGAAGTTCGAATTCGAGTTAGAGTTTTATGTTTCGAGCTGCTTATGATCTGAAGCTCGATTTTATGCAGTCAAACTCAAGTTAGGGTTAATTTGAATTCATAAAATATATAATTAAGGTGAATGGTTGAACCATAGTTATTTCGATTTCGTAACAAGTAATATCATAAGTCAACTCCATCCCCACGAGTTTCTTAAGGCAAAACTTTGAAATTACCTTTTATATGTCAAGAGAAGATAACATCTATTTATGACACACTTGGTTTTCAACCGAGATATATGGTCTCGATAAAAATGAGATCCTGAGCGAAGCTAAAATTATAAAACCTCTTGAACAACTCCTAAATCGAATTTTAGCTCACTCAAATAAGAAATTGGTCGACCTAGTCAAGCTAAGAACTCGAGGTTAGGAACGTTGACAATCAGATAGGGACGATGGGGTTGACGACGAACGATACCGGAACAAGAAGTGACGAGCGTAGATTGGGAGATTGGTTTGGGCGACGGAATGTTGCGTGTGTGAGTTGTGTTTGGTCGTACGTTAGTTCTAAAATGTGTTTGGTTTTCGACTTTTTTTTAATAATAATAATTTTTTTAAAAATTAATTGGAGCCCCAGTTTGGCAGGTGTTCGCCGGCCCGGTTGGNTTATAATATTATAGATTTTCTTCTATAAATTGAATACTTGATTCTCTTCTTTCATTCACTCTTCTCATATTTTTCATCGGTAAGTTTTTGTACATGTTTGAATTTATTTTTTCACTTTTTGCATATTTTTCAAAAGACGCGGACTCAACACATGTTTTTTTTTTGTTTTTACAGGTTCATTTTATTTGGACAATTTATATTAAGGTATGTATACTTACATAAATTATTATTTTAATTATTAAATTTATAAATGAAATTATTATTTATGTTAGACTAATTTTGTAGTGTTATTTAATTTTTTTTTCAATTTTAATAATTACGTGATTTTTTAGTCATTACTAATTTTTGTAAAGAAGTGACTTCTCTTGTTATTTTTTTGATAATTTGCACACTTCCATTAAAAATATGCATTATCGTAAAAAAAAATTAGCGTTATTGTTTTTTTTATATATATAAAAAAGGGTAGGCGTTACTTCCCTTGAAAAATATTGTTAAAAAGGGAAGTCACTTCCCTTATTATTTTTTTCAAAAAGAGAATTCACGCCTACCAAGGCGTGACTTTCCTTAAATTATTTTTAAATTTGCACACTTCCATTAATAAAAAAACGTTAAAAAAAAATCACACTTCCCTTATTTATTTTCTGTGATTAAAAAAAAGTTAAAAAAAATTTAATTTAATTATTTTAAAAAAATATATTTGTATAGTCGATCGATACAATGTGGTCAAAGGCTGCAAATTTATTTATTGATAATTGGATGGTAGTGAAAAGCCTTTATTTGTTTTGGAAGCACACGTGACTTGATTACTTTTTTTTAAACAAAATAATTTGTGATGTTATTGAAGAACCATATTAAGATAAAAAAAATGAGTTGCAGTTTTATTAATTATTGAGATATGCTTGTTTGGATTTTTTTAATTTTACAAAAAAAAAATTTTAAAAAATTTTAATTGTAATTCGTGTGTTAGAGTGATATGATTTTTTTAATTATTTTTTAAAAAATAGATTATTTTTAATTATTGATATGTGTTTGATTATAATTTTTTT
>NC_133307.1:26684130-26712901 GCF_012295235.1 Primulina huaijiensis
GTGATTTGCTTTTTTTTTTTTTCTAAAAAAATGAAAGTCACGCCTCTTCAAGAGGCGTGACACCTTAGTTTGTTAAATTTTTTTTTACATTATTTTATTAAGCGTTGAAGAAATTTGTAATAAACGGTGAAAAAGCCAGTGATTTCATAGTACTCTTTGGTTGACAACTTGAGAATATATATGTGTCTTCAACCAACTCGTGAAAAATGAGGAAAATTAAGTACGTCGCAATCACAGTCTTAACTAACAGGCCGGCCTATAATGAACCAGCGACGTGCATGCTCTTATTCGTGTCAGACCGACCACCCAACTTGAAAGGACTTTCCCGTTCAAGAAACTTGATTAGTTTATCGATTCCTCTTAAAGAAATTATAAAAATAAACATAGAAGGTAAATTTTTAACCAAAGAAGTTTTTTTAAAAAATTATATACCAATGGTTATATTAGAAAAAAATAATAATTCTGAACACGAGTTTTCAATTGTTATTCGAGCTTAAAAGTCGTGGAGGAAAAGTGAGACATAGTTAATTAATGAAGTATGCTCAATTAGTGTGAACTAGAGATGGAATGCTATTCTCTTAGCAAGGACCAAATATGACTGCTGACAAAAGTTGGGGTTGGGTGGGGAATCAAATATTTTTTTCTCACAATATATCATTGTCGTTGACATTATTATTTTTTTACTGTAAGTTAATTCAGCAGTGATGTGGAAAATTCAAAGGAAGTCACCTAAAAAATTGGAATCTTTACCTATATAAGAAGCAAGCAAGCAAGCAAGCACGAAAAACACGAGCAAACTAATAAGCTATCTATCTTCAGGCAATAATTTTTTTTTAAAAATGGAGTTGGAGCAAATAAACAAAAAAGAATCTGTAGATGTGGATTCCGAAAAATGGGTGTGTGATTCTTCGTTTGATAGTAAAGGACGAGTACCTCTCCGGGCTTCCACCGGTGCATGGAAGGCATCCCTTTTTATTATAGGTAAAGACTAATTCGAAATCATGTAATATATCAGTGAACAAATAACATATGATGCTGTATTTTAATTCTTAAACGTACGGCTTTTATAAGAATATAACATTCTAGGAAAATTTGAAGTTCTAACAAATTTGCGCTTGTGTTTTTTTGTTGGCAGGCATTGAGTTTAGCGAGAGGTTGAGTTATTTCGGACTCGCGACGAGTTTAATCATATATCTTACTAAGGTGATGCAGCAAGATCTGAAAACAGCTGCAAAGAGTGTTAATTACTGGTCTGGTGTTACCACTATGACACCGCTATTGGGGGGGTTTGTGGCCGATGCATACCTTGGTCGTTTCTCCACCGTTCTAGCTTCATCTATCATTTATGTCGTGGTACAAAAGTCATCTTGAAAAGTATTTCTATTATCAGTTAAAATAAGCTAACAGAGTTTGTATAACCTCGTGATCATACAATAATGTTGGTGTTTTTATGTGAAAACAGGGGTTGTTTATCTTGACAATGTCGAGGGTAATCCCGGGCTTGAAACCGTGTGACTCGGCAACGTGCCAAGAACCTCGAAAAATCCACGAGATTTTCTTCTTCCTTGCAATATACTTGATCTCAATAGGAACTGGGGGCCACAAGCCATCTCTCGAGAGCTTTGGAGCCGACCAGTTTGATGATGATCACCCTGAAGAAAGGAGAAAGAAAATGTCCTTTTTCAATTGGTGGAATTTCGGGCTTTGTTCGGGACTAATACTTGGCGTAACCGTGATCGTGTACGTCCAAGACCATGTTAGCTGGGCTGCAGCAGATATCATTCTTACAGCAGTGATGCTACTTAGTATATTGATATTTTGCCTAGGAAGGCCGTTTTATCGATTCCGAAAGCCCACTGGAAGTCCCTTAAAGCCTATGCTGCAGGTTCTTGTGGCAGCTATTTTGAAGAGAAATCTTGGGTATCCACCACCCGATCAACTATACGAGGTTTCTAAATCAGACAAGACTAATGGGAGGCTTCTTTTCCATACCAAGAATCTTGAGTAAGATTATTTAGATAACCGCATATAATTTAGTTACATGGATCACCGAGAGAATGAAACACTGATTAAGTTTCGTTCTTGTGTACCAGGTTTCTCGACAAAGCTGCAATAATCGATGAAACTCAAGATTTAGCAGTGAACAAACCAAATCAATGGAGACTTGCAACTGTGACCAACGTCGAGGAATTGAAGCTTATAATCAACATGATCCCGATTTGGCTCACCACTTTACCGTTTGGTATCTGTGTAGCACAGGCCTCCACATTCTTCATAAAACAAGGCACAACTCTGAACCTTAAAATCATCCACAATTTCAAAATCCCACCAGCTTCCATATACGCACTGGCCGCCATTGGAATGATAGTTTCTGTTGTTGTCTACGACAAAATCCTCGTTCCCTTCTTGAGAAAAGTGAGTGGAAATGAACGAGGCATCGATATTCTACAAAGAATCGGTATTGGGATGGTTTTCTCAGTCGCGACAATGGTAGTCGCAGCCTTGGTTGAGAGAAAGAGACTCAACATCGTGGAGAAAAATCCATTGAAGGGATCACTTTCAATGAACGTATTTTGGCTTGCACCGCAGTTTTTAATCATCGGTATGGGGGATGGTTTCGCACTTGTGGGGCTGCAAGAGTACTTCTATGACCAAGTTCCGGATTCAATGAGAAGCTTAGGCATAGCTTTTTACCTTAGTGTACTTGGTGCTGCAAACTTCCTTAGCAGCCTTTTGATCACACTAGTGGATCGCGTAACGGATAAGGGAGGCAAGAGTTGGTTCGGGAAGGATTTAAATACCAGTCGGCTCGACTATTTTTACTGGTTATTGGCTGGTATTACAGCAGGAAACCTGTGCATCTTCACGTTTGTTGCGATGCGTTATTCGTACAAGAATGTGAGAACATCTACAGTGGCTATTGCTGATTGTTATGAAGGAGATGATATAGAATCTGTATCTTAATCCTTAAGCCTGTATGTTTCACCATTCTTATGAAATATGCTTGGATTTTGTTGCATGTCTGTGTAAAGATTTTAACTTCATTGGGATTGGGATATGCTGCCATGCGTTTGATGGAATCTTTATCACATAGTTTTGGGTAATACATTTGCGCTATTTTTATCTTGTTTACTTATTTTCCTGATTGGTAAAACAAATTCACTAATCAAAATATATAGAGTAATTTGGTATATCCAGGCAAAAAACAACAATTAAATGCACTATTGTTATATTATATTTACTTTTTCCTGATTTGTACGTGCCTACTTATGTTTGACATTGTTTTTTTTATTTTTTATGTCTCTCTCTCTTTCTGAATTCCCTCCCCCCTTTTCTTTGTCGCCGAGATCGTGGCTTCTGCGTTTAAAGTAAATGTTTCGTACCCATTTTTCAGGGGAAAAAAAAAATTTACACGTCAAAGTGCGATTTTTGGTTAGAAATAGTTGTCTTTTTAAGATTATGTCATTTCTTTACATAGTATTTCTGTTGATCCAAGCACGGCTGAGGCAGTCCTAAAAAGTTACAAACATCACGTCGTTAACAATTTATGCTATGAAATTATTATGAGCATATTTTCACCAGTGGATTAGATTTTCAATTTAATGGCGATTCACTCAGTGTGCCATATATTTCTGTGGAACTATAACTTATTCAATATATCGAAGTCACAAAAGGCTGACGCCGAAACTCGGATTTTATATAATTAGTAAATATGTTTGTGTTGCACGTAAGAGATATTTTTATGTCAATGTAGTTGGTTCTATATTTTTTTTATGTCATCTACTATTTTAGATGAACATTTTTCTAGCGTACGTCTTTGTAATGACCAAAAAAAAATTTCTCATTATGTTGTTGTCACCAAAAAAATAATTGAACATAATGACAATAAAAATATGATAAAATGTTAGTTGTTACATTTATGGTGTTTTTCAACTAAAACAAATTTATAAGAAATTGCCCATAAGAGATGTTCGATTGGTAGAGTATGTCATGAGTACTCAATTTCTCTTGCAAACACCTCTTTGGACGAGCATGTCGCACATTATTTGCCTAGTATTGTTTACTTGACTAGCATGATTTTCAAGTTATTGCGTTAGTCCGAGAATTTACCCAATATCCATCTAATGGTAACGCCTGTGGGTTCCCACATCATAAAAAAAATTTACAAAAAGTTGTACCATCTAACTACTTTTATGATTAAATAGTTCATTTGTTACCACTATCCCCTTTTATAATATGATTTTTTTGTGTTGATTTTTGCCAAACTATAGAAATAATTTACCACACAAATTGTTTATTTATAACATTAAATATAAATTAATTAAAGTTGTACACATATGTTAATGATTTTCTAGAACAAAAGTAATTTAATAATATGTTTTTTCTAACCACCATGATTCAGACTTCACTGTCAAGTTTTTAGATCAAATAAAATGATGCTTCTATCGATAAAAATATGATTTTACTAAACTCGTATTAGTTGTTTCTTTAATGGTTGTTTTTGGAATAACTAGTAAAAATCGCGTGGAGTTACTCCAATTACAACAATTTTCTCACCAAATAGTTTTCTAATTTCAGTTACTTTTTGTAATCTTTTATCTATGGATTCAACCGATAAGTGTTTTATCATTGTGTTTCATCATATATAATCAATTGTGTTTTATGCAACAACTTAGCAAGACCGCTTTGTTTTGAAATTGTACAATAAATTTCTTCATGCAAAAAGTCTTCTCAATGTATGTGCCATGTAAAATATACAATTTCATTTAAATATTTAAAAATACTATGATTTGATTCTAATAGACTTCTTCTATGTACTGATATATTAGAAAGCATGAAGAAATACAATTAGCGAATAACAAATAATCAAATTAAGTAAGTCATCAGACATGCTTAAACAATAATATTATTAAATAATATATTTCACATTCAATCGGGTTTATAATATTTAACCGGCCAATAATATCTTTTTTCTTCACACAATTGTTTTCTTCTCGTTT
The DNA here is from genome assembly GCF_012295235.1 of Primulina huaijiensis. Classification (NCBI taxonomy): domain Eukaryota; kingdom Viridiplantae; phylum Streptophyta; class Magnoliopsida; order Lamiales; family Gesneriaceae; genus Primulina; species Primulina huaijiensis. Next base: position 26,689,131 of record NC_133307.1, read on the forward strand.
CACATATAATGTTAATGAAATTAAATATTAGACAAATAAACTCTTGTTTTCTAGATTACTGAATACATATATAAAATAATTCTATCATCCAACAAATATAAATTAGTAGGTATGTCTTTATCATACTTTATAGGTGAAAGGGTGTGAAATATCTGTTTTGATACTCCGCACGTATAAATTACAAGGCTAGAAAGTGTCGATATTTTATCAATTTTAATACTATATGAAGTTAAATAAAATATGTTGTTATAAACTCAAATTATTTTATAAACAGTGATAATTATATTTCATATCTCATATATTAAGAGATATACATTAGTTGAAAAAATATTATATATTACAATATGCTATACTTGTTTGTTGATATATTAAATTTTTAGAATGATTTTGTTTTTATATAAAATAAAAATCCAGTGTTATATTTTCTTAGTATATATGAAGATAAATTTTTGCGTCTGCTTGATGTCTATATGTTCATATTTTAAGGAGTATTTTCAATTTTAATTTATATATTTTGGAGATTCANTTTGAATAGCAAAATTGAATAAATATGATTGAGAGGTGGAACTAAAAAACGTGGGGTGGACTCGTCATCAAATATAAAGATACAAAGATTAAGGCCACCGGCCGAATTTCACGAGGTGGAGGATTGCAATTCCCTACTCTAACTATCCACTTTTATTTAATCTTTTATTGGAGTTTTTGAGGAATCCAAATTTAATTTTCTATTAATCGACAACCTTGTGGAAGTAATTAGCAACATGGAAACGTGCAAGTTCAGTCGTTTAATTTTTTATTGGTTGAATATCACTTCAAACTATTGCCCAAAGATTTGAGAAATTAGCTTCAATGATGCGATTTTTAGTAGAATCGAAACACTATAATGTCTCTATAGTGTCACAACTTGGAGAAAATGTCCAAATCAGATTGATTTCGAGATTAAATAATAATTGATTCAGTTTTCAGACAGAACGAAACTGTTACAAAAGAAACGTCGACACGATTCCAACTTAAAAAATAAAATGAAATCATGGTACATCTAAAGATATTGTTAATCCGTAAAAAACAAAAAAACAAAAAACAAAAACAAAAATTCAATTGTTGTTTCTATTTTGCGCTGTTATGGTTTATTGTTTCCGCCCGATAAAATAAATTTTTTCCTTCATATATTCACCAAAATTTCGCTATTTTCGCACACTTCACTTATTTTATTATATATAAATTAGTTTTTTTTATTATTATTATAGTGCAAATTTATGATACCTTTTTATATCCATGTAATTACGTAATTATAAACGTCCATATTTTATATCTATTTATTTTAATATTTGTAGTTAAATGTATTAGATAAATTTCTTGTTCAAATTTTCACTAATATGATCAATTCCCACCATTTCAATTATCAATTATCTTATTGATATTTTTTATTTAACTTTTCTATTTATCTAACAATCAGCAATAAAAATATAAAAATAGGTTTATATTATTATTATTCCAAAGAACCCATAAAATCATTTGCTTAAAAAAAATACTAAAAAGAAAGGGTGCTTTCATAATCATATTGGTATGATATTTTCAATAAATGGGGAAATTTTTTTTTTAACACATATGTATAGTATGTCAATATTATAATAGATATTGCTTGATTAGAAGACTAAAAGCACATTTATTAAATAAAATTTGGTAGTATTTTATTATGTTATAATTAAAGATTTTTCGTACCACGGAAAATTCTTGATTTGATAATGTAATTGGGCTCAAATAGACATTGGTCGTCTAATTGGTTGGTACCACGCATTTTTTCTTTCGCATATTTATTCCGATTGTTGCTATCAATTTCAGCCGAACATGTCATACTGTAAACCAGTTTTATCCGCACCAATATCACTAATTTTTCTGAAAATATGACTAACGATTCCTGATTTTTGGCATGGAATGATTATGAAAATCAAATGGTATGAGGTCATACCTGGAACATAGTTTAATTCCGCATACCTGGAAATTATTATTGTTCTTTGTTAGGATCGGTATGGGGGAAAATAGTTGAGCTTCAATAGCTCGGTTTTTGAAATATTGAACATCGATTAACTAAATCGAGTTTGATATGAAATCAAGCGGAAAACACTCGAAATAATCCTTCGTAGAAACCGATTAAATATTTTGTAAATCATTTAAAATATATGCAAGTTGAATGTGTAAAAATATTTTAGTTGAAACATTTTATCAAACACTTGTATGCAATATTTTGGTATTTGTAGAAAACATAAAATGCTTCAACAATGCATTTTTAAAACTATGAAAATGATAAGTGAATGCAATAAACAAATAGACACGAATTTGTTTATGGATATTCGGAGACTTCAAATGCTAAATACGTCACCCCTTCTTTCCCTTCGGAAGAATTCACTTCACTAGAAGACTTTGATTTATACAATTCTTTGTACAAAACCACTCAGCTAGGACTTACCCACTGCCTAAACTGAACTCCTAGCACTCAAGATTGTAGGCAGCACCTCACAATCAGCATATTGTTTAATGTGTCATATACAAAGACTACAAACACATTGTTTTACGTCTTTGTGTGAAGACTCACTTAACTAATCTTTGAAGTTCAACTCTCTTGCATATGTGTGAATGATTGTGTGTGAGGAATTTATCATTTACAGTGTACATCTCAAATGTATCCTCACACAAGGGCTTGTGCTCTCAACTAACTGATATATTCATGCTAACTGCTCATGCTTTGAATCCCCTTCAAAAGCTCTTGTTTGATCTTCAAGATGATGTATTTATAAGCCACAACAATGATATATACGTTAGACACAAGAATATGATCTTTTGGAAAATTTCTGTACTGTTTCTGAAATTGCAACGGTCAAATTCGTTTTGCTGAACATTTTTCCGATTGGTCAACTCTGGTCAACTCACCTGGTCGTTCAGTTCAACTGGTCAGCAGCTGGTTCAATTCAGTTGGTCTGGTTCAGTTCAACTGGTCTGGTTCAATTCAACTGGTCTGGTTCAACTGGTCTTCAGCTGGTCTGATTCAGTTCAACTGGTTCGGTTCAGTTCAGTTTCAGCTGGTGTGCTGAAATCAGCTAGTTTCAGTTTGTGCAAAATCAGTAGGTTCATTGTCAATTATCAACATCTTAAGCTTCGATTCAGACTTTTACTTCTGAAGATGATTTGTATATCATCGTCTTATCTTTCCAACGCATACTGAATCGCTTCATTTCGATAACCGAGATGAGAGATATGACTAAAATACCGCAGCTGCTCAAACCCAACTGATTGTTGTCTTCGTGCGATCAGTTACGATCAATTTGACCTAGATAACATCCGAATTTTCCCAACTGACGTGAAATACAACTTGTTTCAAATTGAGTTTTTTTATCAGTCTAGTTGGCGGATTGTCATTTGAATCATCCAGCTGGTAGATATCATCAAAATACCAAAGCTCGCCAGAAATTCAGTTTGTGCAGAATTCAATTTTGGTTTGCTTCTTGTGTTTGCAACTTCACACGTGAGTAAATATGTTAGAAATACAATAACAAGTTTTGTTAACATCAAAATCAAGATTGCGAACATGAAATGTTCCAACATTCTTATTGAATTGTAATCTCAATATTATTTTTTATGTCAAAATTATCATTATATAAATTATACTATTTTCGAAACTAGGAGGGCTCTCACCCCCATTGCTGAATGACGATGGACAATTATATTGTTGGTATGGTACTCTTTTTTTTCTTGGGAAATCTCGGGATAGAAATGAGTGAACCAAATGGCTATGAAAAAATAGTCGAGGCAAGAGTTTGACTCTTTTTCCTTAAATCGATATTGCCCCGCCTTGGTGTTCACGGTTGTTGGCAATTCGTTTCCCAAGACACAACGACTACGACTTTAAAATAGTAGCACCACACATTTTAAAGTCACACGAACTTGAAATGTTTAGAACGCTATCAGGATGATATGCAAACTTTCTAATTTCGAATTCTAAGCGTTAAAATTAAAAATCCAATTCCAAGAGTTTAAATCTTGCAAAACTTGGATTTAAGCACAAATGCTTAAAAAAAACTCAAAACTAGAAGACAAATATCAAATTTAATTCCAAAGTTTGAATTTAAGCGTATAAGCTTAGAAAATTCAAACTCAAGATTTTATATCTTGAAAATTTGAACTTTAAGCGCTAATGTTTAAAAATTCACATATAGAACTAAATTAGAGATAAATGAGAAAAAGAGAAATGATGTAATGAATGAAATGCGGGAGGTCTTATTTATAAAAGGTGAAAACTCTTCATGAAATGATGCACCATTTCATGACATCCCTTCATGAATTGAATCAAATTTTAACTTGGCCATTCGGCTAAGTCCAGGCGCCACATTTACATGAAATCACACGGCCAAATAATTTTTTTAAAATTTATATATATTATATAATAATATTAATATTATTATAATATTAGAGTATATTATATATATTATAATATATATATAATCATTTTGATTAAATATTTTTCACTCGATAAAATTAGAATTAATTTCTCATTCACCATAATTGCTAATCGAGAAATAATTTCGTTCGCCACGCAGCTCGTTCGATTTATTTTATCGATTTTAAATGAGTACAAAACTCATTTTTTTAACATATATCACTCACAAATTTACTATTTCCAGTTTAAATGAGAACAAGAATGAGGAAAAGAACGAAAACGAGGCCGAGTAGCGAGCAAACCGAGTTTAGGAAATGATCATTTAGGCTATGATGTATTTGAATGCTGCTTCAAAAAAGTTTTTTGCTGCCGATTGAGTTTATTATGTAATAGAAAAAAATTTATTTATTTTTCCCTGCTACTTCGACTTGTACAGACGATGTTAATCATTCATTCATTTGTCTGAAATAAAAGACTCGTTATAGTGTTTCTCTACTACGTTATTTTCAAATGTTGAATTTGAAGGCAACACCGACGAATAATTCAAATGTTGAATTTAAAGGCAACATCGATGTCATCGCTTCCGGTCATTGGGTGACTCTAAACGTGTCAAACAATTATTGCACTAAAACCAAATTTAGGCTCATTAATTATATGATCGATCACAACCCTATCCAGACCAATTCTCAGGATGGTTTTTGAAATTTTTCGCTCGTCATATTTACCTGTATATATTTTTCACCTTCATGACGCTTTATTTTTTTTTATTAAAATTAGTGGATAAAATATAATAAAAGTTGTAAACTTTTATAAAATTTGTCGATGCATACAAGCTATATGCAGTTGATCTGAGTTGTCGCTCGGTTTCACGCTCATTCTTACAGTGTAAAGCGAGTGCAGCCGGCTCACAAGCCTTACGAGATGGTTCGATTCAACCTCGAACGAGGTTAGGATTTTTTGAGTTCAAGACTTTGAGTGATGTGGAGGATAAAATATCGACTGATTATTCAACTTTGCTTTATCCAATGATTGAGATTAATGTCATTCACAATTATTTTATTCAAATATATATATTGACTAGAAATAATGTATGTGCGTTGCACGTAGGAAACATATGTTGAAGTAATAAAAATTTGAAATAAAATTAGTTAAATCAACAAAAGATAATGATAATAGTATTATAAATTTTGACAATTCTTGTTAATTAGTATATGTAACTAATTTGAAAAAATATATATATATTTTAAATTTTAAAAAAAGATTTGGACTACTAAAATTTTTCTCATATCTTTTTTATCATATTGTTTTCTTTTGTTATTTGTCATATTCTCTCAATAATACATATATTTTATTATAATATTCAATTATTACAATTTTTTTGACAATCAATGATATGCAATTTTTTATTTACAATGTTGTTAGATTATTATTCTCTTTCATGTAAATTGACAACAATTTCTACTTGATGATTTTACTTTCCTAGTCACCTTTAATTTATTAGACACTTATACTTGATAATATATAAACTACACATTATTATTAGGGGTGAGCAAAATTTCGGTTAAACCGAATTAACCGATCGAACCGAGTCAATTCGAAAATTTGGTTTTCAAATTCAAAAAATTCGGTTATATCGGTTCGGTTAAGATTTTCAAAATTTTGAAATCGGCTAATCGAATTAACCGATAAAATAAATACTATTATTTAATACATTTTTATTATTTATCGATTTTAATATATTTTTTAATTTTTACTTTTTAATTTTAAAATCAGCCCTAATTCTAAAGAAAAATTTGTGATGTATGTGATTTTATGTTTTTATGCATTTGTGTAGACTGTAATGTTAAAAAAATTACATATATAATTAAGTTAAATCACAAATTTTTTTAAAAACTTATCGGTTAATCCGGTCACCAACTGAATTAACCGATTTTAATTTGGTTCGGTTTTCATCGGTTATGAAAATTAATTCGGTCGGTTCGATTATTGCTAAATATTTCGGTTCGATCCGATTATGACTAATTCGGTTCGGTCGGCAACAAAACTGACCGAATGATCACCCCTAATTATTATAATAATCTATTATCATATATAAAGTACTGATGGATTGATTTAAAAAAATATTGATTAAATGTTGTCATTTATTTACAATTTATAATAATAATATTTCTGACAATAAATTATCTTTTTAGTGACTCTTATGACACTTATTTTAATATTTCATATCAACTCATAAGTATAATTAGCACAATCAAAGTACTAATGTCATATTGATTTTACCTCCAGAAAAATAATATATTTAATTTTTCTAATTGTTTAAATATCTTAACAGGAACATTTGTGTACCCTTATCTTGAGAACAATTAATTGCATTTATAAAATTTGAACGGTTAATATAACTTTATAATATACATTTAATTTGAAAACTGAATTCATTGTATGACAAACAATTCTTTCATTTCTATTTTTTTGTGTAACCCAAAAGAATTAATATTTTTTCTCTTTTATCTTCTCCAACTCACTGTAAAAAAGTTATAAAAAAAATATTTATATCTAGAAAAATATTTTTATTTATTGTTTTTCTTGTGTATATATTTTGTTATATGTGAACATATATTCTACTTCATTGTCTTAAATGTTATATATCTTTACATTATAATTTGTGTACATTGAAAATGAATAAGTTCATTTTGTAGTTTTTTATTACCTGGACTTAGGTTGATATATTAATATGTAATATACATAGATATAAGAATTTTTAAATTCAATTTATTCACAATGATTTTTCATAACAAAAGCCAACTCAAAATAATAAAATTTAGGATTTATAATTATTTTAAATATGATATAAAAATAATATGTTGAGACTTTTTTTGACATTTTAGTTGCAAAATACAATGATAAATGCATGTATGTGCATTATTTCATTATGGCAATTATAACTTTATTTAAATATATTATTTCTCACTCAAGGATCAAATTTCACTCAATGATCAAAATTTGTTTATTTCTTATTTTGATTATCGACAAATCCAATATTTCATTTAAATGTTTTTGTTAATGATATTTACATGAGTTTTATTGTATATTTATCCAATTTAAAATGGATAAATTATAATTCAATATATAATAATATTTGAAAAATGTAGAATGCTTCTAAATTTAAAAATCGAGTAACATATAAGGGATTAATTCAAAACTAAAAGTTGATGCAACCTGTTTCTTCTAGCTTTACAAACGAAAAATATAGGATCGAGCGTTTGTGGCTTTACCAATAGCTATAACTGATGGTATGCAAGTCAAATCTTTAATTAAATCATACAACAGTTCAAACGCCTACCCATCGTGGATAATTATTGTACCAAACAATCTATCTCCTAATAATTGCACCAATTGCAATGAATGAAAATCAAAGTCGTAATCTTTGCTCTGATACCAATTGTAGACTCAAGCGTTTACTGTTTTATCAAAACCTATAGATTATATATGGTAACAGTGCAAATCAAATATTTTAAATAGTACAACAGTTCAAGCACAACATTTTAATTACTCTACCCAACACGATCAATTATTGCACTCAACAAATAAGTTTATGAAAATAACCTTTTACTATATCATATGAATTTATAAGACATTTGAGTAGAATATATACTTGATATTCTACATAAGTAGTATGAAAAAAATCATTTTTCATTTATTTGAAAGATATATTTTAAAATTAAAAAAAATCAGAATATATGTCAAAGTACATCATTTTCTGATTCCGAATAACGATCACATTATTATTACGTTACAATGATAAATAAATTATTATTTTTAGTTTATCATCATAGTCTTTATCTCAATAAACACATTTTTGAACGTAGGATGTTAAATTTAATATTGACATTAGATAATTATAGTATTAATTCTAACATTCTTTTTTTATTCTTCTCAATATATTAATTTTTATATCGTCAAATATATTAATCTATTTATTATTTTATACCAAGTATAATAATTATTTGGTTAATTGATCACATTTAAGGTTAGATGTTTAGAAAAAATTCTAATATATCTATAAAGACCAATAGATGATGAAATTAAATTTGAAATCAAGATAAAAAATAAGAAAATGTAGAACACTATAATGCATAAATTTTCGCTTTGTACAGTGACAAAGCATAAGGTAAGACCAAGTTAGATACTTATATATATGAGTCTCATTCAACTTAGTCCCATTATAATATTTTTATTAACCCACTTTGTCCTTCGTTTTTCTTTAACTAACTTTGCAGTGTAACTCATTCAAGCATTAATTTTTTTAGTACATTGTGGCCTCCATTCTCACCGACTTCAATCTTTAGAAGTCGTTATTAGTAGTTTTAGGTAATAGACAATTATTTGGTTTTTATTTTCTGTCTCTTGATTAATTGTGTAATTTTTTATGTTCTACCTAATTCATTTTTAGAATTTTTATAATCATGATTAGAAGTGTTGCACGTAAACAATATAAAATTAATATATTTTAAAATGTTAATATTGAAGTGTCGAATAAATGTATTAAATAATTATTTAAGAACTTTTAGAAAAATAATATACATAATAATTCAGATTTAAAGATTAACATACAAATAAAGAATTGCGATGAATATCTTATAAAATAAATGGTGTTAGCCCAAAAAGATTAAATATGATTATTGTAAATGAATTTTTCTTAATTAATTAAAAAATTTCAGCAAATGCGCCGAATTAATTAGAATGTTTTCAATATAGTATGTCGATAAATGTTTTTCCATATGAGTTAATGATTGAGTCCTTATGAACATTTAAAAAAAATGTGTCTTTAGTTATAGTAACGGCGGCTTATAATTTAAAATATTAAATGAAACAAATTATCAAGATAAAAAATTAATTAAAAAATTCAAGAATATGTTATTACTCAATTAGTTTAATTGACACGCTCTTTAGTTTGCTGATTTAATAAATGTTAAATCCACAATCATTGAGTTTGACAAGAATTCTTGTAGAATAAAATACAATTAAAATAAATTATTTGATTGTATATGTAATAAAATTTTGCATATTTCATATATGTATGATTTATTTCATTTATAAGGTTGAAATTTTAATTATATATTATGATATAAGATTTGTTATGCATCTTAACATCGATAAATTAATTAAAAATTTATTGGTTTATATTTTAATTCTTGTTACCACATAATTTTTGTTTCGCCCCGAGTTTGTGTATTCGTTTGCTTGAATCTAATGTTCCACATTTTGCTAAGACTCAGAACTTGTCAAACATGAAAGTAGATATTAATTTAAAGATATGATAATACTTATTTATTTTAATAAACGTGTTTGTTATTCACGATATTGATAAAAATAATTTAAAAATAATATGTTGATGAACATATTGTCAGGAATCCAAAAACACATTTCAAATGTCAACTTTGACACTTGATTTTCAGTGACTAACAAAATATTTGAACAACCAACAATTTATGGACAAGATACTAACATCTTAATTTTAAAATCAAGATGATATTCTCCCTTTTACATGAGGAATTCGTAATTGAAAATCGACAATATTAGATATATAGATATTTAATATAAACCCGTGTGAGCTCATTTAGGCCCACCTTTAAATAGGTTGACAAAATTTCAACACAACCCATTTAAATTGTTTGGTGGTGTGGGCCAATAGATGGACCCAACTCAAATTGATGGGCCTAATCATAACGATCATTTACCTTGTTTTATTCAAATAATTTATAAATATAAACCGTCAAAAAATGTTGGTTGAATTTTTTAATTTAAACACATAAATTCTAGCTAACGGTTATAAGTAAAGAGATTTAAAAATTAGAATTTTTTTTATAAAAATGGTATATTATAATAAATTTTTTAACCATTTTTTATTAAAGTAATTTTAAATATAAAATTTTGTAAAAAAATATTTTTTTTAACTCATAAGTTATAGCCAACGTCACAAAAAAATAAAATAAAATAACGAGGACATGAAATTTTTTTTTAATAAGGCATCAAAAAAATTCACAATTCAACAATGAACTATTTCTAAACTTTAATTAATTGAATTGGCATAATGAAAAGATAAATAAAAAAACTAAATCATTGCAATAAAAATAATATATTGTAATGTGGGTAGACAACAATAAAAGCAAACAATTAATAGTAAAATCATAATTTTAAAATCAAGATGATAATCTCCCCTTTATATGAGGAATTCATGATTGAAAAGCGATAATAGTAGATATATTGATATTTAATACAAACTCGCTCGGACTCATTTAGTTCCACCTTTAAATAGGTTGACAAAATTTCAACCCAATACACTTATATTATTTGGCGATGTGGGCCAAAGAGACGAACTCAACCCAAATTGACGGGTCTAATCACACCGATCTTTTACCGTGTTTTATTCAAATAATTTATAAATATAAACCACAAAAAATGTTGGTTCAAATTTTTTTATTTAAACACATAAATTCTAGAAAACTGTAACAATTAAAGAGATTTAAAAATTAGAATTTTTTTTTATAAAAATGGTATATCATCATAAAGTTTTTAACCATATTTTATTAAAAAAAATTTCTTTTGCAAAAAATATTTTTTAAAACTAATAAGTTATAGTCAAAGTCACCAAAATAAATAATGAGGACATGATAAAAAAAAATTAATAAACATGATAAAAAAAATTAATAAGACACCAAAGAAAATTCATAATTCAACAATGAATTATTTTTAAATTTTAATTAATTTAATTGAAGTAAGAAAAGATAAATAAAAAATCTAAATCATTTGATTAAAAATAACATATTATAATGTGAGTAGACATAAAAGAGATCAAATACTAATTTACATAATAAAAAATAAACAAATAAATCTAAATTGATAATGTGGGTAGACAACATTAAAAGCATGCAATTAATAAGTTAGACAACATTAAAAAATAAGTAATTAATAAAACAAGTAATTAATAAGGAGATAAATGGAAATTCACATATAAAGTCACATATTTATATATAAATAATAGATTTATCATCTTTATATTATGCATATGATCCAAGCGTTTTAAATATAAATAATAGATTTATGATCTTTATATTATGCATATGATCCAAGCGTTTCCTAAAAGTTTTAATATTTTGTTTATATGTAGATTATGAATGCTATTCTCTAAGCAAAGACCAAGAATGACTGCTATTAAAGCAACGGCGGAATCAAATATTTTCTCATTTACTATATGGAGATTCTTATTTACACTCCATAATTTATTAAGCACACTCCAACTTATCTTTTTATCTAACTAGGAATGATTACGTGCGATGCACGTAGGTGACTAATAATGAAAAATATAATAACGAGATTTAGATAATTTTTAAAATCGTTTGAATAACATATTGTTTATGAGTATTTATTAATCTAAATATATCAAAACACAATAAATAAAAATACATGATGACGATAAATCAAATATATTCATTTATTTATATAACATTTTTTAATTCGCGTGATTATAACATAATGACAGCTCTATGAAATTAACTAAGATATTTTTCATTCAAATATTATTCACAATGGAAAAAAAAAAAAAATAATTAATAGAATAGTGAATATTACTAAAACGAAAATCCCAATATATTTAAATGAAGTGCATATAGCGATTGTCAAATAAAATTCTCTTAATTAACTAAATTATCATAATGCTGTTAAAATAAAACCCCTAAACTTGTTATTAAGTTAAATATCAATTTTATTTTTGCTAACTTTTAACTCCTTGCGAATTTTGTTAACTTTCTTCTTTTTTAGAATAGATATTATACATAGTTAGTTTATATCAGAATGGTTAATCTGAAAATTAATATTGATGATTAATAATTTTATGTTAAATAAAATTTTAAAATAATATCAATCAAATAAATATGTGTAGTAAAACACATATACGTAACATTCAGTTTATAAATATCATATATTAAAATTTTAATTTCTAACCAATGATAATAAATTAGCACTGTAATTCATATTTATTATAAGGATTATTTTAATTAAAAAAATTATGAGGATTATCTGATAAATTTAATACAAAAGTATCAAGTAATTTTCATTCTTTTTAATTTCTTATTAATTTCTTTTTCTATGAATAAAGTTGAAATAATTCAAAATAATCAAATTATATTGTAAATAAAATATTAGAAAAATTTGCAAAAGAGCATATAGAATCTCCATGCTCTCAATGTCCATTTTCATTGGAAAAAAACCATAAGAAAAATGACAAATTCTCGCATGGTTTTTATAATACTTGTAGAAAAGTATAAGCTTGAGATATATATTGAGACATTAATTAAATATCACAATTTATTAAATTAAAAATATAAAAAAGTATCATACTAATGTATTTGTAATATTTTTCGTCAATTCAACTAAAATAATGAAATAAAGTTATTCTCATTTTCCATATCAATCCTTAAATCAGAAAATTAAATATTCACCTAAATAAATAAATGAAACATTAATTAAGTAATGGGGTGTAAAAGTGTAACTAAGAAAATTCACAAATCAAACTCATATATTTATAGATATATAGATTTGCTAACTTTTAACCCCTTGCGGATTTTGTTTAACTTTCTCTGTTTTTTTAGAATACATATTATAGATAGTTAATTTTATATCAGAATGAATCATTTGTAAATTAATATTGATGATTAATATTTCATGGTAAATAAATTTTTTAAATAATATCAATCAAATAAATATATGTAGTAAAACAAATATATAAATAAACTAATAAGTAATTCAAAGTTAAAAAATTAATTTATAATGAATGAAAATAAATTATCACTATAATTCATATTATTAAAAGAATTATGTTAAAAAATTATAAGGATTATCTAATAAATTTAAAACAAAAGTAGAAAGTAATTTTCGTTCTTTTTAATTTATCATTAATTTCTCTGTCTAGTTGAAATAAATCAAACTAATCAAATTATACGACAAATAAAATATAAGAAAAATTTACAAAAGAGCATATAGAATCTACATGGTCTCAATGTCCATTTTTATTGGAAAAGTACCATAAAAATGACATAATTTATCATTAATTTCTCTGTCTAGTTGAAATAAATCAAACTAATCAAATTATACGACAAATAAAATATAAAAAAAATTTCAAAAGAGCATATATAATCTACATGGTCTCAATGTCCGTTTTCATTGGAAAAATACCATAAAGAATGACATAATTTATCATTAATTTCTCTGTCTAGTTGAAATAAATCAAACTAATCAAATTATACGACTAATAAAATATAAGAAAAATTTGCAAAAGAGCATATAGAATCTACATGGTCTCAATTCCTATTTTCATTGGAAAAGTACCATAAAAATGACATTTTCTGACATGTTTTCAATGACACTTGTAGAAAAGTGTAAGTTTGATATGTGTATTAAGATATTAATTAAATATCACAATTTATGAAATTAAAAATAAAATAAAATATCATATTAATGTGTTTGTAATATTTGTCGTTGATTCAACTAAAATAATGAAATAAAGTTATTTTTATTTTCAATATCAATCTTTATATCAGAAAATTGAAAAGTCACCTAAATAAATAAATAAAATATCAATGAAGTAATGGTGAATTAAAGATTAAATAAGTAAATCAACAATTCAAACTAATATTTCACTTAAATAAATAAATAAAACATTAATGAAGTAATAGTGAGTGAAAGGATAACCAAGTAAGTGAAAGGGTAACCAAGTAAATTCACAATTCAACTCATATATTTATAGTTAGTATAGATTAATTATCAATATTACCCTCCCTAAATTTTAGTTAATTATCAAAACCTAACATACATTGATTTTCAAAATTAAATCATAATTTTTATATTATATAATAATAATAATAATAATAATAATAATAATAATAATAATAATAATAATAATAAACTCATTCTTTAATTATAATAATTTAAAATACAACTTAAATTTTGACATGATATATAAATTTGATTTAATGTCAATAGTTAATTGAACCATGTTAAGTTTGTTTAATTTGACATATATTGATCTCTAAGTATTTTAAATCTATTCATTAATTTAAATTTTTTATCAAAAATTTTAATGTGACTAATATATTAAAGTTTTAAAATAAAAATTTAAAATTAAAAAATAAATCTCCTTAAAACTAATGTAATTGGTTATATATATATATATAAAACAATATAAATGTTTTATTGTTGTGTAAGAGTAATAAAATTTTGTACATCCCAATATTTTTTATGTATTTTGTAGGAAAAAATTTAACCAAAATTTTATGTACCCCTATTAAAACTTGGGAAAAATTTTTTATTATATTTTTTTCTTGTAAAAAAATTATGGCAAAATTTTTAAAAATTAAAATCTAAGTTGTTGATTAAAAAGTTTTTCGTTTAGATTTTTAAGATAAATAAAAATTCTACAACATAAAAGAAAGTTAATGTAAAGGTTAATTTGTCTAATGATTGAATGATTAGATATGGTGGGGTACAATATATCATTATATCATCCTTGACATTATTATTATTATTTTTTCGCTATAAGTTACTTTCAAACCATCTTGGCTATCACTAATGTGGAAAATTCAACGGAAGCCACCTAAAGACCTCAGAGTTTTTTCCCATATAAGAAGCAAGCGAGCTTGGAAACCACAAGCAAAGTGATTAATAAGCTATCTCTAGGCAAGAAATTTTCAAAAAAATGGAGTTGGAGCAAAAAAAGAAACAAGAATCCTTAGGAGTGGATTCCGAAAAATGGGTGTATGATTCTTCGTTCGATCGTAAAGGACGTGTACCTCTCCGGGCTTCCACCGGGGAGTGGAAGGCCTCCCTTTTCATTATAGGTAAATACTACAATTCAAGAAATCATATGATGTACCTGTGAATAAAGAGCATAGGCTGCGCCGCTGCTTTATTTTAATTCTTGAACAGCTCTTAGAATATATATGCCCTTCTGGATAAATTTAATTTTAGGCAATTCTTTAAAGTTATAACAGAATTTCACTAAGTTTTCTTGTTGGCAGCTATTGAGTTTAGCGAGAGGTTGAGTTATTTCGGACTCGCGATGAGTTTAATCATATATCTCACAAAGGTGATAAATCAAGATTTAAAAACAGCAGCAAGGAGTGTTAATTACTGGATTGGTGTTACCACATTGATGCCTTTAGTTGGTGGATTTATGGCTGATGCATACCTTGGACGTTTCTCCACCATTGTAGCTTCATCAGTCATTTACGTTGTGGTACCGAAATCTTCTTAAAAGATATTTGGAGTATCAATTCAAATAAGCCAATAGAATTTTTATATATAGCCTGCGATAATGTTGGTGTTTTCATGTAATGGCAGGGCTTGCTTCTCTTGACAATGTCGAGAGTAATCCCGGGCTTGAAACCGTGTGACTCGGGAACTTGCCAAGAACCTCGAAAAATCCATGAGATTTTCTTCTTCCTGGCTATATACTTGATCTCAATTGGCACTGGAGGCCACAGACCATCTCTTGAGAGCTTTGGAGCTGACCAGTTCGATGATGATCACCCTAAGGAAAGGAGGAAGAAAATGTCCTTTTTCAATTGGTGGAATTTCGGGCTTTGTGCGGGACTGACTCTGGGTGTAACCGTGATTGTGTACATCCAATACCATGTTAGCTGGGCTGCAGCAGATATAATTCTTACAGCAGCGATGGTCTTGAGTATGGTGATATTTTGCCTAGGAAGGCCGTTTTATCGATTCCAAAAGCCCACAGGAAGTCCCTTAACACCGATGCTGCAGGTTCTTGTTGCAGCTACTTTAAAGAGAAATCTAGCGCATCCATCCGAACCGGATCAGCTATACGAGGTTCCTAAATCAGACAAGACTAATGGGAGGCTTCTTTTTCATACCAAGAATCTTAAGTAAGGTTCTTAAAATAACTTCATATGATTAGTTACATGTATCAACTAGAGAATGAGACACTAATTAAGTTTCGGTCGTATTCACCAGGTTTCTCGATAAAGCTGCAATAATTGATGAAACTCAAGATTTAGCAGCAAGCAAACCAAATCCATGGAGACTTGCAACTGTGACAAACGTCGAAGAATTGAAGCTTATAACCAATATGATCCCCATTTGGCTCACCACGTTACCATTTGGTATCTGCGTAGCACAGACCGCGACATTTTTCATAAAACAAGGGGCTACTATGAAGCTTCCATGTACGCTCTGGCAGCTGTTGGAATGTTGTTTTCTGTCGTAATATACGATAGGATCCTCGTTCCATTCTCGAGAAAAGTGACCGGAAATGAACGAGGCATTGATATTCTCCAAAGAATAGGTATTGGGATGGCATTCTCGGTCGCCACAATGGTAGCAGCAGCCTTGGTTGAGAGAAGGAGACTCAACATCGTGGATGAAAATCCAACGAAGGGATCACTTTCAATGAGTGTATTTTGGCTTGCACCGCAGTTCTTAATCATCGGCGTGGGAGACGCCTTCGCACTTGTGGGACTGCAAGAGTACTTCTACGACCAAGTTCCGGATTCAATGAGAAGCTTAGGGATAGCTTTTTACCTTAGTGTAATTGGTGCTTCAAGCTTAGTTAGCAGCCTTTTGATCACATTAGTGGATCGCATAACCGATAAGGGAGGCAAGAGTTGGTTCGGGAAGGATTTGAATAGTAGCCGGATCGACTATTTTTACTGGTTGTTGGCTTCTATTACAGCAGGAAGCCTTTGCATCTTCACGTTTTTTGCGATGCGCTATACGTACAAGAATGTAATTAGGACATCACCCGCGGATGTTGCCGATCGGTATAAAGGAGATGGTATAGAATCTGTAGCTTAATGACTTATGTGTAAATGATTTTAAGTTCTTTATCATATATATTAAGGAGTGTTTGGTGCAACCTTCCTTATCAGAGTCCACAGAGCCTGTTTCGTGTAATATAAATCGCCCCTATTGTTCTGTTTCTTTTTCCCTAAAAAAAAATATAGCAAGAAATAAAACTATTTGCATTTTTTATATTCTAAACTTATTTTATTTCATTTTTTTTATAAAATAATAATATGAATAATAAAAATAAAATAATAATAATATTAGTAATAAGAAATAACCCACCACATGTCGAGGGTGGGCCTGTATGACAAATCTTTTCAACGCCTCACTTTAATGGTTTCCATCAACTTTTCAACCAGTTCATGAAAATAATGTCACCCGGATAGATTTTTTTTTTTAGAAAATAATAACCGTCTGATACAGATCAGCCTCACCCCGTAAAAGCGGATATGACACTTTTAAAAAAATAATAATAATACCAGTCTGGCCATATAAAAAATAATTTTAATATTTAGACTCTTTTATTGGCCGTTGGATATATCCAGCACAATATCTTTATTTATTTATTTATTTATTTATTTATTTATTCGTGTTGATAATTTAAAAGTTTGATTCGGGTTTTAAATTTGTAAAACTCATTAGATATTTTATTTGTGAGAAATGAGAAATGGTCGGGTCATCAGAAATCGCACCAAACTGAAAATCCACCAAATCTTAAAAATTGGTTTCGTTCAAATTTTGGATAAAAATAAATCAAACCAAACTAAATATAAATATATTTTATTTGATTTTTTTTATCATATTAATGAACTTTGTAACAATTCAATTACATTGAGAATGTATTTATAATAGATTTTAGACCTAATAATATAACTATAACCCTAAAAATCTAGATTTTTTTTAAAATTTCAAAATTCTGTAGCCTTCCTAAGTATTTTAATAATGGTTTGTACTTATAATTATTTTAGTAAGAAATCAAATAAAATGTCACTCAATTTCTGTCAAATTGCTATCTTTTCCAAATTAAATATCATGCACTAATTCACTATAAAACTCAAAACATAAAATTTGTCATTCAAACCAGACTAAGCCGAACCAAACTGAATTTCATGTTTCGTGTTAGTATCAAGTGCTTACCACTAGACCCAAGCTATAACTGTTAGCCAAGATGGAACACCTAACCAACCAGATCAAGCGTCGTAACGTCAACAGTTTGACGCATGAGATATGAGGTCACCCATCTCAATAATATTCATAACCCAACAATTTGTGTTGACTTGGTTTTAAAATTGGTTTGAAATTTTGCAAAACCAATTATAAAAATGTGGTTTTGTTCAAATTTTTATCTAAAATCGAACCTAAATGCACTAGGGAGTGACTAGGCAGAAATATCCAGGAAAATAGAATAAGGATCCAATGAAGATTAAAAATTCCAGATCTAATTTCTCATTTAGCGATATTTTCAATTCCTGTAATTTCATTTTGTTAGTTTTAATGGTAGTTTAATTTCTAGGGATGTCTGAGTGTACAATCCGGGTTGGGCTACTTGAACCATTATAAATTATGTTGTTTATTAAAAATGTTTATTATTATTTTTATTATTATTAAAACATAATTTATAAATATTGATAATCTATTAATTATTATAAAATTATCGTTATCATGAAACTAAGATAACTATTCACCTTAATTTTATTTTTATAAATATTATTTTATTTATTAAATAATTGTCCTCGATAAAATATTATAATAATTATTTAACAAATATTTTATTATATTACATATTTTTATATTATTATTACATGATCATGAAATTATTATTTTAATTATTAATATTATCATCATTATTTTTTACATATAAATGATAGTGATTTTTTTGATAATAATAATATTTTCATAATTATTATTTTGATATTTTAATTTTTATAATTATAATTGTAATAAAATATTATTATTATTAAGATATAGATTTATATTAGTAAAGTTAAATAAGAAAAATATTTTATAAATATAGAAAATGAGAAATAAATGATGAGTGAGAATTATAGTTCCCATGAATATGAGAATAATCATTCCCGAAATGAACATTCTCATTTTAATGTAATACCAATCAAGAATATAAGTAATAAGATGAAAATATCCATTTCATTCTCACCTTGTTCCCTTCTACCCAGTATGCCCGAATCTTAACTAATTTTTTGTGTCTAAAAATACTTTAAAATACCATTGATTTTTTTAAAAAAATTTATTTGCATGACTATAAGTCGATTTAATGTCTCTCATCAATAGTATCAATGTATAAATTTTATTTTCCTCTTTTAAATAACGCAACTAGTACTANTATATATATGAGAAAAGTCGTCATGTCATGCTTGAGTTTTATAATTTAAATAGATTATAGTCTATTATTATGAGCTATAATTTTTAGTAATTACCCTAAAAAGAAGATAGATTGACAGTGGTGCTTGAGATGCTGTAAAGTTTAAAAAGATTAAAGTTGTATTTTTATATCAAACATAACTTTTGATAAAATTCTACAATTCGTATTGGAGTTAATGTCACGTGTTCGATTCATATGGATTGAAAGAAGTGAAATTATTTAGAGGAAGACTCTTGAAAAGTTGCATTGTTACCATTAGGAGTGTAAATTAATCGTGATTCGAAAATATATTTGATTTGTATTCGAAATTATCGAATTTGATCCGAATTCAAATACGTTCGAACTTTTTTCCACCTGCAGAATTTCTATCACGATGAAAATTCACCGATGATGGGAAGATTATGATGTTTTGGGTGAGGATAGTCTGATGATTGAGCAAAATTATTTCTCTGCACCGATTCAGTTGCCCATTGAAAGGATAATTAACTTCTCTCTAGTGCCTCAACAAGCCATTGAGGACATGAAGCTGAAGTTCTCGGAATCCAGTGAACCTATCAATACTTTCAAGGAGAAGAAATAAATGACGAGCCAAAATTATTTTATTCGATAGCTGGCTAGCCACTCGTAACTTTATTGTTTTATTAATAAAATATAATTATATATTAAATAAATATATTTCGAGTAGCTCGCAAATTTATTCGAATATTTCGAGCCGAACTCGAACTGGAGTTTTGATTCAAAGCGAATTCGAACCTTAAAATTTTCTTCATGTTCATCTCGATTCGTTTCGTTTACACCCGAGTTATCACAAACTATAACTTTTGATAAAACAATAAGTGATTCACCCTACCAGAATGATCTAGAGAATTTTATTATTGAATATTTGAAATACCTTCGATTTATTCAAAAAAGGGATATGTAAAACTGGTATTGATAAACCTGAAATTTATTTGATATCTACCCCAAATCGAATAAATTGACTTACGTAAGTATATCAACAGTATATGAACATGTTTGCCCTGGTCCAGTCATCAACACGTCCTCTATAATTTTAATTTCTATTGCTAATTGCTATATTTATTAAGTAAAAAATCGATAAAAATCATGATATAGTAACGACCTACAAACTCGTTCCACTCATATAATATAAAAACAAATAGATCTTGAATTATTTAATAAATTAAATTTTAAGAGTTCCACTTGAAATCTTCAAACCTAACAATTTTTTAGCCCAAGACATTTACTTCATTATAATTATAAATATCATTGGTCATGTGACTTTTAAATTTATTGGTATTATCAGGTGAAATTTTTATTTGGAAAAATAACATTTAACTTCAAACATGTCATGACATGTAATATATATTTCACCAACAAAATTTAATTTAAATTTTATTTTTTCAGTAACGATAATAAGTATTAATAATTATTTTTTACGTAAAACCATGCTTGCGATCCAAGATCAACTGTATCTCAGCCAATCCCGCGTCTTCCTCAAAGTCAACTATACCACTACATCTCAAGTCTTCGTCGTCGTTTTATAGTACTCTGCGCTGTATACAAAGTCTCCCCCTAAAAAAAATCAAACTTAAAGTCTTTGTTTACTGCTACCAATACAATATTATGCAGTCTAAAATGCATATAACTTTGTGAGTGTCCCTCGATATTTTCAAACCTTTTCCATGGCTCCTGTACCAAAGAAATCCATCATAGACGACCATTTCACCCATCCGGGCCATTCACTAACCCCGATAGATAACGATCGAGAATACTTGTGCGATGGATGCAAGACCATGGGTAGCGGAAAACGATTCCGATGCATCGTCGGTTGCGATTTCGATATGCACGAATACTGCCGCACCTGCCCTCGTAAACTCTCCAACTTCATGCACCAACATGAACTCAGCCTGGTGATGCGGAAGGCCGAAAGCCAGCGCCAGGTCGATCGAATATGCAACGTGTGCTTGGACCCTGTCGAGGGCCTGTTCTACCGCTGCAAAGAATGCGAGTTCGACGTGCATCCTCTGTGCACTCAGTTGCCACAACAGCTGCACCATGCTCTTCACAAGGCCCACTTTCTTACCCTCAAATCGTCAAAAACTCCAGGGTTCTGCGCCGTCTGTAAGGGAGCGTGCAGCGGCTGGAGATACAGGTGCGGAGCCTGTAACTTCGACATCCATTTGGAATGCGTGCTGGTGCCTATCGTGCCATGCCCAAAACAGCAAAGCGCAGCAGGTACACAACAGCGGGGTATTCCCATGTTCGATCAAGGGATCCCTTACCATCCGCCGCCGCAGTTCGCGTCTTACTTCGGCTACGGGTTCCCGTATTACGGTCAACCTGGTTATAACCATTTCCAGCCAGGCTATATGATGCAACCTGGATATTCGCACGGCATGTATATGCATTCGACCAGTTTTTTGCCACAAACGCATCAAGTGGCTGCAAGTAATGGGGGCTCGCGGCCAGGGAAATCGATGTTTTCTCTTGTTGGGCAGCTTGGATTTGGAGTGCTTTCGAATATGATATTTGGAGTGGATTTGACATCTTTCATTTGAGGTTGAGTCAAATTAATGTTTGTGAAGAAGTGTAGAGCTTGTTTGATAAAATGTATATTTTTGGCTCTGCTTTTGTTTATTTTTTGTGCTGCACAATATTTAATATTTATATCGATATTATTATGAAATATGAAATGCTTTTTCCTGTTGTTTGATTAAATGTAAATATGACATATAATGCTTCTTTCTTTCTCTTAAACATATGAGTGGCCTTTAATATTGCACTTTCAGATTTCCAATAATATATTTTTGTTCGGATTTTGTATCTATCTTCAGATATCAACCACCCTATCAGGTGCGTTCCCCAATGTGTTTTATTGTAAGCATATTTGTCACTTTTCTGTACTCATATAAGTTAGGAACATTTTTCAAAATTTAATATGTGTGCCAAAATCAAACCAAGGCCTCAAGCTCTATATACAGTGTAAATGTAATTTTTTTCCTTTCTGTGGATTAGGATGGATAATTATCATAAATATAGCAAAGTATCCTCTTAGTTGTTTTTCATCAGATAATTAGGATAATTGATAGAAGTAGTGGTGGAACCAAGATTTAATACTTGGGTAGACTAAACTAAGTACAGATCATAAAATTTATGTGAAAATATTCATAAATGGTTAAAATTAATGTATCAAGGCATATAATGATTTTTCGAACATGGATTTATAATAAATTTTAATATATAATAATTGGAAAATTTCAATAAATGCACAAATGAATATATAAGACCAAAAATGATGCATATAAAATATATTGTTCAATCAAATTAATGATATTTTTTTCTTGTATTACTAATCTATTATGTAAAACTAGCTTGTAACTTTATGTATGTGTTGTGTGCATGTACAATTATTTTTTTATAAATAATTATTGTTGAAGTTAAGTTAATATTTAAATTAGAAACAATTTGAATTACTTGTAATTATTTTGTTAAATTTTAAAAACATTGTGCATATAATGTGTCATTTTTTAAGAAAATGATGGTGTATTTGTTTGTGGAATAATGATAGCATTGTCATTTGGAAATTAACATGTGACTAATGTGAGAAAGTTAATGTTCAAGAACCTGCAGCTAACACACTCGAGGACTGACTCGCTCAGCCGAAGTCACGAGGCCATGAGGTTCTGAGATGCCGAGATATATCAGGATTTACACTTGGCACTAGTCATTGTCCAAGTCATGAGGTGTCAAGCTATGTCAGGACTAAAACTTGGCACTAATCAAGGCCGGGGTGGGACGAGTTCCTGAGGTCGAGGTCGGCCCGGGTCCAAAAGCAAAAAATCCTCCACGATTTTGATAAACATGGCAAGAGTCCACTAGTGACGGGGCTTCTTCCCAGATTTGCAGAAGAACCCCTAAGGTTTATCTATACGAAGACTAGGTTTTAATATGGTAAATTCGTTCACAATATTCAGCTAATTCTCTTTACGTATTTCTTTTCTTCTTTGATTTCATATTGACTTGAGCGTGCGAAGAAATAAGTTTTTGGCAGTTCATCATTTGGGGAGAGTGCCACGTCTACAACCTCTTTTTTGAGGTATA
>NC_133307.1:26712978-26954198 GCF_012295235.1 Primulina huaijiensis
AATAATAATAATAATAATAATAATAATAATAATAATAATAATAATAATAATAATAATAATAATAATAAAAGATGATGTCAAATTCAAATAAACTATTATACATCAAAACAATTATATAAAAAAACAACGCGTGCATAATTTCGTTGATATGAACAAAACACAAAGCCCAGCTTGGGCTCCGGCCTCGAGTTGTTCTGCCGGTGGATATCACTAGCCCTTTAAATTAACTCTTGACGAGGTTAGAACAATCAATTCACCAACTATATCAGTGTTTGAAAGAATTCAGAATAAAGGTTTTCGGGTTAGAATAATTGTTATAACTCCAGGGTTAGAGATCAGAACATATAACTAGGCATTTATTCATCAATTTTCAGGGCTTCAAATACAATATAGTGTAGAATTTCAAAATTTCCGAAACTTCATGCTTTGAAACATAACATCAGCTTAAAATTTACTTGTTAATCTTGTTTGAAGTAATGGAACACGTTGAGGGTTGAAAGTTAATTAGAATGAAGTTGGAGCTCGCAGGTCAATTAAAGCCAGACTTTATTTCGTAATCCATTTTTTATTTTTCAAACACATAGAACTAAATAAAAAACGAGACTGGTGTGGCAAAGAATTAGGTTTTTCTTATAAACTAGTGTACAATTACTTTTGTGGGAAATTATTTTTTTGGAGTTTAGTTAATTCTTATATAAAACTATGGAAACTTATATTAAAAATATTTGTGATTATTTTGTTATCATTTATAATTATTTTTTTGGATAATGTTCGACTTTTTTAAACAAAAATAATGATGCAACTATATCAAGTATACGAGTTTTTGAATTTTGAAAAATGGATTATTGCGATAGTTATCAGGAAACTATATAAATTTTTTGAAATGAAATTTTTTATGATATTTTATGTTTAAGTTGATAGGCTCCCAAAATCGAACCAATGCCTCCGATATTTGTACATAGTATAGAGGTAAATTCATAAAAAATAGTAATAAACATTGATTTTTTATTTTTTTTTCCTAATAAGAAATCCCGGGAAATATTTGCTTACAAGTGGCGGTTCCCGGATGGAGGTTGCCTCCCGAGTTCCATACGTTCCTAGAAATCGTATTTAACTTATACTCCAGAAAATCGATCAGATTCCTGTGTTTTTACGATCCCAATTCACTTTCCATGGATCCGACGAGAGCTTTTGTGAAGAACGTAAAGCGCGTGGTTTTTAAGGTATTGTTATGCATTTTTAGTGATGATCAGTCGTGAAATCAATTGCACGCAGTGCTTTGATTTCATGTAATTGTAGCTAGGGTTGCATGGAAGCCATTTGATTAACTGATCGGGTCTTGTTGTGCGAATTAGGATTTAGTAAAATCCAAACGTGGTGTTAATGCTGTTGTTGCATGCTTGAAGCTTTGTATTAAAGAATGCTTGATCCATTATTTGAGATAAATGATTACGTGGAAATCTTTTTTGGTTTGTTTGATCTGAGTAGATGCATGACTTGTAAAATAATATTAATGAACGTAGCAGTTTTCCGGAGAAGATATCTGCATCTGAATTCTTTTGCCTATGAATATATTTCATCATTAATCATATTTTCATGTTTGTGCTATATATTTTTGGGTACTTATACTTCATGGTTATTTGATAATATGTTCTCCATAATTTGGCGGACTGCTGTTCATTGTTTGGGACGAATGAAACTTCATTGTTTATTATCTTATCAGCTGTCCATATGTACAAGGTATATTATTAAGTAATTCACTGGATTCGGTATTTTGAGTATGTATTAAGTAGTGAATCAAGAATCATCAACTATTGCATTAATGGAGCCATGAACTGAATTTTTATGACATACTAGACAAATAATTGTCGAATAATTTGATCGCACGTTGTTTCTGGTGCAAATGTGGACGAATTGGTACAAAAAATGCTCCAAACCTGTTTCCATTCTTTCTTGGACATTATTTTTTCATTATCAAGCTGATTATATTTGAGTTGAATATAAATGTGTTGCATGTCCTTTCTCGTTTGTAACATAGGTTGGGACAGCCGTGGTTACACGAGATGATGGAAGATTGGCAGTTGGCAGAGTAGGAGCCATCTTTGAGCAGGTTGTTTTCGAGGAATTTTTTTGTTTTTTTTTCTTACTGTAATACACCAAAAACAATAAAAAAGGTGGGACAAAGTGGTCATGAATTGATGTTAATGGACTTGTGTTGTCAATGGTTTTGAATTAGCTCGAAGCATTGAACTCTCTAGGCTACGAAATAGTTTTAGTGACATCTGGTGCTGTTGGAGCTGGTCGACAAAGGCTGAAGTATAGGAAATTAATCAACAGCAGGTGAATTGTTTTTCTTTTCTTCTAGATGGTGACATCATGATAATTTAAACTTTCTAGGGAAGAAGATTATCATTTTGAAAATGAATTTTTGCCTGATTTTGAGTTGGTTACTGTCCATTTTTGGATCCGTTTGGCTGAAGTTTGCCCCTATTTGCAGTTTTGCCGACTTACAGAAACCACAAATCGAAATAGATGGAAAAGCGTGTGCAGCAGTTGGACAGAATGGTCTTATGGCTCTATATGATTCTTTATTCAGTCAGGTAAGCAAGCAATTAGCTTTTAGAGTTTCTACATTTTACAAGCATCTACGATTTTAAAATATGTTATATGCATTTCATTTAATGCACTGGCAGAGTTGATGCTCCATCTATTTGGTTCTATTTGATTTTCTTGCGATGAATACTTAGAAATCTGCTTCTAAAATTGTTCAGTTGGACATAACTTCATCTCAACTTCTAGTCACGGACAATGATTTTAAAAGTTCAGATTTCAGAGCTCAACTTTGTCAAACAGTGAATTCATTGTTATCCCTGAGAAGCATTCCGATCTTCAACGAAAACGATGCAATCAGTACTAGAAGAGCTCCGTATGAGGTACTTGTCACCTGTACTTTTCTACATCCCTCTGCAGTTACAACAATTGGCACATTAATCAAATTGTATCTATATTTAAGGCAAGAAAACTGGGATGTGCGTATGTCAGTAACAAGTGTAACTATGCAGGATTCAACTGGTATCTTTTGGGATAATGATAGTTTGGCAGCGTTATTGGCGCTTGAACTAAAAGCTGATCTTCTGGTATTGTTGAGTGATGTGGAGGGCCTTTACAGTGGCCCTCCAAGTGATCCAAACTCGAAGATGATAAGTACATACGTCAAACAAAAACATCAAGGGGTGATAACATTTGGAGATAAATCTAGGGTCGGAAGAGGAGGAATGTATGCTAAAGTAAAGGCTGCTGTCAGTGCAGCTGATGCTGGTACACCAGTTGTCATAACCAGGTATGACAGTGATGCATTTTTCTTGGAATAGTCGTTCACTAGGCCTTACGCAATTACACAATTTCATTCTGGATCACACTTGCCCTCCTTATCTTCTCTGATATCTGTGTTTCGATTTTTTGGAAGTGGCTTTGTTGCTAACAATATTTCCAAAGTGATGGATGGACAACGAGTTGGTACTCTCTTTCACAGAGATGCACATAAATGGGAAACACTTAACGAGTTTGGTGCACATGAATTGGCCATCGCAGCAAGAGAGTGTTCCATGCACTTACAGGTCCAATGCCATACAGTTTCCTTGCCTTTTTTGCTTTTGTATCTTTTAATTTCTTTTCAGACAGATTAAACTGTAATATTTCCGTCATCAATTAGTCTATTTATTGCAGTGCATGTCTTCAGAAGAGAGGAGAAAAATTTTGTTGTGTGTTGCAGATGCATTAGAGGAAAAAGAAACTCTCATAAGAGATGAGAATGCTGCTGATATTCGTGCTGCTCATGAGGCTGGATATGATGAGGCGTTAATTTCCCGCTTAGTTCTGAGTCATGCAAAGGCAAGTACTTTTTTAATTCTTTAGTTTAAAGATAATCTTTTATCAAGCTTCTCGTTAATCAATACGATGATGAATATCAGTCCATAATTTAAAGCAATAGCAATGTTCTCTATAAACATATTTTATATTTTCCTCTTTGAAGAACTCCTTGTTATTACATCTTCATGTATGCTGTAGATATCTTCCCTGGCAAAGTCTGTTCGTACCATTGCAGATATGCAAGAACCCATCGGTCGCTTATTGAAGAGAACTGAGGTAGACATCAAAAGCTTCTGACATATATAGATTGAAAATGCTATAAATTGATGGAGAAAGCAAATGTTTAGGAAGTTATAACTTGAATTAAAAATGCCTCAATTTCATTATATTGGATCAACTTTATGATTTGAAGCCTGACTATTCCTCAATCCAGCTTGCAGATGGACTCATCTTAGAGAAAACGACAAGTCCATTAGGAGTTCTATTGATCATTTTTGAGTCCCGACCCGATGCGCTAGTTCAGGTACCCTCACTTTAAATTAATAAATGAACTATGTTGATTCTGTGTCCTTTTATCATGGTTAACACAAAATTGTAATGATGCCACCAGACCAAGCTTTTCTTGCTCCCAATTTGTTGGTCAACTATAGCTCTTTCAAATTCTTGAATCATAACACCTGAACTTGAGGCTGTGTTGAGAGACGATTTAAGATCAAGAAACTGATAAGATTTTGCTACTTAGCTGCTAATTTTACATAAATTTGACTCAAAATAGATAGCTTCACTGGCAATTCGTAGTGGGAATGGACTGCTTCTGAAAGGAGGAAAAGAAGCTAGGCGCTCAAACGCAATTCTTCACAAGGTTCTTAATTTCATATATCAATATAAATATTGATGCCTGTCTCCTTTACTCTGCCTCCGAAAATAAAGATTTCTGTTTTAGGTAATCACTGCAGCCATTCCTGATATGGTTGGTGAAAAACTCATCGGGCTCGTGACTTCAAAAGAGGATATTCCAGATTTGTTAAAGGTAAGGAAAAAAATTTGATGAGAAATATTTTTTATAAGCTATTGACATCTAAACTTGTATTCTACGCATCAGCTTGATGATGTAATAGATCTTGTGATTCCAAGAGGAAGCAATAGACTTGTTTCTCAGATAAAAAGCTCCACGAAAATTCCAGTTCTTGGTCATTCTGGCAAGTCTCTGGCATGTGAATTTGTTACTCCTTTTATGTTGTAGTTACAAAACAATGGAGATTAATGCCATATGATTTATTATGCTTTGTATAGATGGAATTTGCCATGTTTATGTTGATAAATCTGCGAATATGGAAATGGCGAGGCACATCATAGTGGATTCAAAGCTTGATTATCCTGCTGCCTGTAATGCAATGGTAATTCGAATTTGCTTTATTTTTTGCTAATGCTGCAAGCACATTTTCACTGATCACCTGTTCTTTTCTTTAGGAAACACTTCTCATTCACCATGATTTATCAAGCAGCGACGGTTTCCAGGAGCTTGTTCTGGAACTTAAACATGAAGGTACTTCGTTTTGCCACCAAAGTGCACTTTTAAACTAAAACCAAACACTATTTACAAACAAAATATATCTGTTCAATTATATATCAGATTCATGATTGCAGGTGTTACCCTTTATGGTGGACCAAGAGCAAGTTCAGTTTTAAACCTTGAAGAGGTTCGGTCATTTCATCATGAGTACAACGCAAGGGCTTGCACTATTGAAATCGTGGATGATGTGGAAGCTGCCATTGATCACATACGTAAACACGGAAGGCATGCTATTTTTGTCAGTGTTAGTAATATTTGCTCCTTTGTTGAAGGAAAAAAATTGGTGATCTTTTTGCTCTATCACTTGTGATGCAATTGCAGTGGCCACACTGAATGCATTGTTGCTGAAGATAAAGAAGTAGCTGAATATTTCTTAAGTCAAGTTGACAGGTACATTCATCATATCACGACCTTAAGTTTTAGAAGATTAAGCTGATTTTCTTGCTGTTATGGTAAACAGTGAGAGTGACATTTTTCTTGGCATTGACAGTGCTGCAGTTTTTCACAATGCAAGCACAAGATTCTGTGATGGTATGCGCTTTGGGCTTGGGGCAGAGGTAGTAATTCATCCAATTCATTTGCACTATTGATTAAGCAACATACTAGGCCGTCAAACAAATCATTTTCATAGAACTAGTTTGTCCCAACTAAAACACCTCAAAACATTTTTTGTGGATGCTGTTATTATCACCTCACCCTGCTGTGCATGAATCATGCATGCTCAGTTCTTTAACACCGCATTATACTTTTTATACGCTTTCTGGGCTTATTTTTTTCTTCTTGTTTAGGTTGGAATAAGCACAAGCAAGATTCATGCTCGAGGTCCTGTAGGAGTTGAAGGACTTCTAACAACAAGATGGTGGAAAATTATTATTTTAACTCTATGTTTCTTGGTTTATGAAATAGATTATCATTGAATCCATGCATGTAAGCATTTTCTTTGTCATGAATGAATGCAGGCTACTAAGAGGAAATGGACATATTGTGAAGGGGGATAATGGGGTCGAGTATACACACAAGAATCATGACCTTAATCAGAGAGAGGTTGAAAACTAGTCAAGGGTTGCTTCTTTTTTCATATTTTGCATGCAATGCAGTAAATTTTGGTCCAATTTGATTCTTTACAATCAATTAGAGCGATTATTTTATTTTTGTAATGACTGAAATGACCCTATTAAAATCATAGGGGAAATAGGGATTCTTGTTTCCTGTTAGTGGAAGAAAATTTGGAGACAAAAATGGAAATTATATATGGAGAAATTGAGGGATGGTAAATTCAAAAATTTGTCCGATTGGGCTGTTCGCCCATTAAAGCGGTACGTGAGCTGGGTTCAGAACGTCGTGGGCCGTAGATAGACGAGCAAACCATTATTCTTTTCTATTCCTTCTATTTTATTTTTATTATCAAATCAAATGACTGAAATTAGAATATAACTTGCCTTTACTTTAGTACACTTGAATTTTCTCATTATTACAATTTGGCTTTTATACTTTTAAAGAGGAGCAAGTATGTGACATTTCCAAAATATAACAATCCACCCTTGTAACAAGCAGATTTATCTTTTTTTGACAAAAAATTGGTACAAGTTTATAAAAATCTTGAAAAAATGAATATTTTCTACACATTCCGTCAACCCAATTTGCAGATTGTAAATTGTAAAAATTGTTAAGATTCTCTGTATTTTAAAAAGTTTGGGCTATTACACAAAATAAGAAATGAAACATTACTGAGCATTATCTATAGCACTCCAAATATCGACACCTAAGGCATTGTAAATAGAGGTTTGCGAGTCATTTTGGTTCCCACGCACGCACAATACACGATAGTATTACATATCGACGAGATAAATACTAAATATTTGATCAAAGAGGAAAGGAAATTTGCTTGAATGTTGTTACATTTGCCACATCCACATTTGACATATACGTGCGATATTTGAGTCACCGTTATATATCATCACTTGACAGCACTCGGAAAATCAAGTACTTGTGACTGGATTTCGTCAGAAACATACCTTTTAGTGTCAGGTCGCGGCAGAGAGGAAACGGACAACCCACAATCTGATTGGAAAACCGAGGCGTCAAGAGTCGAAGACCCCCCCAAATCACCGGGAAGCCTTGTGTATCCAGCCGGTGACGATTCGTCTAGCCATGTTCCTATCCCTTGACCTCCATTTCTATATTGCATTATCGCTTTACATACAAACGGAATTAGGCCCTCCATGTTTTCTTGTATTGTGTTCTTTATTTTTTTTTCCAATAAGGCTTATGTCGGATTTATATATAAACAAAATTTTGTTTCGGGTTTGTTACTGACAAGGCCTGATAGGTGAAGCTGGAGTCTGGCTGTTTCCCCTTAATATAATATGAGGTATATCAAGAATAAAAAAGGTTGTCTCCGGGGTGATCGATCTGTTGATGGAATGAATGAACGTTTAACTGGTGATTATGAGTTTGATTCCTTTTATCAATATATTTTTCGGACGAGTATGTTACACAAGACTTACCCGATGCTGTTAGTTTGTTAGCATGATTTGCATGTTATTACATTAAACTCAAAATTTGCTCAGTACACAAAGAAAAATAAGAGTTGCAGATTTTTATGTCATTAAAAAAATGGAGAAGGGCTTAACACTTACGCACGAACATATGGACACACAATATTTGAAAATTTTATCTTAAATCTGTGGGTTTGACGTTAACTATTATGTAAATAATTAATGAGTAAACGATTTACGCCTTGGTTTTTGATTGGCCCATAATTAATTTCAAAATATTCATTCTGACCCCTTAATAGAATTTTAGTCAGCAAGCACAGTACTGTTTTCTGGATTTACCAATTTAATAAGCCAAAAATTTTGCACAATCAGATCATATATAGCTTTCTTCGTGCCTGCACGAACCCAGATGATGGAATATTTGACAGATAATCAAATCTCTTTATTTAGCATCCATGTATAAGATTTTTACAAGTCGATCTCAATTTGTAATTTAATAATTTGGATAGTGAAAGCTGTATAATATAATGGTACCGCTTAACTCAGATTGGGATAACATAGCTATTTTCAATAGAGAAGATGTACGTACTATGTGAGCAAAACTGGGTTTGAATATTGTTAGACTATTGTTAAACAAATTAATTTTGAACTAAATTTAACCTTATATATAGATAGGGCCATACTTGTGTATGTAGGATTGGGCTTTGCTTGCTAGCATGTGTACAAGAAAATCTTTTACCCACATACTTTTTTATTTTTTAATTTTTTTCCTAAAATTTCAGTCAATTTTGGATTTTCAACTTGGTAGGTTTGGTTTTTCTAGTTATTACGGCTTAGGGCAAAAATTAATTACTTTTTAATTAGACCGCATAGATGAGGAATATGTTTTTTAGAATAAAACGAGATGTATTTTGTTATGTGTTTTTTTTTTAAATCAAGTTCTTACAATTTCATAGTAATTATGATGTATTTTAAATATACCGAAATAGAGACCATTTAAAAATTAATTTCTCAAATCAATTTTTTTCACCAAATCAAATTATCAATCAAATAGATGTGTCCGTAGAATGGTTGCCTGATTGCCTATCATATCTTGTCTTGTTATGGCCACAAAATAATGATCTTTCATCAAATAAAGTTATGTGTAGAATTCACTATTACAGGCAAATCAATAACAGCCCAAGCAATAAATAAATATTGCAATTTATAAAAAGCATAATCGTGTTTCGAGCATGTGAAATTGTTGTCAGTTAAACGAACGATTTTGTGTCGTATGTTAAACCTCAAATGTGTCATTAATATAAACGACGACTGCTGCCTCCTCCTCAGTCAAAAATCCTCTCTCCCGTTGACAGTAGAAGAAACATCAGCGCACTGAATATACAGAGTGAACCTGGGATTACAAAAACTGTTGTCCAGCTATCAGGACTCGATAAATCCAACTGAGCCGCCTTGGCAGCTTCCAGAAGTCTGCCAGTTAGACCAACCCCAACTATTCCAGCTAAGGTACCAGCTGTATTAGAGATCCCCATAACTATCCCTGCATATCTCGGAGCAACATCCATGTGATTCACTGCAAATCCAGCTCTTCCGAGTGCCAAGAAACCGAGAGCCACAGAAGAACACAACACTACCCCATCGGCTGTTCTGAACAAGGGAAGAGCCATCAGCGCAAAAGAGGATGCCATGAATCCCACAGTGTTTAAAAGCTTTCTCGTTCTAGTCACTGACAAAATATTCCTCGTGATCAAGTGATCTGCAATCACCCCACCAATATTTAAGAAAAGAAACATGTTGAGATAAGGCATCATCTTAGAGGAACCCATTTCTTGTAGGCTTAGCTGGAGTCCCAGTTCAAAATATGTCGGGAGCCAATTCATGAGTACATAAAGAGCATAATGGAAAGTGAAATTATTTACCACTATTGCCCAAATTGGCAAGCTGCACATGATTCTCTTCCACGGAATTTTTGATGTTCTAACAGAATGTCCTCCATTTTCGAGTATTGCATTTTCATTCCTCATGATGGGTAGAAAGGATTCCCCAAAACCAGCAGCTGCAGCCTTTGGATGATCCGAACGAGGAGGGTCATTGGAATACTTGAACCACAGTAGAGACCATATGGCACCTAAAGCAGCTTCGATAACAAATACAAATTGTGGATCCCGAAATTTGACGAGACTTGGGAGAACAAGCATCCCAACAGCTGCACCAAAATACATCCCTGAGGTGGTTAGGGAAACAGATCTCGACCTCTCATGCGGTGGCACCCACTGTGCTAGAATGGTGTGAATGGAAGGAAAAATGAAGCCTTGGGCAACTCCAACTAGCAAGCGGGCTATGACCAGGACTGAAACTTGATTAGGGTCTAGTGGAACGAAAGCGCAAGTCAGAGACCATAAAACAAATGAAAGAAGCAGAACACGCCTCCCCCCTATTTTCTGAGCTGCCCAACCACCAGGAACTTGAGAACATGCATACCCATAGTAGAATGTTGAAAGTATCATGCCCTTGCTTGATTGGTTTATCCCCGCTGCATCAGCAGCAGCAGTATATGCAATGGAGAAACCCACACGTTCTATGTAACAGACACATGTGCAGATAAATGTCAAAAATACTATCACGTAGCGCTTTGGGAAATATGCATTCTTCATTTTGTTTTGATCTCATGAATAAGGAAACCCACACATGAATTGTGTACAACTCCTCAACAATATAAGCAAATTTAACAACTTCTAAGACAGCCAACCAAGGTAGCAGCTTACCCTGAGATTAAAAAAAGAAACATGAGAATTTGAAGTTTGATAAATATTGATTGACAAGAAAATTCATGTGTTGTACAATGATGCCACAAGCCCACAACAGTAAATGGCATCAACATATGTGACGATCATCAACCTACAGTAAAAATGAACTGGTCCAACAGTTGAGTTTTTTTTTTTTTGAGTGCACAGTTATTAGTTAATGGCATATATAATCACCCAAGCAAGATGGTTAGATGTGTCAGACACAACTCATTGCCATTTAGATGTACAGTGGAGATCAAAGTAGCATGTTTTATCTCATACAACAGGATGCTTCTAATATCCTTAGCACATGTGGATGCATATAAATTATGGGCTATATAAAAATTTCGGCAGCATCTCCTCAGTTTATGTAACATACGGATATACTGCAAATAAAATATATATCATAAACTAAATTCCCAAGAAGGAAATCGACATAATTGTTTCCACGTACACAAACTCACATACATTCACAAGGAGAAATCTCTTCCATAAAAATATAGCACTCATAACAATGACATCATTTTTAAATGAAGTAATACCGATTCCCTTTTTCTTTTTGTGAAAGACCTTTTAATCTATAAATGATAATTGATAGCTTTAAAAGCAAAAAATAAAATAATAGAATAACCTAAGAAAAATCATTTAAGCTTTAATAGATAACGCTCCAAACTCAAAAGCCGAAACAAGTTATAAATAGCCCAACAGGTCGTTGTCCATGTACGGTGATCCTCATATACCTGTAGGAGCTCATCATCTTGCTCAATAAGTCTATATCTTAGGTATCGTCATGCTCATCTACAATGCATGAACAACGTGAGCTAATACCCAGTAAATAAAAATTATGTATGCTATGAAAATTAGATGAAATCTTTTACAAAATGCATATCCATCAATGAGAAATATCTCATTTAAACTTCTTATACTTTCTCGGGCCCTTGACCCACCTACTGTGCACCGAACAGAGTTCTACACAATATCAATAGATAAAAAGATTGATGCAGTCAAATGGACCATCCTCCCGTAACCACCAAAGGCGCATTCCCTATCAAACCTTGTGGACGCCAGAGAAGTCCCCCACCCGCAACATCAATGAATGAAGACTGAAGAGTATAGTTGAGTGGGTCATCCCCTCAGGATTACCAGAGGCACATCCCCTATCCACCTCTGTAATCCTCCGAGAAGTATCCCACCTGTGGCACCCAACATATCACATCAGTCTGCCTTGTATACCTCGATGCACTAGTAATGGTCAACAAAATATTTTCATCTCCCAAAATCATGTCATGCATGCCAGATCTCCAATGTCGATGTATATGCATGCATTTGCAAATGCAAATTAATAGCAATTTAAAGCGGCAATGATTATACATTTCAATAATCGTCAAGCATCATATAAATCAAAATTACACTTATTCAAGTATCAACATCACAATTAATATATCAAGGAATGCTATGTTTATGCATTGTAGTTGCAGATGTATTTTTACTTGGCCCTTTACTCTGTTTATTAGATATTACGCCCCAATTGTAGAGGTGGAAAAATCTCATTTTGTCGTATAACTGTTGTCTTAAGTTGATATGTATAAATATTTACACCGTGGAGATCAAATAATAAGCGATTGATCAACTAACCAGAAATCAACAGTTTTACTAATCTAATTCAAGTGATAACATAAGTTGATCGTGCTAAATTTGGTTAGTACCAGATTTCCAAAATAGTTGTAACTTCGATATTTGTTCAGTTTTTAACAAATATAACAAGGTTAACCTACACTTCCTGTCTAAATTCTGATAATAGAGTAACAAACTATTGAATAAACCAAAGCAGGCAAGTATGTGCTCTTAAATTAAATACAACAATTTACATTCTTTATTTTAACAAAAATAGACAGGATACCATAATAAAACTAATTCCTTCAACAATCCGAGACAACGAACAAATTTCTGAAACCATCAACTTAATTGCTATTAAGTTTACTATCTTATATTATTTCGATAAAACATTTTCAATATCCCACTTAGAGTTTTTAAACCGAAATCATGAAAATAACGTAGCATTTTTTATTTGCAAAACTAGTGCATGTTGTGCAGCTTATAAATTTATGCAAGAGTTTTCCGGTTACAATCATTAGATTTATACTAAAGCAATTGAAACTTTACGAGAATTATTACATCAAGGTGAAGCAATCATTCATTCTTACACTTAATATACATAAGGTGGTGTAACCAATTATTCAATCTGTAAGACATAGCAAACAGAATTATTTATTATTTTAAACCAGACACTCTCATTTAATCAAGATCCTCTTGTTTCCTCTAGATAGTTCAATTTATCTAACCTCCAGTGAAACAATACTACTTTAGTTCTTGAAGGATAGAAATCAGGCGTCTTTTTTCCCATTTGAAACAGAAACTGGAATTGCTATGAACCAACTATTTTTTGAGAAAAAGGACTTCAAACAATTACAGTGTTTAATTAGGACGGGCACTAGTCAACCAATACATAATACAGCCATTCTTAAAATAAAAAAGCCAAGTGAACAAGGTCAATCATACCACAATCCACCATGAATAAACATTCAATTCTCAGAATATAACAAAGAATAAAACAGCTTCACCAATCAATGGTTCAGCATTAGGTAAATGTTTATTCCTATTTAACTTAAAAGAACAAAGGTGCGTTATAAAGCTTAATCCGATCTAATTTCCCCGATTGTAAATGTTAGAACACAAAACATTTTCAAAACAGAAACATAAAAAAGAAACAAACACATGCCAAGTGAAAATAATGAATAAAATATATCCAGAAAACAAAACTTCACCTGAAATACACCAAGTCAACGAAAACCCTTTACCAAATTTTCATTTCCACTAAATTACTGGATCTACCATCTAGGTGACACTAAAACAAAAGAGAAATCATATCCCAAACTTGCTAAGCAGCACATTATTGAAGGTTACGAAATAATACCATCAATTAGGCAATAGCATAAACTGTAAACTGTTCTGATGCGGGGAATATAAAAATTATCACGATATCAGCTTATCTAATAAAGCTAATGAAAAAACGTAAATTTTGGCAGAAACATAAATGTCAATAGTTAGTTCCACTAGACTTTAAGTACCATCACTATATTACCCTCCGGTGCAAATCATTCAAAAACCCTGACCAGATCCTCCATTCTCCTATTTCTTTTTGACAACAAAGTTGTGATTTTTTCAGGTTCCATGCATCCCTTCACATTTCTATCAATGAAAGGACGGTGAAATAGCTAAGACAACAACGTAGCTGAGTGAATGTCATATAAGAGCTGTACATAATTGAGATTTGAGAAGGGTTGAGGGGTTTGTTGCTTTGAGTCAACCAGAATTCCTTTCACCGCCCACTTTATCACTCAATTTAACCCGAAATACACTGAAGGAAAACCCTTTTCCCAATAATTAAAATGTTAAAGCACACAGTAATTAAGGCATTTTTTACCAAGAAAAAAAGAAGGGTATTTGATTTCACAACGTACTCACCACTTCTGCCTCCTATTTGTTCAATGCTCGCAATTGATTCCCGGGATTGAGATTAAAAGCATAAACATCAACGACCTGGAAGCTAATTCCTGCGGAAATTTTTCGGTCTCTGATTATTTTCAAAGAAGAAGTTGGAGGGCTAGTGGGTATGCTGTTGGGTCAACTTTTGCCTCGATGATTTTTGAAGGAGGAGAGCGTTAGCTGGAGTGTTTTGCTCAGTTAAAAATGGGATTTTGTGAGAGGAGGAAAAATTGAATGTCCGTGGATTTGGAATCGGTGATTGTAAAAATTTAAAAAAGAGATTTAAAATTGATTAGACAACTGAAATTAATATTATTTGATATTAATAAAATTTTATATTCACTGATTGTTACCGATGAATTTAAAATTTTAAAAAATATATATTATATTGTTAATAATATTTGATTAAATAGATATATTTTTTGTCAAAGGGTAAAATTTATTTTTAAACAAAAGAAGAAAAAGCCATATTTTTATCAAACATTTTTTATGAATTGACAAAAAAAAGTACATCGCAAGGAAATTGAGAAAAAGATACCAAATTTTGATGAATTATAATATTATTATTAAAAATAACGGAGTTCTTTAACTTGGAAAAAAATAATTTATAGAATTCTTTGGATAAAAAAATTAATTTTTAAAATAACTTTCTCAAATATATGAGTAAAGGCAAATTTCATCAGTGTTCCATGTAAAAATTCAAAAACTCAAAAAATTTCATGTGTAAAGTTAAAATTGGAATATATAACCTGAAAAATGATCCCAGATTTAGGATGTCGGTGTCATATAAGATAAAAGTTACTAACAATTGTGCTTGAGTTTTTTTACCAAAATATTAAATGTGCTTGAGTTTTAAATAATGAGCGACATATTAAAAAATTTTAGATTGAAATTATTTTATTTTATTATTATATGTTTAATATGAAAAAAAAAATCATTACAATTTTTTTGATTATCAATTGAATATAAGTCGAAACATTTTAACTTCTGATAATAATTTTTTGTCCTGAATATTATTAATCTAAATGTAATGATATTTTAATATTTAAATTTTTTATTGAATAAATATAAAATTATATATTTTCGGGTGGGTCCAAAGGAAGGCGGGGTGAGTCCGGGTAGTCTTGGGTTTGACCAAATCCACCCCAACTTGGACTCGTTGTCATCCCTAATAATAATATCTATGAGCTTGTGATGTATGCACATGTTAAAAATTCGATTTTATATAATTTTTTTGTGAAAATGCAGAGATTATATTAAAATTAAAGACTTAAAAATCGTTTTTGATAATATTATTTTATGTTATGATTGATAATTATTTGAAAATTTAAAGTATATATAAAGAAAAAGAAATATTTTATTCATATATGATAGATATAGATAAAATACAAATTTAAAATAAGTTTTATGATATTTTTTATTAAATAAAAATATCATATTTTTTATTTGAAAATATATGATATATATAGATAAAATACAAATTTAAAATAAGTTGTATGATATTTTATTTTTATAAAAATCTAATATTGTCGTATTTTTAAAAAAAAAAGTATTTTGTTCATAAAAATATATCGTAATATTAAAATTAGCTACTTTAAGACTCCTCAATATTAATAAGATGCTGGTGATATAGATAATATTGATATGATATGAATATCATATGTATAATATAGATAATTGATTTTTATTTTAAAATAATTGATTTAGTTTTGATTTTTCTACAAAATAAAGAATTTTATATATTTGATTTGGGTAAGATTTGTTCTATTAGAGTGATATAGCCGAGAAAAAATGGGAAAAATTAGCAAAAATGTTGAAATTATTTACAAGAACATGGAATGAAATCTAGACATAAAATTTAAGGTTGATAAATATTAGTTGTGATGGTTCATACAAAAACCGATTAGTGTAAGATCCTCATGCTTTATAACATAGTAGAAATGTGCAAATTTTAGTAACTATATTGGTAA
This sequence comes from Primulina huaijiensis, assembly GCF_012295235.1. Taxonomy (NCBI): domain Eukaryota; kingdom Viridiplantae; phylum Streptophyta; class Magnoliopsida; order Lamiales; family Gesneriaceae; genus Primulina; species Primulina huaijiensis. The sequence goes on from NC_133307.1 coordinate 26,729,222, forward strand.
TTACAAAATTTTATTTTCCAAAACAATATATAGAATTTACAAATTTACAATAAGCAAAATATCTCATTTAAAATTTAAAATTCATAAAAAAAATTATGTCGTTACTAACATATATTTATATGTTTCTGATGAGTATTTATTGACTGAAAAATTTGTCATAAAAAAAATATAATAATATGAGTAAGTCTCTGATTAAACTAGCGAATCCAATCTCGTATAGACCCGATGAAGGGTCCATGGCTGAGTTTAGATGGACCCACCTCGTTATTATATGCCGGTATAAATATATATTTATATATAATTAATAATAAATAATTATAATTTTTTATTAATAAAATAAAAAATGATAGATTTTAACTTGTGAAAAATTATTATTAATATAACTTTGAAAAATAACATTAATTATTTATTAATTTTTTTATAATAACATAATTTTGACGAGTCCAACTCGGATTTGACTCTTCAGGTTCATGAGGTAGAGTAGGTCTAATGTGAGGTGGGTACACCAGTCAAAACGAGCCAATCCAAGATGGGTAGGGGTGTCAATCGGGTGGGGTTGGGTGGGGTTGGGTCGGGTTTCGGGTCAACCCGCGAAATTTTTTTTTTCAACCCGAACCCGAAGCAACCCGAAAACCCCCAACCCGAACACGAACCCGTATAACCCGACTCAACCCGTCTAACCCGTGTAACCCGAATTTTATTTATTTATTTTAAATTTTTTTAAAAAAATTAATGAAAAAAATTCAAAAAAATAAAAAATAATAATAATATTTTAATTTAACACATAATAACAAAATTTCCGATTTAAATTTGAAAGTTTAATCGTAGAAAATTAAAAGTATATTTACTAAATCAAATAAAAAATTGTTAAAAAATCAAATAAAAAATTGTTAAAAAAATAAAAATATGCAAAATAAATATTAAATTATGAAAATTTATCATATAAATATACAATAAATTTTGTTCAAACATACAATATATAAAAATATAGGTAATATTTTCAAAAAAAAAGTTCGCGGGTCAACCCGCGACCCAACCCGAAACCCGTCTAACATGGCACTAACTCGAATCCACCCAACCCGAACCCAACCTGAACCCGAAAAACCCCAACCCGAACCTGATTTTTTTCGTGTTGGGTCGTGTCGGGTTGACGGGTCGTGTCGCATTTTGACACCCCTAAAGATGGGGCTGGGCAAGTTGGACCACCGAAAACGCATCATTTTGTGGGCCGGCCAACATCTTGGCAGTCTAGAAATCCCCACCAAATCCAAGGTGAGTTGCGGGTTACGCGAGACGACCACAAAAAATAAAAATAAATAAAAAATCATTATAATTAATTAAAATTTTAGTTTCATAAATAAATTAATAATTATAAAAAAATATCAATAAAATTTATAATTATTGATTTCTCAGGTCTACATTTTATATAAAGTAATTAATATAAAAAATTATAAATTTCATTAAAAAATAAATATATGCCAATAAATTCATAATATAAAAAAATATTTTCTTTCAAGGCCCACAGGCCAATCCAAGCCCGCCTGGAGCTGGCCTGCAGCCTGGGCGGCTGAAACAACACACTTATATTGTGTGGCGAAGCGACCCAATCCGACTGACCCAATCCAAATTAACGACAAATTTATAAATAATAATAATATTTTTGACATAAAATATAATAATTTTTTACGAAACGACACGGGATTGGTTTAATGTGAGCCGAGGCGAGGCGGGGGCGGGTAGGGCTGGGGCTTGGACTTGACCAAACTTGCCCTATACATGTCTCACTGTTATACCTATGTGAGACAGTTTCACAAATCTATATAAATGAGACGGTTGGCCCAATTCATATTTATAAAGAAAAATAACATTTTGTGATATAAAAAGTAATATTTTTTTGAATTAGATCGAGTTGAAGATTTGTGTCACAAAATTAACCCGTCAGAGTCTCATAAGAGTTTTTTCAAAATATAAAATCCTCTGTATATAATTTTTGGCAAATACATAAAAAACAATTGTGAGTTTAACAATAAGATTTTGATTCAAAATTTCAAATAAGCCATAATTTTGAATTTAATAAAAAATATTATTTAAAAAAACTAGTTCTCACTTCCTTACCCAAGATAAAATTTACAGATGGTCCAAATTAAATACAAATAAAAAATTTAAATCAACTTTATATTAAGTTAAAACAATTCCAATAATAATTGTATGAGATTTCGAATACACTCAAGAGCTATGTAATTCGAAATTTATTAAACAAATAATATATCAAATCAAATCTATCGATTGAAGCATAAAGCTCTATGCATCAGTTCATTTGGAGGATGGAGATATGACGACGACTACGGAGACAAGGAACACATCAAAGTGGAGGAGGAAGAGGGGGTCGATCCATTTGACTTGATTAATAATTTTTGTTTGAAAAAATAAATTAAAAGATATCATTAACTTTCATGCATTGCTGGAGACGAAATGATAGAAATTAATAAAGACAAAAACTTTAATATAGATTTCAAAACAGTCTACACTTATCTTGTTTATCCTTGCAAATAATAAGAGTCATAAATGTGACGGAAGGAAATGAATATGAATAAAAAAATGAAGGGAAAATAATGTTCTCAACAAATTGACTGAAGACTGAAATAAAGTCGAGCTCGATCATTTGATCGGTCTCGATTAATTTGTCTACAGGATGCGAGACCCGATCTCCCAATACCCGTTTTGATCTATTTAAACCTGAATATAGACGCGATCCATACTTGAAAATTAATCGGTTCGACCCACTAAATAACTGTACCGGCTGGGATGCATAACTGAGGAAGCATATTGAAAGTATAAGTAGTAATTACATTAATTTATCTTGAGGATGTTACTGCTGCATTATTATTATTAGTTAAAATGATGAAGAGAGCTCAAACTGTAAAATAAGTGGCTTATTTATTTAGATGTTGATTTGATTCTTTAATATGTATATTTTTTCCAGCCAGCCCAATAAAAACAAATTACAAATGATAAACATGAATGCGAACATGATTGCCCTTTTGTCTTGTCAGCCACCCTTTGATATCTATATCTATTCCACATTTGTTTGCTTCATTAACTTACATATGGGGGATGGTATGTATTGGAATCCAATGAAGACGTAGGTTATTTTTCCTCATGAATCAAACATTTGTTTGCTTCATTTTTTCTATTTATCTGTTGTCTGTTATATATTTATTATGTATCAAAGTTGGTGAGATTCATTTGTGTTATAGATCACTGTTACAAGTCGTCCATTAATTTTATTTACATACACATCAAGTTAGAGTGCATCTTATTCACACACACAATGAACTATATAAATTTATTTCTTTCAAAAAAATTTATTATTATTTCTTTTCAATGATATCCGAAGGTTTTTACTCAAAATTTTGGATTGTTAGGATCCATGTGATTTTAGACTTTGCTTTAGAATTGATGTTTTAAAAAATACTTCTTTAATTTTTTTTCAAGTAACACAAGATATGGATCCCAAATGTTTTAGAAAAATACTTCTTTAGACTTTGCTTCATCAATGATTTTTTTACATAAACTTCTGGCACCCCTAAAGCTTTCCAAACAGCTTTATTGTGCTCTTTGCCGGTGTATTTCGGTAGAGTGAACTACATTTATGTGAATGTGTACCTCCCAATTAATTGAATCTTTATGAATGTAAAATAAAGTCGAGCTCATTAAATCGGTCTGAATCCTTAATTTATTAAGTTATCTTGGTTAAATGAAAGGAGCAGAGCTAGTTGACATTGGGATTGGTATGAATTTGTGCATTCAGAAAAGTTTTAAATAGGGGTGTCAAACCCACCAACCCGACATTGTTCAATCTGAAAAAATAAGTTTTGGGTTTGGAGTTTTCGGGATCGGGTTGAACCCGATAGTTGACCCGAAAAAAATGATCGGGCTGGGTTGGGTTGGGTTCGGGTTGACGCTAAAATTTTAATTTTTTTAAAAAAATATAATTAATAAATATTACTTACATTTTTATATATTGTATGTCTGAAAAAATATTTATTGTATATTTATATCATAAATTTTCGTAATTTTAATATTTAATTTGAACATTTTTTATTTTTAAAATAATTGTTTATTTGATTTAGTAAATATACTTTATTTTTCTACAATTAGACTTTCAAATTTAAATCATATATATGAGGGAGATTTTGTTATTATGTGTTATTAAATTATATTATTATTATTATTATTATTTTGAATTTTATTTAAAAAATTCAAGATCAGGTTATACGGGTTGATCGGGTTATTCGGGTTCAAGTTCGGGTTAGGAGTTTTCGGGTTGGGTTCGGGTTATGCAATTTTTGAATATTACTATTGCTCAACCCGACACGACCCACCAAATCCACCCGAATTGACACCCCTAGTTTTAAAGATGTTTGTATCTATTTAATTTGGATTCACTTATTGTGAATCGGACAGGCTAGATGGAGGACATAGGTCCAGTTGGTGCAGTAACGCTGGATATTCAACAATTACTGCATTCGTCGGTTTTTTAATCATTGCAACATATGCTGTCACGTCCCAGGGACGGGGTTAGTCGACACCGGCATTGCTCTCAAATCTACATTCGAAAACAACAAGCCTCAGAAGTATAAAATTCATAAACAAGTCTTTTTATTCATAATATTGAATATTTCATTGTCTTATACAAACTCAAATACTAATGTTTTACAGCGAAAATGTAAAACCAGACATAATAATGTCTTAAAAAATGCATCGGAAAACATAATTTAGAACTGAAAAATAACAGTCTTCTTCACCAGCCCAGAACTGATTCTGCTCTTCTTCTTCTAGCGTTTCTTCCTTGTTCTCATCTGAGATCGGTTTGATGGGTGAGTGATATGGTTGTCACTCAATAAACGGGGGCGGGAATAACTCTCATTTTTCAAAACCATTTCAACAAAAACAATAATACAAATGATATACAGAAATTCTTACTTTCAGAATAGGAATCAGTATTCAGGAATAATATGGTTCAGAACAGAAATCAGAACTTAAAATTTAGTAAGCAAGCACTGAGCACGTTTGTGAATATCGTGGCTTAACTGATATCAGTCTCCTATATGTTCTCTCCTCTAAGGGGTGAGGCCAGTAACCAGTAATCAAGAATCAGGAATGTTTCATATTATATATTCCTACCATTTGTTCACTAGGTTCCAGTGCTTCAAAAATCTGAATTCAAAAATACATATACTTTGCTTCAAAACAGAAATTATCAAACTGATTTGAAGATATTTATACATAAGCCCACTTACCGTAATTTGCTAGAAATTTCGGTTGAAGTCTGGAATCTGCTTTCTATCGTCACTGGATTTTACTGCTCGGAAAAATGCACTCTCTTAGCTCGAATTTCAAGTGATAATTCAAGTTTTGTGTAACACCAATTCAGAGATTTGATGATGTTATTTATAGGCCAAATTCTGACTGTTAGTCTCCCAATTAATGATCATAATCTGTCATTATGTGCCTTTAACAGCTTTTATTCCATGTTAACTGCTTCAGTTACAAGTCATAAGCAGAATCAGTAGCTGTCTGCTGGAGTCACACGCTACTGAACTCTTCTGCTGCTGGATTCTATCTGCTGGAAAATACCAGCTTCTGAAATATTAGTTGCTGCTGGAATTGTTAGCTTCTGCTGAAATTTTTGCATTGCTGCTGGAAATTCGGGTTCTCACATATGCGAAGATATGCCAACAATGTCTCACATACTTTAGTTTGTAAAGCTCTTTCGTTGTAATCGACATTCAAATGGTCTAAGGATAATTTACCTATTTGGTTATTTGAAGTTTTAATCAAAGATACTGCTGGTTCTATGAATGTGATTTCTTAAAAAAAAAAAAAAGTTATCTTGAAGATGGTACTGCTCCATTATTGGTTAAAATAATGAAATATTATAAGAAGGCTCAAATGGTAAAAATGACGTTTTTATTTAGATGTTGATGTAATTCTTAATATTTTTTCTTCCAACCAGCTCTCAATAAAAAAAAATTACAAATGACATACATGAATGTGATTAATTAAATATGAGTCCTTTTGTCTTGTCAGCCACCCTACCCTTTGATGTCTATATCTATCCAACATTTGTTTCCTTCATTAGCATATATTATATATATGGGAATTGCATGTATTCCGAATCCAATGAAGATTAGATTGTTTTTCTCAATCAAACACTTGTTTGCTTCATTTGTTTTTTTAATTTAACTATTGTGTGTCATTAGTAATTATGTATAAAAGTTAGTCCATTAATTTTGCTTATATACATCACAGTTAGCTAGAGTGCATCTCATTTACACACACTGCTCCATTAAATGTCCATGTTCAAATTTTTGGGGTTGAGCTGCTGGCTCTACTTTGGAAGCAGCATTTCTTTGAAAGCAGCGGTTCCCATTGTTAATGGAACCATTCGTATTAATGGGTCTGTCCCGATAGGAACCACCGACGAAGATTTCATATGTGCTACAATGGATTGGTGGCCTCCCACCAAATGTGATTATGGAACTTGTAGTTGGGGCAATGCTTCACTTCTCAATCTGGTACTTTTTGTAACGTAACTAAAGAATTAATCAACAGTTATGTAATGTCTTGCAAACTCCATGCTAATGTAACTCAACCTTAATTTATCTTTATCATTAATTCATCTTGTCTGACAGGACCTAAGCAACAAGATGTTGCTAAACGCTATCCAAGGTGAACATATTTTACTATTTATATTCTATATTGCGCAGTAAACAAAAGGAATTTCCACACAAATTTTATATCTAATTGCAGCTTTTTCTCCACTAAAAATAAGGCTTGGTGGAACTCTACAAGACAAGGTGATATACCAAATTATAGATGATCCCACACCATGTAAACAATTTGTTAAGAACAACTCAGAGTTGTTCGGATTTACCCAAGGTTGCTTGACGATGTCCCGGTGGGATGAGCTAAATAACTTTTTCAAAAGGGCCAAGTTAGCAACAATATTTCATCATTTGTATATATATAATGATAACAGAATCATGAATTTATAACTATTTCATCAATTCGCAGAGCAAAGGTTATCTTTGGTTTGAACGCACTAAACGGGCGAACTATTGCTTCCGATGGAACTTGTTCAGGAGCATGGAATTCCAGTAATGCAGAAACTCTTATGAGGCACACTGTGAATAAAGGATACAATATTCATGGCTGGGAGCTTGGTAGAATTGTTGGTTGATGTTTGGTGACATTTTTTTTGTGGGATTGTTAAAAAAAATCTTTAATTTGGCGACAGGAAATGAACTGAGTGGCAGTGGAGTTGGAGCAAGTGTAGCGGCAGAACAATATGCAACAGATGTCATCAATCTTCAAAAAGTAGTGGAAGATATCTACAAAAGCTTTGAGACTAAGCCGTTGGTTCTTGGACCAGGAGGATTCTTTGATACAGAATGGTACACAAAATTCATAAATGGAGCATCACAATCACTTGAGGTGGTCACACACCATATTTACAATCTTGGTCCAGGTATCTTTGCACGGATACGCGTATTAAATGAAATTAGTACCAATATTTAATTTAAGACAGTGAATCTCATATAAAACAAGGTGTGGATGATCACCTGACAGACAAGATACTCGATCCATCGTACCTAGACCGCGAATCCCAGCAGCTGAGGAGTTTGCAGCAAATTCTCAACAACTCCGGCGCTTCAACTGTTGCGTGGGTCGGTGAAGCTGGTGGGGCGTATAACAGTGGTCGCAATCTCGTCACCAATGCATTTGTGTTCAGCTTTTGGTAAGTTATTAGTTCCATTTCGTTTATTAAATATGTGTAATGTGTGAATGCAACATATGAGAAACCGAGTGATCATGTTTTGATGTTGACACTTATATAGGTATCTCGATCAGCTAGGGATGGCTTCTTCTTATGATACCAAATCATACTGCAGGCAGTCACTGATCGGTGGAAACTATGGTCTACTCGACACGGTCACCTTCATGCCAAATCCTGACTACTACAGGCATGCTTATAACTAAAATTTCATCAGAATATACGAGGAAACGAAATATATTTTACATAACGTACATAATGTAAGCAGTGCGCTTCTGTGGCACCGTCTGATGGGAAGAAACGTTCTATCGACAAGCTTCATTGGGACGAACAAGTTACGTGCATATGTTCACTGCTCCAAAAAATCAGTAAGCAAAACACTTTGTTTCTTCGATTCATCATTATACAATAACAGATATATGAGCCTCACTTTTCACAACATTGAGCCTCACTTTTCACAACATTGATCACAGTCCGGAATCACTTTGCTCTTGATCAACCTGGATAATAGCAGTGCTGTCGAGGTTGGGCTTTCGGATTTGGTAAATCGGTATGAAGATAAAATGATCAGAGAAGAATATCATCTAACAGCTAAAGATGGCGATTTGCATAGCCGAACCATGCTTCTGAATGGCCAAATATTAAGTGTAAATTCTTCAGGGTTAATCCCAGCATTAGAACCCGTGATAGTAAAGCTATCAGAGCCAATAATAGTTGCTCCATACTCCATTGTATTTGAACATATACCCTCCCTAGATGTTCCTGCTTGTAGGTGAGATAGCCAGCTACACGACCTCTTCCAAATAATGATAAGAGGTTGTAAGCAAGGAGAGGCTGACAATGAACTAATTTTCTTACAAACACAAATGTCTCACAAGCTTCAACGTTTTGTTTTGAAACTTCTCGTTTTTCTTGAAATCTTGAAGAAAGGTATGGGTTCACGTCGTTCCCACGAATCCTCTCAAGAACTGATTATACCAACCCCAAAATTAAGGATAAAATCAGTCCCTTCCACACTGTTTCAAGTAATCTTCAAATTTTCTGGCTCTAACCAATACTGTCAATGGATTTTACGGGGAAATTCAACGGAGTTAGAGCTTTTGGTACGGCATTGGTTATATCCACCTTCAAAATAAATCCGGTTCAAGCCCCGAATTACAGCCATTTCCACAGAAAATATGTTCCGTTTGAACGAGGCCTAATAAGTTTTGTCTATCGATTTCGGCCCGAAGAAGGCTGGCATAGTGGACATTACAAGAGGCGTGGAATTCTTGTGTCAGGTTATAAACGTATCATACTAAAAACCTTGCTTAATGAACCGTATATTCGCAAAAGTTTATAAACTACTATTTATTAGTTTTAATATTCTTGACACGTTAGTAATATCTTGTTTCCTCCATATCTGATGTCTCCATCCAACAACCAGTACATCGATTTTAATGTGGTCCACAAACACGTTTGTTACGAGAATTGTGTGATCCAAGGTTGGCACAGGAGAGCGAAGAATCTATCGAATCTTTGGAAAGCAAGATTGTTGATTCTTTGGATGAAATCGCGCTAGTTGCTCGATCTGTTTGTTATATTTAAATTCTTTGGAAAGCAATATGCATACACCACATGTGATGTGTGCTGGCCATTATATTATTTTAGCATTTTGATGAAAAGTTGATATTGAATGTTCATAGATTGTGTTGTTACTCCCTTGAGTTCCAAGTGTTGTATTGATTAATTAATCTTTACTTTTCCCACCAAAAACAGTAATAATACTATAGGATTTTTAAATGAGATATTAAAAAAAGCAATTTTTGCCTAAAATTTAGAAATTATTTTGAAATTAATACTGGGAAGATTATTTTGTATAAGATTTTCTACAAAAATTTATGTTTTTTATAATAAATTTCTGGATCAGATGTGATATAGTTATTTAAGTTTCATATAAGATTTGGATAAGATTGAATGATAAATTTAGGATAGTAATTTTTTTTAATATCTAATGTTAAATAAAATAATGATATTTTTGGTTTTAAATAATGCTATACAATTACAGCAAAGTTGGTTACTAAAAAATTTGTATCGAATATTATAATATACAATATTCTGTTTGGTTCATCGTGAAAAAAGTATTATTTAAAGTATTATTTTTATGACAAAAATATTATTTATTATTGTATATATAAGCATAATTCATGCATCTCACGGATAAACCGTTTCACAATAGACCTAATAAATGTTTTTACATTATAAACCAGAAAACAAGAAATTAATATACCAAAACAAAATTTTGAAAATTCAATGGACCTAAACTAAAAATTGGACAAGTTAGTGGAGAAAAATAACTTTCTAATAAATTAATGTGGATAAATCGGCTCGCAAAGCCTTCAATCGAGCTCGAGGAATGTACTATATGGTTAAGTCAAGCTAGAGTAGGATACTACTCGAGTTTGCCTCGACTCCGCCACACTCCTTATCCAACTGAAAAAAAAACTGCTATCCTTCCATAAAATCAATCTAATATTTGTTGATTAAGCAGATGGAAGCATGCATTTGTTTTGTATTTATAAAACGTTATTTTCTAAATGAACTTTAAGAAAATTATTTTAAGTTTGAAAACACTGACATGGTAATGAAAATTATTGATGTAGTAACGGAAAATATTGGCGTGCTCATAACCATGTCATCATTTGGAGTAAAATAATCGAAAATTAAAAATTAGCATGTCAATACTAAAGTTTGACAAGTTGATGACCTAAAATCAAAATAAGACAAGCTAGTGCACCAAATTTTTTTCCTCAATTTATAGCTAGTGTGTGCCCATTTTTTTGGATCCGACCTCCTTGATTTTCTAATTTTAAATTCTCAGTTCTTTAATTAAACATTCAACGTGCGATGACATGATATACATCTATGTAGAGAAAATATATGTTTTAGTCCATTAACTTATATTCTTTTATTTTGTTTTGGTGTACTGACTTTTCAATTTTCGGTCTTTGTTCAATAACTTTTGAATTTCGGCTATTTTGGTCCATCTACCATTAGAAATTTTAATTTTCGGGAAAAAAACTTCTGGATAAAGGTGATGTAGCCAAAAATTTGGAATTTTTGATTTTGAAGATGAATCAATTTACTTGGAAGCAGTTTAACATACAAAAACTTCAAACTAATCAAACCAAATTTACAAGTTCAATGCATTTCACCATAAAAAAATCAATAATTGTGACACTTAAATGTGCTTTAACCACCATCCAATCAGTGATTTCTGACGAAAATGGAACATTCTGATTGTAGATAGATCAAAATATCTGAAATTCAAAAGTTATTGTACCAAAACCAAAATTTTAAAAGTTAGTGGACGAAAAGAAAAAAAAAGCAAGTTATTGAACCAAAAAAAAATTTCCCTATCTATATATATGTATATAAAATAAATTTTTTTGAGTTTTTTTATTTAAATGGAAGTATATAAATTTGCATGGGGATTCATATCTTTAATCGTGGCAAAACTTAATATGGGCTTCTCTAGGAGTTGCTCATTTATATTAGTTAGTTTACAATTTTAGTCCTCTATAATTTTATATTGACAAATTTTATTTTTCACAAAAGTGCCGATATGACACTGTAGACGTCAACATGACATTACATTACATCCGTTCCACGTGAAAAATGACTAAATTACAAAAATTATTAAATAAAAAAGAGAAAATTAATTTGGTGCATGAACTATTGGTTAAAAGACAATTGGTACATGAAATTTTGTTAATGGTAAAATCGATACATATTGATTTGATTTCGCCCAAATTCCGGTTAAATTTAACTAATGTATCTATTTTACCCTTTATCACAAAAATACACATTAAGTTTTTATTTTATATATTATTGGATTAATTTTAATTTATCAAATGATCATTACACCCTTTTATTCACCGGAAATTGGTCCGTATCCGGTCAAAATGTATCATTTTGTCATTTATCCAATAGTTCAAGAATAATTTATTTTTAACTCAAGAAAAATCAAAGACAGTGGACTAAAATTGTAAAAACAAAAAATAATAATCAAATATTGTAGACTAAAATTTAATTAAATTTTACAAATATAAATAACCCAAACTAGAAAGAAACAAACATATAAAATCAAAATTATAGTTTTTCTAAATAAAAACACAAAAAACAAAAAAGAGATGAAGAACAAAAACCACAGCTGTAGCGTGGAATAATTATACAATATATATTATAAAATATGCATGAAGATTCAAGACAACATGGATGCACATCTCTCCTTCTTCGATTGACTTTTTCAAGAATAAAAACATAATGCTAACGTTGATGCGTTCCACTTCAAATCAATATTTCAATATTCCACGAAAGTAATGGCATCTTTTTGCAAAATATAAATATAAATATAAGGGTTTAAATTTTTTTTTTTTAAAAAAAAATCAAACTTCCCTCCTATAAATTTTAAAGAATAATTATCGTTTTTCAATAATATTTTTCTTCAATTTATTTTATATTATAAATTATAAAAATATAAAGAAAGTGTATGAATTTATATTATATCTGCACACTACGTGTCTGTCAAAATTCTAGTTAGAAGAACTGACGGATGAAAACTAAACCAATAAGACCTCCGAAAAACATTATACAAATTTCTCTAATTAAGTGAGACCTAAGCTATCAGATTTAAATAGGAAATATAGCCTAAGTTCATACATCTGTTATATTACAAAATATATCTACAAAAAATTGGTTAATACTAAATTTTTTATTGACTGGCTAGCAAAAAAATATAATTTGATGCAAAATATAATTGAAATATCGACAAAGTTTAAATACAATCCAAACGGTGACCGGGTTAGATTGAAAATTTAATATTACTATGAAATTTAATATAGAAAATAAATTATTAAGGTCAACAAGCATCTTAATATATGATTAGAGAGAGAATAGCAGCATTGCCAATTTGTTCACATAACTATTTGGGACAGATTTTATGGAAATCGCATCAGTCAAAAAGTAACGAATGTTCCTCCGATCCTCTTCTTAGACAATATTTATTTCACAAAATTCTTCAAGATTTATTCAGGAAGAAGCAATGCCTCATTCATGGGAAACCACCATTCAAGACCTCTTAAAATCCTGGAAAAATCTCATTTCTCCACAATCAAAATCCAGTTTTATTAGCCCAAATTTCATGAAGGGAATTCTTTCGATATGCATTTTCTCGGCAATATCTTTTCTTTGTTTCTCAGCTAATTTCCACGGTTTGATATCGCGGACCAGTTGCCCCGAATGCAGTCGAACCTTCAGACTCCAAGTAAGCCATGAATCGATCAATGGCCGCCTGCACGATCATCCAGAAAGAACAAACATATCCCACATTCTTTTTGGCATTGGCGGCTCAGCCGAGACGTGGGGCAAGCGCCGCCAGTATTGTGAGCTCTGGTGGAGACCTAATATGCACCGTGGCTTCGTGTGGCTCGACCAAGAGCCGGGGGATGGAGCCGAGCCATGGCCAAACACCTCACCACCGTATAAAGTCTCAGCGGATACCTCCCGGTTCAAGTACACCTGCTGGTATGGGTCCAGGTCCGCCGTGCGCATAGCTCGCATTGTAAAGGAGAGCTTTGAACTCGGTTTGAAGAATGTGAGGTGGTTTGTTATGGGGGACGATGATACGATTTTCTTCACTGAGAATCTGGTGAATGTGCTGAGTAAATATGATCACAATCAAATGTATTATATTGGCGGGAATTCGGAGAGCGTGGAACAAGATTTGACGCATTCTTATACCATGGGATTCGGCGGCGGCGGCTTCGCCATTAGCTACCCTTTGGCGGCGGATCTGGTTAGGATCTTGGATGGGTGCATTGATCGGTATGCAGATTTTTATGGGTCTGATCAGAAGATTGGCGCTTGCATGAGCGAGATTGGTGTACCTGTGACAAAAGAACTTGGTTTTCATCAGGTAATTAATTCTTCAACAATTTTGGATTCATAGTAACTTTTAATCATCATCAATTTCGTCGTAATCTGTTTAATTACCACCTATTGGTTTTCGTGGCGAAGTTGAAAGATTAGTTTCGGAAATTGGTCCAATTTTGATGTTGATCCTCTGGTTAGTCACATTTTCAGTCGAAGTGCAAAAATTTGGCTTATTTTGCCATTTTCGATGACGTAACACCGATATTTTCTAAAACAACATTGAATATTAATATATTATTTGAAATAAATAAAAGCACAGTTATTGCACAAGATTGAAATATTACTAATGAAAGAACCAAAATTTAAAAAAATAGGCCAATTTACGGAACAAAATTTGTTATTTTCCCTGTTTAATTATGGGATCAAGAATTGCTCTAATTCCGTCTGATCTAGTTGAAAATTCACACGCAATCAAAGCTGGCTCATCTTATTCTCCAATTTTCTAATCTAGTAAACTGTACCATATAGCTGTCATAGAATCATAGCCAAAAAGTAAAAAAATTACCCGAATTTAGCTCTTTTTCTACTGCCATTTAACCACCGACTATTCACAATGCAAAATTTCAATCCTACTTGGATAGTACATTCTCGTTTCTTGCCTAAATTAAGAATCGAATCTCTGTTCTATACACAGATTGATATTCAAGGAAGCCCATACGGCTTACTTTCAGTGCATCCAATAGCACCTCTAGTTTCACTGCACCATCTGGGCTACGTCCAGCCCTTGTTTCCGGGCACAACCCGAATAGACTCTGTCAAGAAACTCGTCCAAGCATACAAATCCGACCCTGCGCGGGCATTGCAGCACAGTTTCTGCTACGACCTGAGCCGGAACTGGTCCGTTTCGGTCTCATGGGGCTACACCGTGCAACTGTACCCGTTCTTGGCGACGGGAAAGGATTTAAGCACCCCATTGCAAACATTTTTGACGTGGAGGACTTGGAGCCAAGAGCCCTTTACGTTTAACACCCGGGTCATGAGCTTGGATCCGTGTCAACGACCCGTTACTTTTTATTTCGATGGAATTAAGGATGTCGGGGATGGGAGAACATCGACGTGGTATAAGAGGGGGAATCCTTATATTAGGAGGCGATGTGAGAGGGAAGATTATGCGGCTGCTTATTTGGTTAAGGGTTTTAAAGTATCGGCAGCATTGCTGGATCCTCAAGTATGGAATAAGGTACGTGCGCAATTCTCTCAAAATTTATTATAAGAGAAAATAGCAACTTTCCTCGTTAAGTGTAAATTATACTAAAACAGGCACCACGTAGACAGTGTTGCGAGATAATGAACGGTTCAGATCAAGTAGAAGGTGTTTTACATATAAGAATTCGAAGTTGTAACCATTGGGAATCCGTAACGCCACCATGACATGTAGCCACTTCTACAAGGTTGACTTTACGTGGCATGCGACGTTGACTTGTAGAATGTACAATTCTTCAAGGTGAAGGTACACCATGATATGCATCGTGCTTAAAATTGATAGAAATGTGTTCATTAAGTCACGTTAAATTTTGGAAACAAATTCAATTAATTCGTCAATACATATGAAATAGAAAACTGAATAAATTTATTTCTTTATTTAATCAGAACTCCTCCCAATATATTACAGAATTATTATTGGTCTTCTTTGTCTCTTTTTGGTGACAGTAAATAAATATCCATGACCCTAGCAGTCGAGTTAACACTCAAATCTTATGGAATAGGCTTCAAGCATGGCTCGAGTATAGTATTATTAGATATTCTTTGTGATACCATGATCGAAATTTCGATAATAGTAAATAAAACTTATTTCCTATTAGCTAAAAAAAATTTAAGATTTTAGTTTTATCGTTTCTAAATGTTGATTCACGTCTTATATGTGTGTGTGTGTATATATATATATATAGTAAGGACTTTTACAAAATATTTTAAATCAAAAGAAAGTAGATTAATTTTAAATTAATTTACTCGTCTGATTTTCAAAATTATGATTTTTTTAATTTTCCATATTAATATGGAATTATTAGTATTAATTACAATCGGTAACCAATTTTGTAATTTCATTTCGATTATGGATAGTTTTTATGTTAATCTAGTGCATAAACTATTGCACAAACGAAAGTGGAAACTTCAAGTTTAATTTCTATATCAATTTTTTTATATTTGATTTATTTCAATCTATTTTTATAAATAAATAATTTCTCATACATAAAAATTATTTACTATTCTTCAAATAATCCTTTACTTATATTCTAATAACTCATAAAGTACTATAAACTTCCAAATCCTCAACGTTTCCATCCTGAAACTCACGTCTCTTCTTGTTCTGATTAGAAATTTTTCGTCCGCTGTTGTATTCCCTTTTAAATCATAAAAAACAAAATATTGGATTCGATAACAAAGTAGATTATGTACCTCTAATACTTAAACATTTTCAGAAATTTAGAGAGTGTTTGTAACAGATTCTGCATTTAAACACATGATTAAATTTATAAATTATGAAAAAGTAAAAAAAATCAGAAGTGAGTAATGTTTTAAAGCAAATGTCAAAAATCGAAAATCAGAAGTTGGTAGTGTTTAATAAATAATTGATTTCAATATTAACTTGTTATTAAAATCATTTTTGTAAAAACGGAATCAACGTATCACCATCTTTTGAATTTCGATTAAATTGAAGAGAAGTTAACTCGAAATCTGGGTCAATACTAATTGATACCTAATTTATTTAAGTCTGAAAGCAAGTGTCACTTTTTTTTAATTGATAGCAAACACTCCTTTAATTATAACTTCTGATAATGTTGTCGATTACGTGTCTTGGGCTTCGGGAGGCACTACACGAAAAAGAAATCTATATTTACACAAATAAATGCTCTTACATTGAACATAAGTTCTAATTATATCTTCAACAAATATCATCTATTATAATACAGTCTTAGACTTCTTGATATTTTATAATATCGTTATAAGATATCAATGCCAACTCCAAAATTGTTTGGAATTAAAGATATTTTAATTAATACGATTTCTCTAGTTTACTTTTTTATTATTGGTTTCGATTAATTAAACAAGGGTTCTTGTTCATAAATCTATTATATTTCAAATACATTTCTATAAAATATTAACATCGGTAAACGAGCCACGAGCTGACAACCAAAATATAATTAATAAAATTTCTTTAAAAAATGCTTCTGTGCATATTAAATTTATAAGGCCCGCGAGCATCCTTGTGATATTTGCAAATAGGCAACCAGCATTACAGTTTACAAGGGAGATTCCCCATCTTTAAAAAATAATGATGTACATGTACTGTGTGTATTATTATTTTATTAATTTGATCGAATAATATTAAACAATTAACATGAAATTATTTTCAATTTATAAGAGTTGTTTGATTTTAAAAAAAAATTATATTTTTTTCTATATAAAATATGGAGTGACTTGATGAGGTTTTTAGTATGGTAAGAAGTGTAATTATGAAATTAATTATTTTGGTGTCATCTAAAGTACTTACTTTAAGAGTCTCAAACTTAATAATATAATATAGATATATATAATCAGATTTGTATAATAATTTTTACAACACAAAAATTTAATACAAAAATTTCATTTATCAAAATTTAATGATAAATTTAATATAAAATCTCATGAGATAATAGCAAAATATCGTGATATAATTATTATAAAAATTATTATACGATATATCATTTGTATTTTTAACATTATTCATCTATTGATGAGAATTTCTTGAAATAGTTCAAGTCTTCTTCATAGACATCATATAAACTTTCCGGATTGATTCAAGAAATAGCGATGTCTCATTCATCTGAAACCGCCACTCAAGAGCCCTTCAAACTCTGGAAAAATCTCCTTGGTCAACCCTCAAAATCCAGTTTCTATAGCCCAAATTTAATGAAGGGAATTCTTGCGATATGCATTTTCTCCGCACTTCCTCTTCTTTATTTCTCAGCTAATTTCCACGGTCTGATATCGCGGACGGCTAGTTGTCCCGAATGCAGTCCAGCTTTCAGACGGCAGGTGATCCATGAGGTAGTCAACTCCGGCCGTCACGATAATCACCAAAGAACAAACACATCCCACATTCTTTTTGGCATCGGTGGTTCAGCGGCGTCATGGGGCCAGCGCCGCCACTACTGCGAACTCTGGTGGAGACCTCACATGCACCGTGTCTTCGTGTGGCTGGACCAGAAGCCAGGGGATGGAGCGCCAGAGCCATGGCCGGATACCTCACCACCGTATAAAGTCTCAGAAGACACGTCCCGATTCAAGTACAACTGCGGGGATGCGTCCAGGTCCGCGGTGCGCATCGCGCGCATCGTAAAGGAGAGCTTCGAATTAGGTCTAAAGGATGTGAGATGGTTCGTCATGGGAGACGATGACACGGTTTTCTTCACGGAGAATCTTGTGAATGTGCTGAGCAAATATGATCACAATGAAATGTATTATATCGGCTGCCATTCCGAAAGCGTAGAGCAAGTTTTGACACATTCTTATTCGATGGGATACGGTGGCGGCGGCTTCGCCATTAGCTACCCTCTGGCGGCGGAGCTGGTTAGGATCTTGGATGGGTGCATTGATCGGTATGCAGATTTTTATGGTTCAGATGAGAAGATCAGTGGTTGCATGAGTGAGATTGGTGTGCCTCTGACCAAAGAACTTGGTTTCCATCAGGTAATTATTGTTTAACAACATTGAGATTTTTATTGTTTGTAGTAACTTTTTAACTTTCATTAGTTAAGTCATAATCTTTGTCATTTCTCCAAGTTCCTGATAATATCCCAGCTAGATAAGCCCTCTAAAATATTATGTATTGAACTGTGCGCGTAGCTGTCATGGCCATATCCATTAAAGTTATAAAAACATATTTAATCGAACTTCTCTTTCTAGTCGCATCATGACCCGTGATTTAAGCCACCACTCTTCACGATGCAATGTTTTTATTACCTCCAACAGTATTTAAGAGACTTTTTAGAACACATTCGACCAAACTTTGGGGAAGAAAACATTAACACATCGATTTTTATAATCTTGCTTGTGTCGAAAGCATACATGTATTGGATAGGATGATTTAGAATTTGAGATCTATGCTTGTCTTGGACTTTAGCAATGTTTTATTTTCATGATTTGTTAACTTTTTCTTTTGTTCAAAAACTATTAAATCCATAAAATAATATTTATTTGGAACTGATACTCTCATACATGACTCATATTATGTTAGTGTTTTTCCCCTTTTTAGTATGGACTTATATTTATGTCTTTAATATAAGTTTATCTTACTACATACATAAGATATGTAGGAGATCATCAGTAGAGTTGTCAATTTGGGTCGAGTCCGTCAGGTTGACCCTCCCACATCACAATTTTAGTGGGCTGAGTTAAAATTTTTTCAACCCACTTAAGGGCGGGCCTAGATGGGCCAACACGTGCCGACAAGGAAAATAAAAAAATAAATTTTTTTGCATTATGAATTTATGGTGATATATTTATTTTTTTTAATGAAAGTTATTAATTTTTTTTGTATTAATTATTTTGTATAAAATATAGATGTATAAAGTCAATAATTATAAATTTTTTTGCTATTTTTTTACAAATATTTATTTATGAAATGAAATGAAATTTTTAAATAATTATAATGATTTTCTATTTTGGCTTGGGGATTTTTAACCCTCTAGGATGGCGGCCGGCCCCCTCCAAATGATGTGTTTTTGGCCGACCGACCCGCTATGAGTTTGGTTCATTTGACGGTTGTAATCATCAGTGTCAAATAAGTAATATTCAATGAGTTTATTGGATGAAAAGCAAACACTGAAAAACTACAAGACTAAAAATCGAAACATATTATCTTATAGTACTAAAATTATAATTTTCTTTATTTTTCATGAAAAATAACTTTATTGGTTTGCTAAGTTGAGGTTTGGTTTACAAAATTTTCAAAATTTGGTTTTTGATACACTAGCTTGTAGTTCCGACTA
This sequence comes from Primulina huaijiensis, assembly GCF_012295235.1. Classification (NCBI taxonomy): domain Eukaryota; kingdom Viridiplantae; phylum Streptophyta; class Magnoliopsida; order Lamiales; family Gesneriaceae; genus Primulina; species Primulina huaijiensis. The sequence goes on from NC_133307.1 coordinate 26,749,007, forward strand.
TTTTTGTCCAACTACTAACATGACATCAGACAAGTCAACAATTTTTTATTTTATGTCTATATTTTCAATGTCACATCAGTATTTTCTGTGTCATGTCAGCACTACTATAAAATAGGACTGAAAGCCAAAAAATTCAAAATTAGTGAGACCTAAACTGAATTTGAAAAATTAATAAATCAAAACAAAAATAAGAAAATTTAGTAGAGCTGCAGAAAAGCTATTTTCCTCTATTTTAATCTACTTGACTTGGCAACTTAAGTTCATCAATTTATTGCCTAAAATTTGTATTTTTGTTAATGAATAAACTTTTTGATAGTAAAACAAGATTTGTAATTTTTATGATAGTAATAATGTCCTAGAACAAGATTTCTAAACTTTATAAGAATAAAAAAAACTTTGTTCTCTCGCATTGTTCTGTCACAAATATCTCTCGACGGAGAAGAAGCGCGAGTTCAAATTCACATTAAAATAAAACTTTAGATGTCTCACATCTCACCTTTTGAGTCAGTTTTTTGAGTGGAGTAAAATCATATGCATGCACGTTGTAATCGAGAAAAAAAACTATGTTCTTTGCACAGATGGATATTCAAGGAAACCCGTACGGCTTACTTTCAGCGCATCCGCTAGCACCATTAGTCTCACTGCACCATCTGGACAATATCCAGCCCTTGTTTCCAGACATAACCAGAATAGACTCCGTAAAGAAACTCATCAAAGCATACGAATCCGACCCATCCCGGGCATTACAACACACCTTTTGCTACGACATGAGCAGGAACTGGTCTGTTTCTGTTTCATGGGGGTACACCGTGCAATTGTTTCCCTTTTTGGTGACGGGAAAGGTTTTAAGCATTCCATTGCGAACATTTTCAACGTGGAGGACTTTGAGTCCGGAACCCTTTACGTTCGATACTCGGGTCATGAGCTCGGATCCGTGCGAGAGACCCGTAGTTTTTTATTTTGATGGAGTTAAGGATGTCCGGAATCAGAAAACCTTAACGTGGTATAAGAGGGTGATCGATCCTAATAAGGGGATGCGATGTGAGAGGGAAGATTATACGGCTGCTTATTTGGTTAAGGGTTTTAATGTGTTAGCAGCAAATCTGGATCCTCAAGTATGGAACAAGGTATGTGCACATTGCTCTCGTTTTTTTTTTTATATTTTTCTTCTGGTGATATTATTTACGCCCCCACTTTTGTTGCATGCATTCCAGTTTTATAATAATTTTAAATATATAATTGAGTGATATATGACAAATCATAAATTACAAATAACATTAGTTGTTTCCTGTGTGCTATACTTTCTCTCAGTAAGTTATATATAATTATATTTTCACAAAATAAAACCAAAAGTTGTAAATGATGACATAGTCTTAGACCCCGCTTATTTTGCTAATCGGAGCATTTGATTAGGACTTAAACTAGTTATATTTCCACTCGAGTTTTAAAAATTTTCGGATTAATGATTTTTTCAATACAACGGGGTGGATGAATTTCCTATCTAAAATACATAATCTATCCATCTAACTGAGATTTGAACCCAAAACATCATTGAATTATTTATTTTGTTATGACTAATAATTAATTTCATTTTATTAAAACAGGCACCACGTAGACAGCGTTGTGAGCTAATGAACGGCTCAGATCGACAAGACGGTGTTTTGCATGTCAAAATTATTTGAATTCGTAACCGTCAGGACTTCGTAACACCGCCATGTACAATGTACAACTCGCACAAAAAAAACTTTAATTTACAGTGTAGACAAGGCTATTAAAGACCATAATAAATAAATGTTCAAAAATCTTTTAAGGGAAAAAGTAAACTGCAACTTTTTGGTCTTGTGTGTTTATTTCATTGCGATTTTGATAATCTATGTTTCTCAATTTCAGTCTAATTTATGTATATATTTTTTGTTTCAATTTTTGGTAATTTTTGTGGAGCTAGCCCTTGTCTACCGTCAGTAATTATCAATCGATTTTTTTAGAATAAATTTCAAAATATTACATTTGCGAAAAGGGTTTTCGACATTTACTAAGTAACAAAATTAAGGAATTCTCGTCAATACCCAAGTCAATTAGTCCACTCTTATTGGCTCAAGGAATAACCAAGAAGCGGGTAGGTTGGTTACCAATTGATTGATCACAATCGGATCAAGTTGACGTGCTCTGTAGCTTGGCAGCAACAAATATACAAGAGTAAAAGATACAGGAGAATACTGAGAAATATTCAGAGTAATCAAGCATAAGAATTGAGATACTGGAGAGAAAGAAAACTGAGTTCAAGAGGGTATCTTCTGTGTATATGTGAGAATAGATGTATGAGTGAATTCTGAAAACATTCGATAGCTTTGCATCTGTTGAACAATCCCATTGAGTAGTGTTTCCCACAAGTTAGTATCGTGTGTTGATCAGCTCGCCAGGGACTAGGGACATATCATGCATTATCGGCTTCAACATCTCTCGAGCTAATCGCCAATAATCACCCCGAATCCATACACAACATCAAAATGAGTAACCACTGAATTCAAGGTTCAATATGCAATGCAATGTTGTGCAATACATCGATGCTGTATATATATGCTGAAAATATGTGTGTAAAATATATTTTACTTTCACAAATCGATATTATGATGCGATCCGGGTGAAATAGACGAGACGGGTCGGGTGCTCCACCTTATCTCATCATTGACGCCGTCTGTGGGAATTTGAGCTCAAGACGTAGATATGGTTTCTATTCGAACATACGAGTCCGACCAGCTCGGCACTCAGATTTTATATGTGGATTTCATATGGGCTCAAAGCTCAGCAGCTATCCCGGATTGGCATAAAGAGCATTTGCTATGTACTCAGTAGTATACAACTATATTAGTCACCTAATTTAGCTCAACCAGAGAAGTTTCACTCTATCGGAAATGAATTCAGATTCAATATTTCCAGGTTAGTGATTTGGTTTTTAATAAAACTAATATAGCAGGAAAAGCAAAATCTTGAAAGTCCGGGAGACATGAGGCCCCGATACTATATTTTAAGTCCGGGAGATTTGAGGCCCCGACACATTATCTTAAGCCCGGGAGATTTGAGGCCCCGGCACCATATATTGAAAGACCAGGAGATTTGAGGTCCCGGCATATTATTTAAAGTCCGGGAGACACGAGGCCCCGTCATATTGTCTTAAGCCCGGGAGGTATGAGGCCCTGGTACATTCTTCAAAGTCCGGGAGATATAAGGCCCCGGCACATTATTTAGAGTCCGGGAGGTATCAGGCCCCGGCATATTGTCTAAGATCCAGGGCACTACACCTTGGCTCGGGGAACCACACCTCGATCAACAAAAAGCCCAGGGTTCTCAAGCCTGGCTCGGGGCTCCGCGCCTCGACCATTCCCAGGTCCCGGGACGTGTGACCCGGCCCCAGGCGCCGCACCTTGATTATTTATAAGCCCAGGGTTCTCAAACTTGGCTCGGGGCTCAACACCTCGACCATTCTCAAGTCCCGGGACATGTTCCCCGTCCCAAGGCTCCGCACCTTGGTTATTTATAAGCCCAGGGTTCTCAAACTTGGCTCGGGGCTCAACACCTCGACCATTCTCAAGTCCCGGGAGATGTTCCCCGGCCCAAGGCTCCGCACCTTGGTTTTTTATAAGCCGAGGGTTCTCAAACCTGGCTCGGGGCTCACCACCTCGACCATTCTCAAGTCCCGGGACGTGGTCCCCGGCCCACGGCTCCGCACCTTGGTTATTTATACGCACAGGGTTCTCAAACCTGGCTCGGGGCTCCGCACCTCGTCCATTCCCAAGTCCCGGGACATGTTCCCCGGTCCAAAGCTCCGCACCTTGGTTATTTATAAGCCCAGGGTTCTCAAACCTAGCTCGGGACTCTGCACCTTGGTTATCTATTAAGTCCAGGGACCCACACCCTGGCCCGGGGCTCCGCATCTCGACCATTTCGAGTTCGGGAGATACGAGGCCCCCACATCTTATCTCAAGTCCATGAGACACGAGACTCCGGCTCCTCATCCCATCTCTAGGAGACATGAAGCCCCCGATGCTTTTATAAAACCAGATTGATCATCTCTTTGGGAATCCAAGCATGACTAATCGGGACAGCGAGTATGACTCTAGCCCAACTATTTAAGGGATGTGTGATGATACCCATGTAAGAGCCCAGGTCATGGATGACCTGGAATATCAGATGGATTCCCAAATCAGGGTCAATCTGCAGGATGGATTCTTCTGAAATCGGGCAGGTGCAAGCCCGGGCTCTACTTCCCGGGCAACCAGACGCCCGTGCTCTTATATAAGCCCCCGGTAGGTATTCTAACCGGGCCACCTCGATATGAGCACCGCACTCGAGTACACTAACAGAATTGGATGTGGGCGACCGTCCTATCTCTGACACTAATCCAAATGTTTGACAAAGTCAGACAGGCGAAAATGTGACTAGTGTATGATTTGACATGTCAGAATGTAGCCGCCCTACTATAATTAGTAGGTAGCACGGAGAACGAGGTCATCATTACTTCTCCTACTATAAATACCAGGTTCTCCTTTTACATTTAGATTCATTCATTTTATTGTCTACACTTTTACACCAATATCACAACCATCACTTGGTTACATTGGTATTTTGTTGAGTCATTCACTGACTTAAGCATCGGAGTGGCCACGCCGGACTCCCCTCCGGCGCCCATTCACGAGTTCATCTCCTTGTGTGCAGGTTACAGCTGAAGCCATATTACGGAGATATATCTCACTGCTCTTATTCCCTCCATTATCTTGATAGCAGATCCGGTGGAGCACCCGACCCGGCTCGTCTATTTCACCCGGATCGCATCATTATATAATACCATAATAATTCGTGTAGACAAATAAATGTCACATAATCCACATTCACCAAAGATCAAATGCTACATATACATGTTTTATATTATCTTATAATAACATATATATTTTTTAAGTAGCTAAACCGACAACGAGGTGTATTAACTTCAAGGCGTAAACTTACCAGCGTGAACCAGCATCTCTTCATTTGATCTTTCAAATTTGTTGGTCGAAGCCCACTATTGTACCTCCGTCCCAATACCGAAATTATTGGCGATATCGACGCATATCCCGCTGCCTGGAAACAGCGTAACTTTTTAATGTACGTGTTCGCAGCATTACTGGATCCTCAGGTATGACACAAGGTACGTGTGCGATGGTCTCAAAAAGTTCATATATTTTTCTCGAATAATATTATTTAGACTCTATTTTTTGTTGCATATATATTTTATATATAAAATAAATGTGAAACATAGAGTGCAAATAACATCAAAGTTTTTGTTTTAGTGTACTAAGTACAAGTTGGGACTAATTAGCCTGGAACTTTATTGAAATCGGTCCGATTTTCTAATTAGTCCCAACTTGTTCTTAGTTCCATACATTTTATTTTCCTATACATTTAATTTAGTCCAGTTTTTATCGGTGTTTGGCATCACAGCGAAAATTGGGTTAAACGTGACGAGAAAACATAATTTCTTAAAACCTTATAATATGGACCAACATAATGACAACTTTTGAAAATTTCCCAAATTCAATGTATGTAGATAAAAATTAAAAAAAAATCTTGTTAAACAGTCATATGAGTCAATTTTGTAAAACAAATATTCAATTTTGGGTCATCCGTGAAAAAATATTACATTTTATGCTAAAAATATTACTTTTTTATTGTAAATATGAGCAGAGTTTACTAGTCTCATGAATAAAAATTCGTAAGATCGTCTCAAAACATACCTACACAAAAAAAAATATTGTCCATTGTATGATAAAACGTGGAGCAGGATTTCAAGGATACAAAAATAAGTTGATTACAAATAAAAGAACAAGGAGATAGAGTTTACTAATTATTGAGATTATCGAATAGTTTATTTGGTAGTCCTCTCAATCCATTGAATAACATTTTTCCTACCAATCTAATATTAAGATTAAAGGTTTTTGGATTCTAGCTCATGACTGCAGATCACATGGGGACTGTCACAAATATGACAAAATTAATAAGTCAAACACTAGTAGTACATGATGATACCTTCAATTATATGAAAGACCTATGTACGTATTTAACCAATTTTTTTTTTTTAAAAAAAAAATTGACTCTAATTTTTGTTTTACAATTTTTATTTGAAAATTTAAGTTTATATATGTTTCAAAATAAACTTCATAATTAAAAATATGGTATTGCACTAACTTATGTTCATGATTTGATCCATGCTAAGATTTTAATGCGCTAGTTTTGTTTATTAAGTAGTTTAAAATACTCTTCAGTTTGATGTAAGAATTTACTATAATTTGATCTCCATTAGGAGAAAATGATAAAAAGAAATTATATACATTTAGCTTAAAATCTTAATTAGTTATAGTTATACTGTTGATATCGATGTGTATCTATTTTTTTAATATTATCACTAGTACTATTTACTTTCTAATCACGCATACAACATTTCTTGATTTTTAAACAAGTCAATACTTTAGCATATATATTATTTTTCAATAGAGTATTTAATATGTATAGTGTAGGATCAAACACGTGTCACTTTATCAAAAGTTATTGTTGATGATGACGGTGCAATTAAAATCTTTTAGAACATAGATCAGCAACCCAAGTGTCATATATCGATCGTTTCGCTAACGAGGGTAATTAATGCATATCAACAATCTATCTGGCCCAGTTATTTCTTGTGATTTTTTTTTTTAACAATAAACTTTGTTGGACCAAGATTTTGAAATCTAATATTTTCAATTCAACATTTGTTTGGTCTTTGTTTTACTAAATTTTCGAAGTCATTTTGGCTAAAAAATAATTAAAAATTTTTATAGATTAAAAAAAAATGTTTAAACAAGGCAATTTTTCAATGGTGATATTGCAACTTAAATATATTAAACATTACAATAGACGACGCGTCATGTGCAAATCGTTCTTTTAGCAGGAATAATTATTGCACACCAAAACATGAAATCCAATAATAAAAATATTTTTCTACTAAAATATTTAATAAGGATACGTGCAAAATGTGCATATAGCCACGATTGTTGCGACAAGTCAATGTTCATCGCTAAATATAATGGTATGTACAAACATTAAATTAAAGAGATATATTTGTTTCATATTTTTATGGAAAAGTTTCTTATGTGCACATGATATCAAATATTTAGCATGGTATGTACAAGCATGAAATTAAAGAGATATATTTGTTTCATTTTTTATGGAAATATTTCTTTTGTGCACATGATATCAAATCTTGATCACCTAATTTTTCTGCCAAAAAATACACAAAAAGTGTCGTCTCAATTATAGCCGTCCAATGTATTAATAATTCATGCCATCTAGCAAGCCTTGACGATGGGAAATGAATTTAAAACAACAACAATAATACTACTACTACGTAAAATGGGTATTTTTCAATTAATTATCATTTTTCAAAAAAATTAAATGATTACTTTTGATATACATGATACTCAAAATTTTTATTTAATCTTGAAACTAGGTTAAATGAATTTAGATGTTGTGTCATTATTTAGTTTTTCTATATTTATTTACATGACGCCAAAATTTAGATTAAAAAATATGTATATATACTTCAAATTTTAAATATTAGATAAGTGATGCTCCTCATGTTCCCTCGAGTCGTCCAGCATTACTACAACCTCCATTTTCATTAAAGATTTATATTAACTACCTCGGTCCTTGTTGTCACGGATTGTAGTTTCCTAATTTTTAATTTTTTTCAATTTCAGTTTTATTTCATTGAACAGGAGATGTGTCGTCAAAAAATAATGATGTGACACAAGAAAATGATGGTGTGAAATTAAAAATTAGTGACGTACATCGAATACTGTTTATTTATTTGATGTCACGTCAATATTTTTATGAAAAATAATTAAAACTTAAAAAAGTGCAAATAATTGGCAAAAATTATGTGTCCAATAACATAATACAAAATAGAAAACGTATCAGTTACATGATCGAAAATATAATTTATCCAAAATATAGGATACTTCTATATATAAGAATTTCCTATCTTAACCTTTACACCCAATCAACAAAAATGAAAGCGTGTAAACAAATTTTAGTTTTAACTATCAATTATGATCGTGGGACCTTTTAGCTAAGAGGGAGTATGTGCTATAGATCTGACAGTGATATGTTAACAATAATATTAAAATTCAATAGTAATTGTGATGTGATGGTCAAACCTTCGATCTAAACGACACCTAATCAAACCTTCGATCTACAACGACACCTAATCACCCCTCCCATCCTCCATTTTCGATCATAAAAATAGGAGTAAAATCCCCATCTGTATCTCATCATGAAAATCTTCTAAGCTTTCAATAATTTTCATCTTCATCCTTGTTCGAATACTCCCATAATCAATTATGGGATTCAAGAACAGGGGTTGGCTCCAAGATATCTCCTCTCGGATTGGCGGTGGCGGCGGGGACAATGCCGCCCCCCAGCATAGGAAGAGATCCTCCCGTTTGGGTATACTCTGCTTTGAAACAGCGAAAATCATGTCAAGGTTGGTGTCCCTTTACAGATCCCTCTCCGACGAAGAGATTTACAGGCTGAGAAAGGATATTATGAAATCCGAAGGGGTTACTTTCTTGAATTCCAGGGATGAAGGGTTTCTCATGAGCCTGGCGTGCGCGGAGATGGTGGAGGATCTTGATCGTGCTGCCTCTGCTGTGTCCCGGCTTGGAAAGAGGTGTAACAATTTCGGGCTTAATCGGTTTGATCTGGTTTACACGGATTTGAAATGGGGGATAATTGATGTGGGGAAACTGGAATATGGGTCGAGGGTGAATGAGAAGAAGTTGCATAAATTGGAGAGATTAATCTCGGCCACGTCATGTTTGCACGCGGCATTGGATGGTTTGATGCAGATGGAGGTCTCTGAGAGGAAGATGAAGCAATGGAAAAGCAGGCAGATGCAGTTGCAGAAGGCGAATTTCGATCTTTTCAACGAGAAACTCGATAATCAGCGGAAGATGGTTAGCCATTTCAGAGAGGCCTCGCTGTGGTGCGAGACGTTTGATAAAAGTGTAAGCATAATGGCAAGAATTGTATGCATAGTGTTTGTGAGAATATCTGTCGTTTTCGGGCCATATGTTCCGTATCTTCCCTCGTTTTCAATCAAAGATCAGTTTCTTTCTCATTCGGGCCCGATCGCAAAGCCCTCAAAGCCGACTCTTTTACGGTTTCACAGCCAAAGATCGACCCTTTTCTTGAAAGAAAACGATGATGGCTTTATATCTGAAGAAATGTTTTCAAGAAACAACAATGCATTCCATTCTGCAGGGCCTCTCACTCTGGGCGGTTCAGGACTTGCATCGCGATACGCAAATGTGATTCTTTTGGCAGAAAAATACTTGAATTCAAAAGAACCCGTGGACCACATCGATCGCGAGTCCTTATACCAAATGCTGCCTGAAAATCTGAAAGCTATTGTAAGAACAAAGCTAAGCAAGAAAATGAAATCGGCGGAGGACGACACATTGCTGGCCGAGGGGTGGAGGGATGCCATGACAGAGATGTTAAGGTGGCTCGCACCCATGGCTCACTATACTGTGAAGTGGGAAATGGAGAGGAGTTTCGAGAAGATGAGATTCGATCCGAAGCCCGGCGCGCTTTTGTTGCAGACATTACATTTTTCGGATAAGGTGAAGACGGAAGCTGCCATTGCAGAGCTCTTGGTTGGGTTGAGTTGCATATATAGGTATGAAAATGGGGTATGATATATAATTGGTTTGTTCAATTGTGTGTAATTAACATGAAGCATTTTGAAAAACTTTTCATTTGTATTATATAAAAAGCATTGGTTGAGGATGTTTGCTGATGGATTTGGTCATGTTCTGTGCCATTCGATGTTCCATCTTGAACAAGAAATGATAATTAACATGAAATGGCAAGAATGTAAGAATTAGTTGGAATTTCTTGAAAATGTGGTGCTGCCAAATCCGGTGCACAAACCGGTATGGAAAATGTTTGGAAAAGGCTTATAAATTCAAAGGAGCAACATCCTGATTTCAGCCAACCAGAAGAAGACTCACTTGTGAAACTCGTCGAATACGGTGATGACGAGCTTGTGAAAGAGCAAGAAAGTGTGAAGAGAGTTGAGTTAGCTGAACTAAACCATGAGAGATTTGCTTGTCGCAATTTTAGCAGAATTATGAATTTTGGCAAGGTATGTTGCCATTTTGTTCTATCGAATCCAAGTACAGAAGTATTATCTTCTTGTGGCTCATTTTGGGAAATTGGCTCTTTTTCTCGTAGACTCGGCTTCATTTATGAAACGTTTTCTTTTAGGAGAGTGGACTTGGCATGTGTCTTATTTACTTGACTCAAGAAACGCCCAAAAACTCTCGTCTTTATTGGTTGAACCAAAGCGATTTCCAACAAATCTCCCTTGAGGGAGCAGAGCAGAGCAGTCAAAGAACGAACGAACCAAAACTGCAATTAATGAGTCACGGCATGGGGTTGATTACATGCTATCATGAAGGAAAAGTTTTCATATAACTTAACGAGGACAGTATGTTTATGGTAACAAGAACTCAACCTATAATGGTAGTATAAGATCTATGTATTCAAATTGACGCTGCATTAGGTTCTTGGAACTAGATGTTTAATAATTAATTTGAAATGACTTCAGTATCAGAATGGCATAGACATGAGTTTAAAATTATAATTAAGGGATTTGAAATTCGAAAAATCTCTGGATATCCAAACAGATGAGAATAATTTAAATAATAATTTTGGAATATATTGACTTTAAATCAATAAAGTACATCACATCCTAAGGATGCAAATCATTTTTTTGGGATAAAAACTAGGTCAAGTTTGCCATGACCTAAATGGCTCAGAAACCCGACAACCCTTTTAAACCTAATCCTAGACTATACCTAAAATTACGATATTTTAAAATTTAAATTTAATTAGTATATATTTATAAATAAATAAAAAATTTACATTTTTTAACAAAACCAACACAAAAAAGTTTACTAGCTAGCAGATATTGTTCTACAGAACATGTTACACTACCCAAACCCTTTTAGTTGAAAAATCAATATTTGGCGCATCCTATACTCATTTAACTTGGCCAACCTATTCCAAACTGGCTAGGTTTGGGTTAAAATAATCTTCTTATCCGTACCAATTGTCATGGTTACCCATTTTATTTGGACAATCTATATCATGATATTCATTGTGATACTCACTAAAAAAAATAAATTCTACTTCCGATGACAGAAATGGATCCAAGTTAAGATTTTGGACCTATTTAAGACCTAAAATCAATAGCAAATTGTCAGAAGAGAGTTGAAGCGTAGCCTCTCCAACACTCAATTCAGATATTAAGTATAATATAGAAGGTCGTCAAGACATAACCAAAATTTGAATATAATGAATGAATAATAAAATTCTCAAACCTGATATTCAGAGAAAAAAAATGTGTAAACCACGTGTATAATAAGATGGGGGACCATCTGGGTCGAACTCGACCCACTCTTCTTGGTCAAGTTGGTCGATCTAGATGTAAAATATATTTTCAAATAATGTCTTCAAGTGAACCTACATCTGCTAATATCTTTTCAAATAATATACATTGCATTGATGTTAAATAATATGTAACTCTTAAGTAAGTTTTGAAGAAATTTGATTCCAATTTGGGTTAACATATGTATCTCCAATTAAAATTTTTTCAAAATTTTAATTGATTATAACTTAAAACATTCTTAGTAGTATATTTCAATTTTGAGAGGGTTGTGAAAATTTTGATATATAACAAAGATATGTCTAGTGATTCAATAAGGTGTTAATAAATCTGAAAAATATATTTACTATCTTGTTTTAATCAAATAATCTATTTTAAATGATAATTATTTTGATTTACATATTTTTAAATATTTTTTCAAAATTTTCAATTTATATTAATTTTTAAAAAATATCAGCGCCGTGACCGTTCCGTGAAATGTCATGAGAATTGGAACGGTGAACACCACGATGGTCTCCGCGACCGCGATTGCGAACCATGCTCATAGCTCAACTTCTCAACTCATCTCTAGCTCCCTTCCTCACATGCTATGCCTCATAGCTCGCCTTCATGCCTGTCACACCTTATAGCTCACTTTCATACATGCCACAGTCCTGTCACACCTTATAGCTCACTTTCTTGGCTACACACGACACAATTCTAACTACTTGACTAACCTCCCAACTTCTTACTCCTTAGTTCAACCCTCTTTTCTCCTCCATGCAGAGACTAAGCGTGGGCGTGGGTGGGTGGTGTCACCCTCTTTTCTCCTCCATGCAGGGACTAAGCGTGGGCGTGGGTGGGTGGTTGACACTACCCACCCTCAACTCGTGTGCGTTTGTGGGTATGTATTAGTGCGGTGGGGGTAGCCACCTACGCTCCTATTTTTTTAAAAAAAATGATTCGTTTAATTTACGAAATAGATTAAATAAAATTTTATAAAATTCTTAAATAATTATTTATATTAAGTTTAAATATACTAAACATAACTATAAAACAATAATCTATTCTTTATATAATTTAATTATTTAGATGTAATAAACATAAATATATGGCAATGCTCTAATTTTTTTTTGTATAGAATTTAATTATACATTTTTAAGCTTTAAAAAACAATATTTTTCAGAATTCTTGGGTTTAAATATTAAAAAATATTATTAATATCTATTATGTTTAATATAGTTATTTATATTTTTGCTGTCTTGAAATAAATAAAAGACAAAAAATATATACACAAAAGCATAACTAAATCGAGTCAAATCAAATATTAATTTGTATTTAAATTTACTTAAGTTGAGTCACCTCGGATATATTTAGAAATAATTTAATATTTTCTAATGGACAAAATATAATATATTTATTAATTATAATTTTTCTATATTATAAAATTAAAAAATTATAGGTAAAATCATATATTTTAAAAAAAAATCTACCGAGCTTTTCCCTATATAAGATCTGTCCTTATTTCTGGGTTTTATGTAATCGATTCTTATTTCAGAAAATAATATTCTAAAGCTAATATTATATTTATATTTTTTTGTAATGATTAAATTCGCCCCCCTTGATAATTTCACAGCTAGCCAAGAGAGCCGCTTTAATGGGCGAACTCCACCTCCCGGCAACAGTATCCTATTGGGCTCCTACCTAGGTGGACAATCTTCGCTTCACCTACTTATCTTCATTGGCAGACCCATTGTTTACAAATAGACCTGAGCCCAATTGTTTGAATATGAGCTCATACTTCGCCTGAGCATGCAATGGCCCTCATCAAAGTTTGATTTTCATTAATTAGTTTGAATTTTTTTTGTTTTGATCTTTCTTTTTTTTTTTTTTACTTAAAACCACTAAATTCACAAGACGTGTTCATTTGACACTGATACTCTCATGCGTGACTCATATGATAAGAATAAAACACATATTTTACGTATTAAAGTATATAAACAAAAATAAAAGAAAATGACAAATTTTTTTCCTCTCATTTTGAAGTATTGATTTTGTTTTTTCTTGTCTTTTTTATTATATTAATTCTAATTTAAATAATATGATCTTTATTATCTATACATATGCTATGTAAAATAAAATCGGTGTATAATAAATTATATTCGATGGATTTAGTAATCCAGGTAAAAAAAAAGATTCGAACCAAAACAAATCCAACTTACTGTATGAAACCAATGTTTGACAAATTATATGATTAAAACTCAAAATAAATCAAATTATATTGCTAAAATTACAACTTCTTTTCAAAAAAACAATAAGTAGACGCCTCTTCGGAATTCGAAAGGACTATTAAAAAATGGTCGAAGTCAAAGCCACTTTGTTCAGTATCTTAACAGCAATATGTATACACGTGTGCTTAAAACATGTTAAGTATTTAATTAATTAATTAATTATATATATATATATATTTATTGTAAATAATTTTAAAAATTGATATTAAATTTCTATGTTACTAATTTATATTAAATTTAGCTTTAAAGAGAAAACATATTAAATATTTCATAATATATATTTTTATTGTAAACTATTTTACTAATTTANTGCACACCTATTGTGCACACCTATGTGAGCATCGATGAGGTGTCGCTCACCCATTGGATACATAATTTTTCTATATTTCATCACATCCAATGCGTGAGTGACACCTCATCGGTGCTCACATATGTATGCACGGTAAGTGTGCAGCATATCAAAACTAAATCCACCGTAAGAAAACTAAGTCCACTCGCCACCATCCACGGACATTAATATATAAAGGTTAGTCATTTTGTTATCATCTTAATCCCTTTGTATAAATTTTTTTTTTTTTTTTTTTTCTGATTTTTAAACTATTTAAGATACAAACTAGTCATTATATAAAAAAGGGCTTAAAATTTATTTTTTCAAAATATTGTGTAAGTTTGAAAAAAATAATGTCCCTTTTTTTATTTTTAATACATAAAATGCATATAACGCATAAAATTCACCAAAGTAACATTTAATAATTTTTCTCAATTAAATTACAGCTTTTTTTTTTTCAAATTTACACAAAATATATACGTTAATATATTGAGCCCTTTAACTTAAAGAAAAATAGAAAAAAGAAAAAATATTTAAATCATTTAGTGAACCACCTAATCTCATATCGTCAAATGTCAAACAATCGGACTTTCCTTTGCTTGCATGGATAAGAATGGATGTTTAAATATTAAATCAGTCGACTTTCTGGAAAATACAAGGAAACCTTCGACCCCACCCAGTTAAGAAGATTGCTGGGTCAACTTTTGTTAAAGAGCCCGAGATTCCTGCGTGGGATACATGATTCAATGTCGTTGTTTACCATAATACTCCTCTTCTCTTTCACTTTCTTGGCGATCGCAGCTTCGTCTCAGAATGATGAATTCACGTATAATGGATTCAATGATCCGAAGATGAATATCAGCTTAAACGGGGTGTCACGGATTCATGAGAATGGCCTCCTTCAGCTGACCAATGAAACCAGTAGAGTGATCGGACACGCCTTTTTCCCCACACAACTTCGGTTCAAGAACTCTGTCAATGGAACCGGCTTCTCCTTCTCCACCTGCTTTGTGTTTTCGATCCATCCCGAGTACACGAAACTTGGTGGCCATGGAATGGCGTTCACTATCGCGCCTTCGAAGGAACTACCGACGGCTCTTCCTAGCCAGTACCTCGGCCTGATGAACTCGAGCGACGTTGGGAACTTCTCCAACCATGTGTTTGCTGTTGAGTTCGACACGGTTCAAGATTTCGAGTTCGGAGACATTAATGATAACCACGTCGGCATTGATATCAACAGCTTGGTGTCCAATAAATCTGCCGCAGCTGCATTTTTTGGTGATAATTCTGTGAAAAACGATCTGAACCTCAAGGGTGGGACGCCAGTAGTTGCTTGGATTGAGTATGATTCGAGGACGTATGTCATCAATGTAACTCTTTCGCCATCTTCGTACAAACCTCAGCTTCCTCTTTTTTCTTCTCAGTTGGATCTGTCTCCAATTCTTGAAGAATATATGTATGTTGGATTCTCTGCTTCAACTGGTTTGCTAGCAAGTTCCCATTATCTCTTGGGTTGGAGCTTCAAAATAAATGGGGACGCAAAAAGTTTGGATTTGGCTTCTCTCCCTTCGCTTCCAGCAATGAAGAAGAAACCGATAGGCCGAATTGTAGCATTTGCCACGGTGGCAGCTGCCATTTTTATACTGGCTTCAATCTTTATGGCTATTTTCTTGATGCATAAGATCAAGAACGCTGAGGTGATAGAATCATGGGAGCTTGAAATTGGTCCACATAGGTACAAGTACCAAGAGCTCAAGAAAGCGACCAAAGGTTTCAAGGACAGTGAGCTACTTGGCTTTGGAGGATTTGGTCAGGTTTACAAAGGGACTCTGCGTAATCCCACAACCCAAGTTGCTGTAAAGCGCATTTCGCATGAATCAAAACAA
The DNA here is from genome assembly GCF_012295235.1 of Primulina huaijiensis. NCBI lineage: Eukaryota > Viridiplantae > Streptophyta > Magnoliopsida > Lamiales > Gesneriaceae > Primulina > Primulina huaijiensis. The sequence goes on from NC_133307.1 coordinate 26,765,012, forward strand.
GGAGTGCGTGAGTTTATATCCGAAATATCCAGCATCGGCAGACTTCGCCATAGAAATTTAGTCCAGCTCCTTGGATGGTGCAGACGCGGTCGTGATCTTCTCCTTGTCTATGATTTTATGCCGAATGGGAGCTTAGATAAGTTCTTGTTCGGTCATCCTAAACGGGTACTGACCTGGGAACAAAGATTAAAGATCATCAAAGGCATTGCTTCCGGGCTCTTATATTTGCACGAAGGCTACGAACAGGTAGTGATACACAGGGATGTTAAGGCCAGTAACGTGCTGCTAGACAGTGAAATGAATGCCCGGCTTGGAGATTTCGGGCTGGCTAAACTATTCGATCATGGCTCGAATCCAGGCACAACCAGAGTTGTTGGCACGTTGGGATACCTTGCACCAGAGCTGTCAAGAACTGGGAGAGCCACAGCAAGCTCTGATATATTTGCCTACGGCATTCTATTGTTTGAAATCGTGTGTGGACGGAGGCCGATAGAATCGGAACCTGGGGCTGATGAATTATTACTCCTGGTTGATTATGTGTGGAGTAAATGGAAAGAAGGAAAAATTCTTGATGTGGTGGACAGAAGAAGAATGGGTGATTTTAATGTACATGACGTTCTAATGGTGCTGAAATTGGGGCTATTATGTTCAAGTAATGAGCAAGCAGCGCGACCCAGTACGAGGCAGATTGTGAGTTATTTGGAAGGCGAGGCCGAGATGCCGGAGATATTGAGTGCGCCTGCGGGTTCTAGTAATGATATTGAGAAAGGATTTGAAGATTATTTGGATGCATATGCATCTTCTTCGTTCGAGCAAACCAGTACAAGCGCACTTCTGGCTAACGAAATGCTGCATACAAGTTTTGCCACTGTTTCCACTTCGCCTAGTTTAGGTGCTGCTAGATAGTGTACAGTTTCGAAACTCTACATGTTACTCATCTATTTTGTACATTCATCAACTTTATATATACTATTCAACCGGAAAAAAAAAAAAAAACTTCGTACGTTCAGAATTGTGTTATGGACTAGGGGTGTTCTAACTGATTATTAAAAACCGATTGAACCATAACTTCTAGATTATTTAGTTCGGTGTAGACGATTTTTTTACTGATTTCTGAGTTGTAAAGTTTATGTTTACATTGAATTTTGTGAGCGTGTCATATGTACAAATTTAAATATGAAAAACAAAAATTTAACTTCTAAAAATAAGCAACTCGAGTATTCGATTTGGTAGTTAATTCCACCTCCTCAATTTGATGCCGAAAAGTGAGATTTAAATGAATGAAAAAAAAAAAGAAAGTTGAATTCAGAAACGACATTGGAATTAACTGTGTCATTTTGTATAAAAATAAACACTTTTTATAATGAAATGATTATAAAGAAAAGTTCGAGGATCATGACGGACTTCTAATAAAAACTAAAGAATGTTAAAACATTTTGCTGGAAATGGAAAAATACGAAATAAAACTAAGATTTGAAAAAATGTAGTATCGAGTTGTTGAAAAGAGTTCTTTTTGGGGAGATTTCCCTTAGTTGTCGCTGGTGACAGAGGAAAGACATATCTTAATTAACAAAAGGACATGAAATTGTGAAATAATGCAAATAATTATTTTATAATATATGTTATATTGTTAAGAATTTAGATAATATCGACAAATTTGGTGTCTTAATCCTTAATTTTTACAATTCTAATATTATTTTTATTATAAATAAAATTAATTAAAAAACCGTGAAAACAAACATTGCACACGCTTGTGCATTAGTAGTTAGTCCAATAAAATTTTATTCCATATATTTGGTGACTGCTTTAGCTAAAGTCGTTTTGTGATGACGATTTCCCAGTTAAACCAGTAAAAACACGCTTATTTGTGTACAATTGTAAAGCCCCCACCGCAATCCAATTCAAAGCGGAAAAGTCCAGCGGAAACTTATTTTCGAGAAATTTACAAATTCGAGCAGAGTTGAAAATGCCGGTGCGAGTAGTCGATACTTCTTCTCCTTCCCAAGTGTCAGGTGCTCGATTTTTCTTCTTATCTTGACTATGTATTACTTTTTCCTGTAGCATTGTGTGTTGTTGAGGTGCTTATTTGATTCCTGAATTGAAAATACGGATTCTTTATTGTTTTGGGACTGAAACTTTGAATTTTGGCGATTAATCGCGTGATCTTGGTCTGGGTTTTCTATATTCTTCCTGTTATTTTCTGAAGCATGAGAATTGAAATCTGTTGTTTTAGGGAGGAATCATTGAAGATAAAAAAAAACACCTTTAAGTATTTTCTATTTGATTGAAATTTCCTAGCTTTATCTCTACGCGTATTTTGTGCTGATGTTATCTGGATTTGCTTCTTTAATGCAAATTGGGAACTGATCTAGCTGTCTTTTACTTGTAACTGATATTTATTTTTACTTTTTATTGTGAAGGTGGAACTTCAGGGAATACTTTACCTCCGCCTTGTTCTCTTTTAAGTGTTGGGCAGGTATTTCTACACCCATAACTTTTAATCTTGCTCCCGGAGAAGTTTTAGCTTTTTTGCTCGTCAATTTGGCAGAGGCAGTCTTCTATTTGCGATTATCAGTTAACTGCGGACCGCACGCACATATGTAGCTTTCTCGGAATGTTTTGTTGTGTTTATTCACAAAGCCGTTACATTTACTGGACATTGATTAAGCATGTATTATGTTTGACATCAACCCATCTCATTAGATTGGAGAACTTGGCACATTGGTTATTGTAATTCGAATGGCTTCTAGATGCATGTATCTCAAACTTGATAGGAGAAGCTGATTCATTGACTAATGATTGATTTTGTGTAATAGCCGTATTTATTCGTTGAACTTGTGCTCACATAATAAAATATAGACAAGTTGAATTTGATGTTTCTACTGTGATAATCTTGACCTTGGGACAATGTTTTTGGGATTTTGTGTAATAGCCGTATTTATTCGTTGAACTTGTGCTCACATAATAAAATATAGATAGACAAGTTGAATTTGATGTTTCTACTGTGATAATCTTGACCTTGGGACAATGTTTTTGGGATGAGACAAAGCCCGCATTGCTTGAGTTGAGGTACTTGGATGATATTAGGTTAATATGTTTCTCCCAGTTATACAAAGTGAACTATATAAATGAGAAAATATCTTTTGGGTAGTGTGTCATGGCATCCATTGTTCATGGGTGTGCTTGGTATTGTTTACTCAACCATGGTTGTCACAGTCTTTCTCAGGGACCCAAAATGTTTCAAGTCTTCAGAAAGATGAAGCATGGAGAGTAAATGTGCGCATCCAAGGTTGTGATCTTGAGCACGGGTATTTATGTGGCACAATGGAGGCTCTGAATGTTCCTATGGCAGACACACCGGTAAGAAGTAACTCTTAAAGCATCTATTATAAAGGTCATATCACTGTGAATCTCTCACTTGAGGCAGCTGATTCATTGTATAAACCTCTTGATTAGCCGTGGTTTATATCTATATGATAGCAACATCCAAGATTGTTAACTGCTGGAAATCAGTTCACGCACGTTATATTGTGCGCTTTCCTTGATTATAATTGTTTAATCTGGATTGATCACTTTGATCAGAGTCTCCTGGTCAAATTATCAACGTATAATTGCATTGTTGGCTATCCATGCCTATAAATCGGAAGACAGAGAGATACAGTTTCTCATCAACATATAATGGAAGCTTGTAGGACTACATTTTTTGAGGCTGTCAATTGTACATATATAAGCCAGTTGAAAGTGCTGAACTCTATTCATTTTCTCTCATCCTGTTTGGTCTGGATGTCAGGTAGTTACTTTCTGGGAAGGGGAACTTGTCGACACCAAGAATTATACTTTCTTCACTGGAAAATGGGGTGCAACGTATGTCTTTTAATTCTTATCCTCGTACACCAGAAACCAACTTTGTTCAAAGAATCAGGAGATGGTATAACTTATTGATTGAAGCATATTTGTGTATTTTGCATATACAAACAGGGCAGAAGACGACATAAAGCATTGGACAAAGTTTCCATCGTTTTCACCCTTATCCGTGAGTTTATGAAGCTTTTTCTTCGGTTTGTATTTGTATTTTCTTGATCTTTTTCCAATATTTTCAGAGCCAAGTAGAAGCTGATGGTGGGAAATCTTTGGACCTGAGTAACTATCCTCACATATTTATGGTAATAACCCATCATCTATCCTCTGCGACAGTTGTTTTAAGGATTCCATACTAATTTTTGTCTTCTGATTTGGCTCAACAGAGGTGGAAAGAGCAATACTTTGTGAATGTTGGGAGTGACTGTGGATTGACTATCGCTGGCTTTTACTATGTTTGCTTTTCTTGTAGTGATGGATCTATCGATGGCTTCTATTATGATCCTAATAGCAGGTGAGCTTCATTTGGTTCCTAGTCGTACTTTAAAGTCACTCGATAAACTGTTACATCCATACATTACACAGATGACCAATCTTGGTTATATTTGCTTAGTGAGGGCGTATATGCTTGAGATAATGAGCAATATTTGTTTATGATGAATGTCGTTGCAGCCCTTTTCAGAAGTTGGAACTGAAAGCCACCAACGACGGACGTATGGGGTTTTGTTTCTCCACTTACGAGTTGCAATGAATTCATTGACAGATTCTGCTGACAGATGTATAGCACATATTATCTTGAATATGCTCTCAAAGTAAATTTTTGCGAGCGCTTCAGTTCACGAGTGATTTTAAGGATTACATGTAATTCTTGGGCAGCGGGTGCCGGTATCATGTATCTATAATGAGACGGAGGTGCTCAATAAATCTCTTGTTATTATCTTCAGATATCGAGTCTGTAGGAAATTAAATTTCTTGATTTAGTATGAGATTTGAAAGCGTGAAATCACTGCGGCTTCAATTCATATCTATGTTTCGAAGACTTCGTATTTCTTCCAGTTATTTATAAGAAATCACCCTTATCCAGCTCCAATGGCCTGTCGCCCATTTTTTTTATAGCAAAAATCAAGTTAGGTACTTGTGGCGTAGGAGGAAAATTGAAAGTCCGTTAAAGTCAATATAATTGATGTTTTTTATATATATATGTTGTAGATACAACAGAGTTGATATATTGGAAAAAAAATTTGTATTTGGCACATAAATCGTGCTCTTTTAAAAGTTAGTATCGCGTTAAGATAGAGTAATGTGTTGGAAATTACGTAATTGAATATATGCTAAAGTAGACGTCTTTGAGATTGTATACGTACTTTTCATGCTGTGTTGATAATTTTCATTCAGCTCTTGCAAATGTAGTCAATTGTATCTTTTTATGTTAATATGTCATTATTACTTAAATAATCCACACATAAAAGGGTTGATGTAATGTTATGTTGACGTGATATTAGGCGTGGATTGAATGCTAGCCCTAAAAAATCTAAATCCAATTGATTGATATGGGGGCAATGGTAAGAGCAATAACGCAGAACATGAACATGGATATTCCTCGTGCACTCACGCATTAGTTTACTGCAGTCAAATGTCTCTAGCTGGCAACAACATATACAGGTAGGAACATCTTTTTTACACATCCACCTCTATTAAAATGTAACCGCTAAACAAGATAAATTAGTTATTTTTGCGATTTTTGGAACATGAAACCGGATATTTATTGTTGATATGTTTGCCTAAAATTGAGAGCAAAGGGGAAAAAAAAACCAGGCTAAATGCACAAGAAGATAATAATATGTTTTACTAAGATCAAATTTCATTTTCGCTCTTAAGCCTATGGAGAAGCTTTTGAATTGTATGACGATCGGATAGTAAAAAATTGTTTAATCAATCCTTGCTATCCTAGGTAAAATATTATTATTTGCGTTCGATCTTTTGTCTTAAGAATTCCTATTTGTCTGAGTACAAATCCAGATGCATTTAAATATGAATGCAATGTGAATCATAAAATGGACCCATCCCAGCGCGTACGTAAATACAGAAAATTGAAGTTTCAATGTGCATATTGTGCGCTTATACATTGGGTATTATGAAAACCTAATATATTTTTGAAAAAATAGTTTTTTTGTTTTCACGAACTTTTGGGTTTTGGTTCTCTATGTTTTCAAAGTTTGATTCTGATACAGTTAATTTTAATTTTCGATTATTTTGGTGACGTGTCACGGTAAAATGCTGACTTGTCAAATATCATGCATGAAATTAGATTAAAAAAAATAGTCGAAAATTGAAAATTCATTTATTAAAACCAAACTTCCAAAACTTAATGAACCAAAACCTAAAATTGGGCAGTTCAATGAACTTAAAAAATCATTTTTTATGTATTTTTGGCTGTGTAATTATATTATGGAAAATGTGTATAGTATTGTAATACCGAATTTAATTAATCTATACTTTTCAGCCTCAACAAAATTGTATATATAGTATTGTATATAAGTATATAGATAGATATAATATTCGTGCATATATATGATATTAAAATTTGGTATGCATTTACCCCGTTTCATGAGGGACGTGGTGCTCTCTTTTTTACAATATCCATCACACAACCACATCTTGTATATACACCCCCACCGTACCCTACCATGCCCCCCACATAAAAACAACCTCCCCCACCCTCACCCACCACTTATATATTCACTTGTCAGAACCACCCACGTACATCGTCCCACAATCTTTCTGCAAATTCTTGAATTATATATCCCACAAATCATGTTGCTGCATCCTTTTTTTTCGGCTTCCATTTTATCCTAATATTGAACTTCAGAATTCGTTCTGTTTGTATCTTTTAGAAGATTATCCAAGAATGGAAAGCCTTCTGTGCAATGAAGTTTGGCTGATGAATCCGTTGCTTGCGCAAGAAGATGCAGATGATTTTCATGCGAAAAACCATGCAGTTCATGTTAACACGTGTTTCTATTCCAGCAAGCCGGATTTTGAAGAAGTTATCGAGATTTTCTTGGAAAAGGAGTCGAGCTACATGCCTGATATTGGCTACTCGAAGCAGCTCAACTCTAGTTCTTTGATCAGTACTGCTAGGTTCACGGCCGTTTCTTCGCTTCTTAAGGTGAGTTTTTACAACATAATTTAGGGGTTTCTTCAAATTCATGCATGCTGAATAATAACAAGGTTTTGACGGTTTGTTTCATCTTTTGGAGTCTCAAAGGCGGATGAATCTCTCTCCGGGCACTGTTTTCAACGCTGTCAATTATCTGGATCGGTTCATTTCAATGACTCGTGAATGCCAAGTAAATATATATTAGTTTTTATTTTCAAAATTCGCCAATTCGTCACTGGTTTACGCAATTCAAATAATCTTGCAGGGATGGAAATCTTGGAAGTTCGAGCTTCTCTCGACTGCGTGTTTGTCGGTCGCCTCTAAACTCAATGAATCAACCACTTGCCCGTTGCATGAATTCCAGGTCATTACTCCATTTCTTATTGCTTCTTCGTACGTGAATCTTGTTATAGCCATGCTAATGAAGAAGTTTGTTTATGATACTGCAGACGGAGAATTCGCAGCAAGATTCCTTCTCACCAGGCTTGATTCAGCAAATGGAACTGACGCTCTTGAAAACATTAGCCTGGCGGATGGATTGCACCACCCCATTTTCTTACATTGAACTTATGATATGCAGTATCGATTCCTTGAACAAAACCCGTCTCGACGATTTGATTTCACGCGTTACACAGTTGCTTCTTGATGCTCTTATAGGTGCCTTAATCCTCTGAAGCTGCCTCTTTCATTACATTAGTATCAGATAACTTTATAGTCTCCAAGATTGTGTCCGAGGAACTCATGAAAATAAATAAATCCTATGTTCATTTATAACTTTTACAGATTACAAGTTTTTGGAGTTCCGGTCCAGTGTCATTGCCATGTCTGCAGTCAGATGCATTAATGAGAATAATGCCTCCATAACTCCCTTGAACACAATGATCCCTCAAAAACACATGGTAAATTAGATCACGCCTCTAAGCAAGATTTTTCGAGTACTTGTAATGAGTTGCTATTTTTCTTGGTGATCTAGGATGATCTGATTAGGTGCCAGAAAATGATGGAGAAACTATGGTTTAAAGATCATCACAATGGGAATTCTTTGAGTCCTGTAACCGTGTTGAAGGTGGAGTGGTACAACTGCTACGATTATCGAGTTGATCTCTCTCTTTTAAAGATGCCGAGGGTGAATATAATCAGAAAGAGGAAGAGGGAAGAAGCAGAATCATAAGTGATTTGAAATTTAATCATTCAATCGATTGTGTTCAAAAGATCAAGCTTTTAGAAAGGGTGCCATCTACATTTAATATGATATTGTGACCCATTTTTTTCAGTTGTAATATAATATATTTGATTTGTGGAAATCTCGCAAATTGTCTTAAAATCAGATATATTACGACCTTGAAACAATTATTTTGTCTCTAAAGCATACCCTTTTTTCCCCAAATACCATTCCATAATATTTCTATATTTTTCATGAAAACTAGCAAATTAGTTGCACGCAATGCGTGTACATAGATTAATTTATAAAAATATTATTATATATTAATTATATATATATATATATATATATTAATTTTTGTGCCAAATATAATGATGTTAATGTTTGAAGTTTCATTTTATTTTATTTCGTTTTATTTTATACATAAAAGTTTTGTAAGAAATAGTGCAATCAAAAGATAAAACTAACAAGAAAATTATAATCTATCGAACAAAGAACTCTCGGAGATAGAGGCAACGATAAGAGAAAATTGAAAAAAGTTTTATACAATCGTGAGCGGAGCTCAAATCCGAGCTTTGATTTTGAAACGAACTCGAAACAAATTTTTTAAATTTTTTCGATCTTTGATTCGAGCTCATTGAAAAATTTAAGGCTCGAATAAACACATTTCCAACATGTATATTGATAAGAACGAAAATTACTTTTGTTTTCCATGTATTTTATTGTCATTTTTGTGCTCATTTGCATTCGATTTTCACGGTCAGACGTAATTTTATTGTTTTGTAGTGTTTATACTGAAAGCGTCTTCTAAGACCAAACCACTGGAGGCAACAGTCAATGGAACAAGGAAGGTCTTAGGGAGATGGAAAAGCTTCAAAACCGAGGGGTTCTTCAATGAATGGCATAGTGAAATGCTGAATCTTTTCTAGCAAACAAAAAGTTTGGATGCCAAAACGCAACGTCGCTACGCCTTTGTATTGCACTAGCACGTATGTTCTAGTAGCAAATGAGAATTGGCTCCATGCCAATACAAAAATCTCATACTCGAAAGAAAGAAATGAAGCACCAAAATATCTGTATTCAAAGGCCCTACAGCAGATGATATATGGATTCTTTTACAGATACTTGATTAAAAAAAAAAAAGCAACGCTGATAATTCTGTGACAAAATTGAAACTACAAGGCCCTGCATATGCGTGTATCTATTACAGGCACCTTAGGGGAAGATTCAGCCAGTTCGAGTGCCTCCCCGAGTGACATCCACTGGTTTCTCCAGGCAGATTCTGCCCATTTCTTCAATCTCTCCCCTTCTGCTTTTCTGGTCTTCTGTACGCAAAGTGTTTGGGCATATCCACCTTCAAAAAAACCCAAATCAAACCTCTGTCAACATGGAGGGAAACCAGAAAACGCATTCAAAAGTAGTCGCCAATTGAGATCAGTTTTGATGTCATTACAAGACTTCAATAAATTGGAGTGTGTTTTAAATTCTTTTGTGTATTATGTTTACATTTTAACAAAAAAATAGTATGCTAAGGCATACATACCTCTAGCAAGTGCAATTATATCTCTACTAAGAACATTTTCACTGGCACCTACACATTCAAAAGATAACTTCAATATAGTATGCCACACAACCTCTCGAAAATGGGAAAACTGAAAAGGTCAGAACAATTATTTTCCACCATCAACTTCCAAAGAAGGAGCTTTAAGCAGTTCGATTGCCCTTCTAAAAAGACCCTATAAAACAAAAAGGAGAGCATCAATATTGCAGAAAGCTTCAGTAAATATGTTAGCAAAAAACATATCAGTGAATCTGTCTCATTGGGGAAAATACTATTCTAGGGCCACGACATCAAATATTGAAATATTTTAAAGCATTTATAAACGATAAAATTTCAGGTAAATCAGGAAACAGAAAGGAGACAGACCTCAACTTAGTGAAAGCTTAAGAAAATATACAACAAGAACTGCAACATAGTTGATCAACTTATGCTCAGACTACAGAACTAGGAAAACCCGAAGCTTTAAGTTTTCCATAATATAGGTACACCCAGCTCGGCTTTTATTTCTGCTCTAGGTACTAACTATTAATGAAGTGGAGTGACCAAGATCATGATGATGAAAATAACAGACATTCTGAATTTGAAACTTCAAGCAAAATCTCTGACCTCTTGAACTAAAAGAGAACTTGAGCGCTCCTTTGTTGCTTTAAGCTGATACATGAGAGCGATGCAAGTTAAAATGACACCTACCTTGGGATGATTCGGCCCTACATAGGTCAGTAAAGCCACCATAATGTCAGTATAATTTGTACATAAGGCATACTCTCATTCAGGATAACCACGAAAATAGCATACCCAAGTGATCTTCCATTTTCTTTAAAGCTACAGTCAGAATTTCCTCTGCGTCATTAAAATTCCTACAGAGGATAAGCTCACATTTAGACATGAAGATCGGAGCTAGATAAGATTTTGATGGAAAACTATAGAACTCTTTACAATACCCCATATGAGCCTCGAGCTGTCCTAAAGCACAAGTAGCCGCAATTGCAACTTCCTCTGAAGTCATGTTACATGCTCCAAGGTTGTTTGGATCGGAAAAATCTTTGATCTCGGATGTCTTCTGAAGTACTTTCTGGTACAACTCTTTTGCAGTTGAATACCTCCGCAAGCCATGAAGGTATTCACCAAATGACAGACAAGCATTGCCTGTACAGAAACATCAATATATCAACAGACAACATGACTTGCATCTCATCTTCTCAAGAAAAATCCTTACTGATGAAAATGCTCTCTCCCTGTACTCCCTCAAAGAATGACTGCGCTGCAGAGATGCTTTAATGTCAATCTTAAAAATATAAAACCGAAGGGTTAGTCAATCATTAAGGCTTACCAGAGTGAAGATTGCCATGTATAAGCTCAATTAAACCTTTTACTGCTTTCATGCGAGTTTCCAGAACCTTAAAACCACTGCCTTCATTGATTTCTAGTCTGATTGTTTCCAGGAGTTGCAAGGTTAAATCAGCAGCCACTGATGCAGCATCAGCCTGGAGAATTTGTATCAACATAGAGCATTTCATTTTGAGATCACTGTCACAACTTCAGTTAACCAAAACCGATAAGCAATGTGGACACATCGGTAATGACTTACTCGATCACACTCCAGATAAATTCCTGCCAGTGCTTCTGCTGCAGCAACTGGGAACATAGAAACATATAACCACTTCACTTAAAACACGAGTTTCACCATCAATTATACCATCTTAGGATATTAATTACCCTTAATAGCAATAGAAGGCAAGCTCAAATTTTGAATGTTCCGAAGTCTCTCAATGGCTGCCTCATTGGACCCTCTGAAACCATAAACCATAAGCAACAAACAACTCGATGACAGGTTAAATTTAAAATATTTTCTCAAAAAGGTGATACCAATATTTCATAACACAACAGGAAATATAGAGAACAATCTAGGAGAACATAGAACCTTTCAAACAGTAAAGTAGAACGAGCAAGCTCGACCAAACCCTTCGAGTAATCATCATTCTGAGCAGACTCACACTGTTCCAAAATCAGTAATCCCCGAGCATATGAGTCCTCTGCAAATCCCATTTGGAAAAAATATCTTTCAGTCTCAACACAGTTCTTTTCAAATCAAGGAAGCAAGATTAAATGCAAAATGAGCTTGTAACATAAACCTGTCTTCTGATCCCGGGCAAGGGCAGTAGCGTAGTTGATCATTTCTACGGCGACAGGGTTGACTACAAGAAAGCTATTTTTACTTGAAAATTGCCTGGTCTGCGGCAGCGCCGCCGTTACTTGAGGTGAAGTCGGTGGTGGCTTAGGAAGCAAAAAGGAGGCGCTTTTTCCGATCCTTAAAGCCCTCGAAGCTTTTGCTGCGAGCTTGATCATAACTATGGAGATTCTTTCCGTCCCTAGTATCGATTGTTTGGGATCGAATAATCAAGAAAGTAATAAACTTAACAGCATCACAGAGAATGTGGATTTATGAGGCTTTGTGATTTATTCTTTTGGGAGTGTTATTTCCTCTCGAAAAGTACTAATCACTCTTTACTTTATTTTTTAAAATTATATTATTTGACAAAATTGTTCTTATTTATTATTTTTTTAATATATAAAATCTTGATTGACATTTTTTTATATTTTGTTTTAACAATTAAAATTATTATGTTTAAATCATTGATAATTTTTACCATATATATAATTAAATAATATAAAATTTTCACTTCACGTACAATTTTTTTTAATATATTCTTATTTTATCTCGAATTTTAAAAAATATATAAACTTGATTAAACCAAATTGAATGCCAACTATTAACTAAAATTATATTTATAATATGATTTGGTTATCTCATTGTATCGGTAATTCATTTAAAAGATATAAGTCAACTTATTTCAATTCATTATTTAAAAAAAACAAAACAAATTGAACAAGATATAACATGAAGTTCTAGGGAGAAATATCTTTTGTTCATATTTTGATTAGATTTTTATGGAAAAAAAAATTAGTCGTCTCTATTTTTTTAAAGTATTTACTTAATTTGCTTACTTAGAAATAAACTAAATTAATTGTATTTACTTAGCAACAAAATCAAGTGATTACACAATATTATACATATCTTTTAATAAATACTTGAAGCTACTTTTACAAATTCACAACATATTTAGTAAAAAGTTATAAAAATAAAATAGTATGACTATACTTTTGATTAGACTCGATTATTATTATTATTATTTTGATGATTAAAATATCTAGTGATATAAATTGATGAAAAATATTTAAAAATTTGTACTATGTCAATATTACTGCAATTCATTTAAATTTTGATATTTTGAAATTGCTTAAACTCTAAAAATTCTCCATGTTAAGAAAATATGATGATATTTGAAGGAGTAGGTCTATTGTGAGTCGGTCTCACGAATCTTTATCTATGAGACAGGTCAACCTTACCGATATTCACAATAAAAAGTAATACTCTTAGCATAAAAAGTAATACTTTTCATGTATGACCCAAATAAGAGATCCGTCTCACAAAATACGACCCGTGAGACCGTCTAACACAAGTTTTTGCCTATTTGAAGAGGATATGATATAAAAGTTTTTTTTCCTTGTAGTTTGAATATTAGCTTTATGATTTAATGTAAAGAAAAAGTGATTAATTAATTATTATATATAGAAGTTAGTTTATATTAGGTATATATTTTGTCAAAATATGAGAGTAAATAAGAAAGTGGTTAAATTTTAAAATGGTTGGAAACCTTAATAAAGAACATGTAAGGATAATATTGTCAAATTGTAAAATAAACAAATAAAATGGAGTGTCATTAATACTTTTTGGAATGTAAACTAAATTCCCTTCCTTTTTATTTTTTCCTTGGTCGATTGTACTAGTAGTGAATATTTGAGTGTATAGTTTTTGCTCTAAAAATCAACCAAATCCAAAAAATTGGTTTGATTGGAAGTTTAGATAAAAATATACAAATAAAAACCTAGCTTGATATCATTAGTTAAAACCTAATTTAATATATGATTATAGAAATTGTTTATTTTATTTTATCTCTTTATTAAATATACTTATTTCTTCTATGTACTACTTTTTCTAAAGATATTGATCGATATCGATGATTGTAAATAATTTTGGATTCTCTTCAGAAGTTGAAGTAATTTATTTTGATAATGCTTATTTTTATGTTAAATTTGTGATTTCCTTGACATACGTTTTAGGGTTAAATGCTTTAATGTTTGTGTGTATTGATGTTTGGTTATTTAATATAGTTAATTTTAAAATTTTAAATTATTTTTTAAAATTATAAAAAAAAATTTAAATTTTAAAATCAAGCATCTAATGGTTAAGTATTAATGAAACTTGAACAGGAGAAATTCGATGTTGGCCACAGGGATATGCACCAAGGCAACGTCCGACGGCCCCAAGGAGAAACAGAATAGCTCATATGCCTCATAGCAACGTGCAAAAGTTCTAAAGCGCGATATATATAGTATGTTCATGTAAGTATTAATCCTCTGTAAGAAGCAATGCAAAGATTCCCTTGTGTTCTTTAAGTGGAAAGCAAAAGTGAGAGGGAAAAAAATAAAAAAAGAAATGCAAATTGCGGCTTAGCTACTAACTGAAAGTAGCCTACACAAAAATCTTTTTGTGCTTTAAATTTGGCAACATATGCTTCAGATGTGAGATCACCATTAGCGTCAATACTCAATACTCAAACCATTATAATGCTGGTTTTCAAATTTCTTTTCTCGGCTATCCTCTGCATGTTTCTGTTTCTCGGCGCGAGTACGGTATCGATTTCCTGCTGAGTTTTTGTCTCCATTTTCTCATGTTTTTTGATAAGTTTGAGGTAAACGTTTATGCAGATGGCACGGGACACCAACTCATAGTAGTGAACAACTGTCAGGAGAGCATATGGCCGGGAATCCTTGGCAGCACAGGGCAGCAGACCCCCCAAGATGGAGGTTTTCTCCTTAACAGTGGCCAAGAAGTGGTCATTGATGTGCCAGAGAAGTGGTCAGGCAGAATATGGGGGAGGCAGTGCTGCGACTTTGACGAAAACGGGAAAGGGTCATGTGCCACCGGAGACTGTTCGGGCTCATTACGCTGCCGCGGAATGGGTGGCGTGCCACCAGCAACTGTGGTGGAAATGACATTAGGTACATCGGCTTCACCCTGCATTTCTACGATGTGAGTTTAGTCGACGGATTCAGCTTGCCTGTTTCGATGAAGCCCGTCGGAGGAGGGATTGGGTGCGGTGTGGCATCGTGTGACGTCGATTTGAACATATGCTGTCCTTCGGCTTTAGAAGTTAGGGTGGGAGGCAGAGTGATGGGGTGTAAGAGCGCTTGCTTGGCCATGCAATCCGCTAAGTACTGCTGCACAGGGAAATATTCAAATCCCAAGACTTGCAAGCCTACGGTTTTCTCCAATTTGTTCAAGGCAATTTGCCACAAGGCCTATAGTTGTGCCTTTGATGATTCTTCAAGCCTTAACACGTGCAGAGCTTCAAGATATGTCATCACCTTTTGCCCTCCAAATGGAGAATGATATATAGAAGTTGAAGACTTAGTGGTGTCATTGTAAAAGAACTGTACTATGCAAGAAAATTTTATGCAATATGGAGCATATTTCTCTCTTTTTAAAAAAACAGGAAATATTTTATTAACTTACATGATACAAAACATGATCTAGTAATAGAATTTAGAGCTGTAAAGCATCCATCAGTGAAAAACTATCTTAGTGTAGGCAAACAGATATAAATCAAGACTCGAAGACAGAAAAGAGGAATTAACAGCTTCCGATAATGTATAAGATGAGGTTAGGACAAAAAACCCTTTTAGCGCTTCAGATAAAAATCACAAAAACCAATATTTGTGGAAACATATCTCCCGTCTCCCACCTCAACAACTGCATCAGGATGCATTGTCAGTTGGGGGCCCTGGACCAATCAATAATGGAGCTTCATTCTTTATAGTACTTGGTTTTGCATCCGGATTCTGACTCGCAGCCCAAGCTCTGAGAGGGGGTTGAAAATGCTGGCTGGCAACATCAGGAGGAGGTGCATCTTCTCCTGGGAGAAAAAGAAGCCCATTTTCACGAAGAGAAGATGGCTCATTATAACACGTGTTCCAAAGGGAGTCAACGAGCAGTCTTTCTTCTTTGGCAGCTGCAAGGTCTTCAGCACACATCTCACTGATAACCTCAACTCGCTTTTGTAGAATTTGCTTCAGTTTATTGTTCTCTTCATTTAGACTAACATTGGAGGTGCTTGACCTATCTTGAGCTAGGTCGAGAAGGCCCCTAAGTGCAGCTTCGCGAACATCAGCATCCTCGCTCGAAGCCAAGTGCACAAAAATACGCGGGAATCCAAGCTCAGCCACAATACCAAAGTCCGCCTCATTCTCGTGCACTAGATAATGGATCAAGTTAAGTGCTTTCCTGCAGATTATCCATATTGTGTTGGTTAACATACAACCAGACAGTCAGGACATTGAGCTTGGCACAAACATTAAAAAAAATGCAGTTGGCCCCATTTTCAGAGCTTGTTAACATCAAGAGGCGTGGAGAAAAACTAAAAATTAGAGTAAAGAAATCATATTCCAATCGCTCCTACTTATATTTGTAACACACAAAGATTATAATCTTCACGTACTAACCTTTGAAATCTCACATTCTCGGTATTTAGCGCATCTTTAAGGGTCGCATATCCATTAGCCAACCGAAATGCAGTAACTCCATCCCTATTATGCATGATTAGAGCTGAAAATATAAATGCAACACGACCAAAACAAGTCATCAGAAGGCCCTACGAAGAAGCGTCAAAATGAGACAAAAAAGACTCCACTTACATGTGATTGCACCAAGTGCTTTTGCACGAACTGTAACATCCGGATCTGAATTAAAACACAATAGAAGCGGTTCGAGACCATTAGCTTCCATGACTAACTGCTGACTCTTTGGATTATTCTGCACAATAGTGCTAACAACTTCTGCAGCCTTGGACCTGATGTTAGAATGGGAATTTTTCAGGTAGGCAAGAAGAGGAACCAGACCACCAATGGAATGAAGATCTAGAAAAAAACAAAACCAACTTTCCTGTTAGCCATTCGGTGTACCGACCCACAATAAGTAGACTAACATTTTGCTTGAAGTATATCTATATTCTTTCATGGGCTCCAATTAATTATTTCCGATTACATAGTGCCAATTAAAAAACACGTGCTCCAAATAATCCACAGCCAGAAGATAAAACAATGAAACTCACCATTTGCCATATCGATAGACTCTACGTGCTCTTGTAGCTCATCCAGCATATCTGGAAGAATGCGAAAATAATTTAAAAACCATGCCTTTCTGGAACAACAAACAACTAAAAAATAATCCGAAACCTATTCTTACAAGATAACAAACAACAACAAAGACGCAAAAGAAATCCTCTAAAAAAGACCTTCAATATCTTCAGAAGTTACTCCCTGAGCCTCCAAAACCTGCTCCGGGGTCTGCATAACAAGTGTTATCTCCTTCATTCGTTTAACAACATCAACTGTCTGTGCTTGCATTGCCTCCATAAACCATCTTCTATCCTCCTCACTAATCTCACAAGATAAACAACAATTCATATGCATTCTCCACAAAATCCATACTTGTCAAGCCCAAGAAAAACGAAAATACATAGTTTAATAAACTAATAATTCAAGAATCATTAGCAATTTCCTGTACTGGCTTATTTACACCATCCCATTAAGATATTGCCCACGAACTAAAGACTGGGTTTCAATAAAATACAGAAAAAATTATTTGGACAACATATCCGACCAATTTTTCAGTGAAGACTCAATGTTTACTCAGCCCTCCAAAATTTGGATTCAAAACACCCCAAATTAAGAACAATAGTAAAGTTACAGAACCCTAATATAGTACCTTATATTACCAGAAGGCTTGGTACCATCAGCATGAGAGAGACTCCATTTCAGTAAACCATCCCAATTAGGACCTTCCTTCGCCATTCTGAATCAAATCAAACAATTGTAAGAATCAAATTTGATCCGAGAATTGGTAAACGTGGGGCGAAATCAAGCTTAGTTATAGGCCCGCAGAAATTTAATCGAGGGGTTTCTGGAACAAACTCGAATCGTGGAGATTATACTTAATAGAACGGGTAGAAGAAGACAAGGCAGCAAAATTAGCGATTGTACAATATAAGTGGGCTTTGGGCCGTGTGTAAACAAAGAGGCCCTGTTATCTTGTAAAACCCATTGGGCCAGAAAGGCACGGAGTAATTTTCCAATTATAATTTTATTAAATTTTTTTTACAAAATCTGGTTTGAGCATTAAAAAGATTAGTCATCCTTACATAAGATTTTGGATCCAATTTCTATGAAATGGAGTAACAGAAGTTGAAAATAATCCCTATGATAAATTCAAACGGAGTAAAATCCGTTTGAATAATAATTGAATATGAAGAAAACTTTACCGTACGAATTAGGTATATTCGAGCTCAAACTTGATTTGAAGCATGAATATTTTAAATTTTTTGGCTCAAATAAAGACTCGAGTGAGTTCAACTCGAAAAATTCGAACATGTTCTCAAGCAATTCGAACTATTGCTCTAAATATTTCAATTATATTTATTTAATATATGCATATATTATATTAATAATATTAAAGTTCACTTTTCACTAACTAAATAACAAACTGATTTGAGCTCGAATATTGTTTGGCCAAAACATTTTACATATTTGAGTTTGACTTAAATTCGAATACACATCAAATATTTATCGAGTTGACTCAATATGTTCGCTCCAATTTACTCAGATATATGACCATCAGTTATAGTATTTTTTTGACTTTTTTTATTCATTACATACTATTAGGCAAAAAAAACAAAGCATAATTCTATTCGAAGCGCAATATTTAAAAATTATGGGAAATTGTGACAAATGACCTTGCCAAACATGAATTTAAACATTATGCATGTCATATATTGAAATACCAGTTAAATAAAGGTTAAATAATTAAGTTTTTCCTGCTGGTGGACTAAATATAAAGACACGTGCAAGAATATTAATTTCTTCACTATTTTTGTCAGCAAGAGATGTATGGCTGAGCACCAATATAGCTGGCTACTTGATCTAGTGAATTTACAATCCAGGCTTTGAATTTAACAAAACAAAGACTTCAAATTAAATTGATTTCAATATTATAATTATTCAGTTTTCTGTCGGAGAGAGAATTTTCTGAACAAATTACAAGAAATCAGATTTTGATCTCCTGTTCAATATTTTGAATTAATTATTTATCGTTTATAGTCCGTAAATCCAAGACAAGAACTTTTCCGTTTCCTGTGTTTCAGATTTAGCTCCCATGTCCTAAGCTCGCGGTGTTAGAAAAACACAAATTAAAGATCCAATATCAATAAATATACTAATCCATACTCCCCGATCAGCCGTGTATCTTAGCTCATTTTGATCTCAAATTCTTACATTTACGCGTACCGATTAGATCATGAAGCTGGAAGAAGAAGACTTTGGTCCAGACCGCATGATTCAAATCGAGACAGATGATGAAGAAAATGAGGCTGAAAGGGTATGTCACAATCATGAAGATGATTCTGAATCTGACATTACCCGCCCCTCGCGAGACCCTTCGTTTAACGGTATGGATTCAGATCCTTGTGGTTCTTGGCCTCAAAGTTACAGGTATATGCTACATTGTACAATTTTGCAACAGACTTTGTATATTTGGAATCGTTTCACATTGTTTCTCTGCCTAGATTAAACGTTGCATGCATCAATTATGCATAAAATTCGCACATCCGTTTTGAATTATACAGGCGATCGATGGACATGTACACAATGTTAACACCTCCCTCGGTTAGCATCCCAAGGAACAGCTTCTTGCAGCAATCGGGAGATAAGAGACCACAGACAATATCAGATACCGAATTTTCGCTATCAAAGCCTCTCATATCCGCAACCAGCGATAAAGAAGAAGTTACCTCCTCAGCACTTCCTGTGAGGGAATTCACCGCTTGTGGATTACGGGTTTCTATCAGCGAACTGTCATCGACACAGCAGTGTACATATTCTCAATCAGTAATCAACTGTAGGTTTTCTACACTTCCGTTTTCTCGCATCTTGATCGTGATCATTCATTCAAGAAATTATATAAAAGTTATAACTCAGCATCCGTTTTTCTTACTTTTTGATGCAGCGGTAAATGCTTTGTGCGGAATAGGAGTCCTTTCTACTCCATATGCACTCAAAGAAGGAGGGTGGCTCAGTATCGCGCTTCTCTTTGCCTTTGGAATCATTACCTGCTACACCGGAATCTTGTTGAAGCGATGTTTAGAAAGCTCGACTCAACTGCAAACTTATCCAGATATCGGGCAGGCTGCTTTCGGGTTGGGTGGCCGAATATGCATTGCTGTGAGTATGATCCATGAAGGATTCGTGAAGTACTGAAAATGTCAGCTTTTATTATCTTAGTCATCTGGAAACTAACTCGGCCAATTTTGATATTTGCAGGTCATCTTGTATCTGGAGCTATATGTTAGTATGTATACATTGTTTCTCATTTGATTCCTCTATTCTGTACTTGCATGCTCAAATGGGTTCTGTTTTGTAGTCTTCTTGTATCGAATTCTTGATCATGATGAGCGATAACATGTCGGCCTTTTTCCCAAACGCTCAAATGGATATTGCCAGGATTCACCTCGACTCGTATCAAATCTGTGCTATTGTTGCCACCCTTGTTATTCTTCCAACGGTTTGGCTAAGAAACCTCAGTTTGCTATCATACATTTCAGGTCGATGACTATTTTCTGTTACTTTCTTGAATGTACAATCCGAACAAAAAAAAAACCCAGTTTAATCTGTGTTTGCTTTTGTACTGTCAGTTGGTGGAGTATTCACTATGATCCTTGTAGTGCTTTGCTTGTTATGGGTCGGGGCGACAAGTGAAATTGGCTTCCATCCAAGTGGAAACGCTTTAAACTTCGCCAGATTACCTATAACAATTGGTATATACAGTTTCTGCTATGGTAGCCATTCAGTCTTCCCGAACATATACTCTTCCATGGATGATCCTTCAAGATTTCCTTCACTTCTAGTTTTCAGGTACGGTAGACTATTAAAAAAACTTCCAGTCTTAAGCATCCTCCATTAAACTTTGATGCTTAGAATCACATTATAAGCCAAAATGATGTTATTTTTCTTCCAAGATATTTCGATCACATAATTTGGAAAACTTGATTATCTCAAAACCATCACTCATTTGTGTGATTCAGCTTTGCAATTGCTGGTTTACTGTATGCTGGTGTGGCAGTATTTGGATTCCTAATGTTCGGCGAAGACACGAATCCTCAGTTCACGTTGAATCTGCCCACGAAGTTAGTAGCATCGAATATCGCGGGATGGACTGTGGTAAGAAGCTGAGAAACACGTCGAGTACACAATACGTATGATCCATAGAACTCCTATTTTCCTTGTGTTCCATAACATTTCGTTGAAACATTTCGCAGGTTGTGGCCCCTGTGACAAAGTTTGCTCTATCTCTTACTCCAGTCGCGTTAGGAATCGAAGAACTCCTGCCTCCTGCTCAGAGTAGATCCCAGTTTGTGTCTATATTCATCAGAACAAGTTTGGTTGCTTCGACGCTAGTTGTGGCCTTAACAGTTCCATATTTTGGTAAACATTTCTAGTAAATGTAATAGCATCGACATCCTTAAACACAACACACATGGTTTCGAGCTAAACTGTTTGATCTACACTGAATATGCAGGATCCCTAATGGCAATGATAGGATCCTTTCTTGTGATGCTTGTGGTAAGTTAAGAAGTCCATTTTCTTCATTTGTGTTACATTAACACATATTATGATTCGACGTTTGTGGTTCATGCAGTCCGTGATCATACCCTGCGCCTGCTACATGCGAATTCATCGAGGGGGACTAACAAAGCTTCAGGTACACTTTCTCTCGCTTAATTTCAACACTAAAAGATTCAATTTTGCACCTAGCTAGCTAGTTTGACGAGTTCAGGGCTTCAGATTGCAGTGTGCGTGTTTATTATCGTTGTGGGCGTATTTTGCGCCATCGTCGGCACGTACTCGGCAATGGCAAGCATGACAGAGTCGTAAAATTTTAGAGAATAAAGGCATGACGATGCAAGATTAACTTTGGATTATTGAACATGAAATATGAAATACTTGCAATTGTATTATTTTTTTCCGTTTCTTCCATTAAAAATTATGCCACATGTGAGGTGTAATATAACATGGGTACGAAATACGAATTCTGAAACAATTTTTTATATTGAAAATTTTTTTTAAAAAATTATCTTTTAAATGATACGTATATGAGAGAAAATTTTATAACTAATTTACGTATAAAGTTCACAAGCACATAAATTTGAGTTTGTATATATTGTCAGGTAAATTTGAGTGTGGATATTTTAGAAAGCGAGCAAGCCCGAGCCCGAGCCCGAGCCTTGAGGTATAATTTGGTAGCGGAATCGTAAAATGAAATAATTAAATCTTTGGTCACATAATAGAATATCCAAAAATTAAACAAATTGAAATTTTTATTTGAATTCATCTATCTTTATTAATCAAAATCTACGTCCATATTTATTGGACAAAAATACAATAACATTTTTGGAAAATATTTCCAAAACTATAAAGTTCATTATTAGAATAAAAAATAATGAGACCTTAGAAACAAGAAAACCCAACATAATCGAATTCCAAATTTTTTAAGTCAGTTTATAATTAAATAAAAATCACCAAAAATGGGGGTTAATCACTATTTCGAATGACTAGATGATGAATCTGCCCAAAAAATACTGCAGATCGAGGAGACAAGGCGATGAGTTGTATTCATTATACACACACACACACACATATATTACACACACACACACACACACACACACACACACATGTGTGTGTGTGTGTGTGTGTGTGTGTGTGAGATTCTTTTGGGGGTGGTTGTGAGAAAGACCAATAGGGAATTGTTTGTCCAAATTTGATTAAGCAAAGCATGTGCTCACACGTGCAAATTCATTAAAGAAGTTGAAACATCACTCGAGTAACCCATCCAGTAGATTATTCTTCTGGTGAGCAGAATCTGGCCCCTTTCAGTTTCATTTACTATTTCCCAGGAAAATTAACATAAAGTGTACTTAATTAATATTCGCTAATTAGATACATATTATTGCCTCGTCAAGGATCATGCTAGACAGAAAATTTTCATTAAAATAAGAGAAAACATTTGTTTCACATATTGAATATATAACTCTATCATCAATATCTACTTATTGTTTTACAAGAAGTCCAATGTCAAGGCGCATGTGTGAGAGAGAGAGATTAATGTTCCCTGATGCCAAGTCCTAAAAAATACAACAAGTATGCACAAATCTAGTGATGCAGTTTATATCTCGATTCATGCAATTGATAGATGATAAATTACAATCAACATCTGGATACAAACAAAACTGAAAATTGTATAAGTATAAAATTTGAAAAATAATTATTTGTTGTAAAATTTTGGGAATATTGAATTTTTCTAGTTAAGTAACTCAGGGAATGAAGAAAATAAAACATGTCAAGTTATTTTAAACCAAAAGAGCATATATCAACAAATAACGGGCAAATATCATTTACAGTTTATGAGTGAACAAAATATCGATTTCAACCAAAACAACATACCGAAATGAATTAATTTGAAAGCTCGGTACGGTGTTGAGGTACAATAATTGTCTCTACTAGGTAGAGCGATCGATCCATTCGTTTGGGTTGTTGTACAATTTAAAATATTTGAGTTGCACAATTACCACTAGTTATATCTTTTAGTAAAACGACAAACGTTTGGTCCTACGTTCGGTTTATTCGGAAGTTCAGTTTAAATTTTTTAAAATATAGATTGGTTCGGTTCGATTTCAGTTTTTAATATAAAACTTCGGTTAACCTAGCAAACTAAAATTTTATAAATAATAGTATTATTAAATTTTCTAATAAAGTTTATAAGGATATAAATATTACAATTTCTAATAAAATTTATTAGACAATAGTACTATACTAAAAAATATTTTTTTAAGAAATAAAATTAAAATTTATTTAATTCAATTTTATATTACACTTTTTTTTTATTTAAAACGTGATTATTTTAAAAAAATTCTAAAATTTCGGTTAATTGTGTTACTGACCGAAATAATCGATTTTTTCGATTTGATTTGTTAGCTTTTCGTAATAAAGTTCGGTCGATTCGATTTGTCGAAAAAAGTTCGGTTAATTCGATTTTAGAAAATTCAGTTCGATTTTAACTGAACCTATTACTGTCTAACATAGGATGAAGTCAACCTCATATACTTATGAATCCTGACTCCGCCCTGGGCAGTACAAATGGAATAATCATAAATTTCCAGTCATTTGCGTTGATGCACCTGAATCAATTATCTAGAAGTTGGATAGGACGTGTTTTGAGAGTAAGAGCGAAGGGTTGGTATCTTTGTGGAGTGCATTCTCAATATCAATAGCCGACGAATTGTTGGTTGGAATGGTCTGGCTAAACATTTTTTGAAGCACCTGATCAATTTTTTCGTTGCTGAAAGGTGGTGGCTGTTGATCTTGTGTTCCGTCAGATGTTGAAGCAGAATTTTCCCTTAGATCACGGGCAGGATTCCAATTCGTTGGCTTGACATGGATCGGCCAACATGTATCCAAGGTATGATTTGGTTTCTTGCACTTTGGACACCAAGGTCACCCGTGCATGTCGCATACTATTGGAGGTGTCCGAAGATTGTGAAGCATCATCAACAGGAAAATCAGAATAATCGTGTGTTGGAAGTGGTACGCGATGTGAGGCTAGGGCGAACCCTCCAATTGCAGGGCAGTAGTCTGTGAGCCAAGCATGGATTTCCGCCTACTTTCATCATGGCGGATCTCGGAAAAAACTTCACGTAAATTTCTTTAACGAGAGTTTGATTAGGATTGGAAATAAGTGATAAGAGTAAATTTCTTTAAAGATTATGACTCAAAACAATATTACTATGTACAGTGGTCTTGTGTCATTATTTCCAATGAACTTGTGATCAAACATAGTAGACATTAATAAGATCCCACGTTAAGATTTGGACTTGTCACTTACTATTTCTGTCTTGATTTAGATTTCTTGTTTTGATTGTTGTTTCCAGGTCTCTCTCTGGATAATTCACCACAAGGCGCAAAATTCAGAATCACTTTCCTAAACTGATAAAGTGTGGTTGACAAAATAACATAAACTAATCATATCTAAAGAATTAGGGAACGTATAAATCAGAGTCGAATTCCAAAATTTCCCGATCGAGTCTACCAAAACAAAAGCCACTAGAAAAAGTATAACTCTTGATTAAGAGGCATACAAATCTTGGCGAGATGGTTAGTTTTGTTCAGCTAAAAGATATATTTTTTCGGTCTATATCAAAAATCCACAAAGTCAAAGATCAGTCAAAATTGGTGACTTGTCGCATTTGATCTTAGGTAATTCTAACATGCCAAAAAAAATTGTTGTACCACATCATATATTTATACTTACTATTTAATAAAAGTTGAGTTTGTAATAGCTAGGAACCACGTACTCTCGTATGAAAAAAGCACACAAATTTTTTTCTCGTCTTATCCTAAATTATTAACTAGCTATTCTCTAACTTTTCCATCTCAAATCCCAAAATGTTAAAACTACAAAACTATATCGTTTTTTCTTTAACTTCCCTTTCAAAAGTTTGGTGATCACTTCCCATTAAACTTACCAACAAAAATCTTCCGCCATAACTTACTAGCTCACTCCCTCACATGCATTTGTTCAAAAAAATTATTTTTTATGTTTTTTTCAAAATGAGTGTCAATGAAAAATCAAACCAACCTTGAGAAACGATGCAAATGTTTTACTGCGATACCATGTTATCACTTTGTTTATATGAATCATGATCGTTATATTACACATGCAACGTCCATGCATAGTATGTTAGTCGTAGTTCATATATATTTTTGTCCCACAAATCTGAATACGCCTCTCTAAATCTTAAAGCAGAAGCCCGGTTAAATACACCAACCAACAGACGATGATATGTTCAAATACTAGATAATCTGATATACAAGCCTCATCAATTCGCACAACTATTTCTCGCCACCCAACAGTTTACAAAATAAGTATTATATTATTATCATTATCACCATTATAATTAACGGGAAATTGGACTCAACTCACCAGCCGCCGTTTTTTTTTGTGTTCAGTCCCTGGGTACTTTTTTAGTACCACATTTCCACATGAAGTGTACCATATTTCCACATGAAGTGTACCACAATTTGTATGACATAGTACCACAATTTTGTGGGTAGGGAGTGAACTCAAATAAATGTTTTGATTGAGGATTTTTCACCAATTTCCTCTATAATTAATATTACTTACTATTATTTAATCAAAATTGAAAGGTGACGTTAAGATATTTTGCTCTCCATCCAACATTGATTAGCCACAGAAGCACTTAATGCTAGAATTAATCCCTTAAATGAGAATTGCAACTAACCTCATAAAAGCCCTTGTGGGGAACAGCATTACTTCTTCTACGGTCAAGAATATTTGTATAATTATCAATAAATAAATTTTAAAATAATTTAATATTATTATGTCATGCATTAATTAGTCCGTGTCTTAGTGGGCTCACATAAGTTCGACAACAAATTATTGAGTGTTTAACAAGCCATTTGTTGGAAAGAAAAAAGATTTGAGCGAAAGGACTAATCTTTTGGTTTGGACTCTTTTGATTTATTGCATAGTATCAACCTTCTTGTTGTTAGCAATAATTATTCTTGATTAATAGATGATCGAAACATGCTGATTTAAAATATTTGAGTTATATCACTCCCGGTAATAATTTTTAATAAAACGACAAATGTTTGGTCTTATAATTGGTATTGGTTCAAAGTCACGAGTTCGATTCTCATTGATTGCAAAGAGTGCAATTATTATGATAGATAATTGAGGTGCGATAATTGTTCTTGCTGGGTAGAGCAACGAAACATGATGTTTGAATTGCTATATATTTTACAATGTTGTGTATGATATTGATAAATCAATTTATATAGATTAATTATATAGTTTTAGTGATCAATAAATGTGTTAATTTTTCGCACTAAATGAAGCGTGTGAAAAATGTGATAATATAGTAAAATTAATCAGAGGTAAGTTGTCAAAGTCTTAGACTAATAAATTAATCGTTGTGCAATAAATTGATTTTTTTTCCATTTTAAAGTTTTTCAGTCAACAGCGATGATATGACGTTGGATATGTGAACAATCAATCTCCGACACCATATTAGTAATAATAACAGCATGTCACTGTGTCAGCAGCAAGTTCATTTTTTATAAAAGTGTCATCAATATGATTAAAAGTAAAAAATATATATAAAAATTATTAAGATCGAATCAAAATTTCAAAATAACCCAACTTATATAACTAATTCTATAATTTTCTCCGATCATTAGTAAGTATGTACAAACTTTTTCAATTGAAAGTTCTTTTTTTCACGATGCGGAAACTACAGTCCTAATTCTTTGGTTTGCGATATTTAATAGCCAATAAATCAAGTTAATCAAATAAATAACATGAATTTTTGTTTGTCGATAAAGAAAATGAAATTCATGATCATTTATTAAACGTACGTCTATTTCAGAACGAATCACACTTGATTTTTTTTAGATCTTATAAAGAATTGACCTTACCACCTAACACGAGAAAACTGGTAATCCCCACCTTGGAACAGAGGATTAGTTTCCTGGGTGAATGTCGAACTTCGAAGCCAACGAAAGCAGTCGTATCTGGCCATCACACCTCTTCTGTACCACTTCCCACTTACTACTTGCACTTGCATCTTCCCAAACTCAACATAGAGTTCCCTTAATTTCTCCAGCATGAAGATCCACTCAACCTTCTCCTTCACCGCGTTTCTCATACTGCTCCAGACCCGAATAATCCTTTTCGGGTCGGCTGAACCAATGCGCATTCACAGATCAAATGCAACCACATTCCTCGTCTTGCCACTGAAAATCCAAGAGATCCCATCTGTCCCGAGCAAGCTTCCCTTCACCCACAACGTCACTCTAACGATTTCACTGTCTGTCGGCACGCCTCCGCAGAACGTAACCATGGTGCTCGACACAGGCAGCGAGCTCTCATGGCTGCAATGCAACGCGACCCGGGTAAACCAACCCGTTTTCCAGCCGGCCCGATCGGTTTCTTACTCTCCAATCGCTTGTTCTTCGCCCACGTGCACGATCCGAACTCAAGATTTCTCCATACCCGCTTCGTGCGATTCCAAGAATCTGTGCCACGCCATTCTGTCGTACGCGGACGCATCGTCTTCGGAAGGAACTTTGTCGATGGACACTTTTATCATCGCCGGGTCGAATTTCTCCGGCACCATTTTCGGGTGCATGGATTCGGGGTTCAGCAGCAATCCGGATGAGGATTCCAAGACTACCGGGCTGATGGGCATGAACCGCGGCTCTCTCTCTTTCGTCTCCCAAATGGAATTCAAGAGATTCTCGTACTGCATTTCGGGCTCGGATTTTCCCGGTATTCTACTCTTCGGAGACTCCAATTTCACTTGGCTTGTGCCCTTGAACTACACCCCTTTGATCCAAATTTCCAACCCACTGCCATATTTCAACAGGGTGGCGTACACAGTCCAGCTCGAAGGCATCAAGGTCTCGGATAAGCCGCTCCAGCTACCAAATTACGTATTCGAACCAGACCACACCGGAGCAGGGCAAACAATGGTCGACTCAGGGACCCAGTTCACTTACCTCCTCGGCCCAGCTTACACCGCTCTGAGAAACGAATTCGTGAACCAAACCACCAACATCCTGCGGGTTTTCGAGGACCCGAACTTCGTGTTCCAGGGGGCGTTCGACTTATGCTTCCGGGTACCATCAAACTCGACTTATTTACCCGAACTTCCATCAGTGAGCCTGCTGTTTCATGGCGCGGAGATCACCGTCTCAGGGCAGCAGCTGCTGTATCGGGTCCCGGGAGAAGTGCGGGAGATTGATTCGATACACTGCTTCACGTTTGGCAACTCGGATCTGCTGGGGGTGGAGGCTTACATCATCGGACATCATCATCAACAGAATGTGTGGATGGAATTTGATCTGGAAAATTCAAGAATCGGCGTTGCTTCGGTGCGATGCGATGAAGAAGGACAAAGATTCGGTGTTCATCACTAATTTCACGTCGTTTTTGGGCCTAGTAGATTAATTGGTGGGCCCAAATATGTTTATTCATCGGCCCAATCAATGCAACCAACACCCTCGTGGCCTGCTGGCCCGATTGCTACCAATTGGCAATAATTGGTGATTTATTGATTGGTTGAGTCTAAAGTACTAATATTATACTTGGGATAAGGGGGGGAGGTATCCATGCTTACTTTACTNTGGGAGATTTTGATCAAATTGGTTTATAGAATTTCATACTTGGTAATATCTTGGATAATTATTTTTTAAGTAGATCACTTGTGAAACGAACGAGTCAAATCGATTCATATTTAAAATAAAAAATAATATTTTTAGTGAAAAAATAATATTTTCTTATAGATCAAAATTTGTATTGATATATGACATTTATTTTTTTGTAAAGTGAGTACGAGAAAGAACGACTACCGGTACAGAGCATTTGATTGATTTAATCAAGTTGCTTATGTATGAGGCGCAGATGTGATAGGATGGTATTAGAGAACGTTCAGTTGAGCGTTCTAGGTGACAAAAGTAGACATGTAAGTTTAGAGAATTATCTATTTATCTTCCAAATAATTACTTTTTTATTTATTAAAATTATTAATTTAACAAATTGATCAAAGTTAGGACCGAGAAAATACATTATATTTTTAAAAAAATATATTTAGCAACTTGCATCCTCCGATAATACAACGATTTTGGCACACTCCACTATTGAATTATTTTTTTGGCACATTACGCACTCCAATCAAATTAAATAATTCATTTTGCAACTTTTTTATGTTTTCAATTGGAATCTTTTCTCAAATATCAAAAGAAAGGGAAAACTTGTCAATTAAAGTAAATGTTTTAAACAGTTGCTTGATAAAATGATATTTCATTGTCCAAACTTTTAAAAATAATAGATATAAATGTGTAAGATATTTTTTTTATTCTTAGACTAATAGTAAAATAATTTAAAAGTAAAATTAAAAAAGCATGAGTATAATAAAAGTTAATTTTAAACGTGAAATTTTAAGTTTTTTGTTACCAATTATCAAAAACTGACAGAAAAAAAAAATTTGAATCGTATATGAAATTTTAAATGCTCGAATGACTGATTATCTAAATTATGTCTCCCTTTATTCACAAACATGACAAATATTCTAACATTTCCTAATGAAAAAATAAGAAAATCTAGCATATTAAATTATACGTGCTCATTATCGAATTCAATTGCTAAAATAAAAATAAAATCGCTTTGAAAAATCATTTAAATATACTAATTCTATTTTTGAATCTAAAACACAAATGATTTGTTAGGATCAGTGCATGTATTAGGAGAGACGTGAATAAATAACTTACAAAATGTTCTTAATAGACTTCGGGTATTACATTGTTGTACCAGTTAATATCGTAACTGAGATCAACAAACAACTATCAAATAAAAATTCGTAAATAGTCCAACCGGGCTCGTTGAACTAAAAACTATGTCAAAATCAACTGAGCAAAATAAGTAAAGACTGTGTCACTACAAGAAAAGCAAGTTTTCACAATGCGCCTCGACAGCGAGCACTAAAAACACGACCCCAATATTATTATTTACGACATATCCTTCCATGTGCACTATCAAAAATTTTACATCTTATACCAACGATGGTGTGCAAACACGCTGTAAATAAATATTTTGACGAATTTGTTGCACACAAAGTGTGTTGTTAATAGTCCTAAACTAAATATTATATTCATAGTGCATCGCAGGATGTCAATAGTCATGTTTATTTAATATTGAAAGTACAGTGTACGATGTCAATAGTCTTGTTTATTTAGCGACACCACCAAAAACAGGGCACCAATTAAACCCTTAAATCTCACCACCAAAGCCTCTCATGATCGCACATAACAGATCACAAGAAATTGATATACCTCTCATTATCGCACATCGATCATGAGAAGCTATGGTGGTGAGATTTAGGAATTTAATAGGCACCTTTTTTTATGGTGCCGCTAAATAAATAAGACTATTGACAGCACGCAGTGCACTTTTAATATTAAAAAAGCAAGACTATTGACAGCGTGCGGTGCGCTGTAAATGTTAGATTTAATTTAGGACTATTAACCATGTGCTTTGTGCGCTGTTAATTCGTCAAAATATTTATTTACGACATTCAATATTTGTACTCCTTTGTTGTATAAGAAATAAAATTTTGAAAGTGCACATGGAAGGGTATGCCAGAAATAATAATATTGGCGGCGTGCTTTTAGTGCGTGTTGTTGATGTCACGCTGCGAAAACTCACTTTTTTTGTAGTTGATGAAGAATTTAATGCTCGAATTCTGCTCGAGATAAGTAGATTTTGAATTGTTCGATTTCGGTTCGAATCAGGTCTCGAGTTCGAGTTCGCCTCGGAATATTCAAACAAGTTCATAAAATATTTGTACTACTGCTATATATCAAGGATTGCGAACGTCTCGCAAACTAGCCAAAAATATAATTTAGATTCGAGTTCAGTTGACTTTAATTCAAATTTTTTCGAGCCGCCTCAAAAAAACTCATGTATCAACTTGGTTAGTTTACGCTGTGACGTGAGTCATTGTTATGACTAGTGAAACATTTTCTCCTCCAAAGACGTTAGTGCATCATAAAAATTCAACATTTCTAAATATAGTATTTCATACTTTACCATATCCAAAGTTTTTCCCGAGTGTGTCGGGATCGTGTGTTTTGTGTCATTGTCCGCCAATCTCTTATGTGACAAGTCCTACAATATGTACATTGTACACAATATCACATGTATGTTTGCCAGATGTATTGGATATATATAATAATACAACAAAAAATCGAAACATCGAAACTTTGATATTTTGGCAAGTTGGGCTGAGTTAGTTTACAAAACCCACAGTTTTGCATGAATGGATCCGCTGGGTTTGGCAATCACATGCATGCATGTGTATTTATGTCCACGCCACATCCCTGTCACCTATTTCATATTCCGATGCCGCAGACGCACCTAGAAAACGGTATTTGTTTTTTATTTGTTTTCAAATGGGGAAAATTTAAAGTTGTCGAGTATATTTAAATAAAATATTGACTTCAAGTTATCAAATTTTTATGATAATATAATTGTACATTTTTATTTTATAGTTTAATCAATATATATATATATATATATATGATGCGATCCGGGTGAAATGGATGAGCCGGGTCGGGTGCTCCATCGGATCTGCTATCAAGATAATGAAGGGAATAAGAGTAAGGAGATATATTTTCGCGATATGGCTTCAGCTGGAACCTGCACACAAGGAAATGAACTCGTGAATGGGCGACGGAGGGGAAATATCCATCTTGTCATGCTATCGGCCTGGGAAAATATCATCGTGACCCGGGCACTATTCATGGCCCATGAAATCCCAGGGCCTATCCATGACCCGGGACGTCCCGGGGCATCAATATATTTACATATGTATATATATACACACACATATTGAAAGTAAGTTTTTAATCAATATAATATGTAACATACAATATATGAATAATAAAAATGATATTTAAAACTCAACGACTATTGATCTCAAATCAAACTAGTTTGGAATGCACATGATCTCACTCCTATTTCCAAGCTCATTCCCGTCACATGGACAAGGTGACTATTTAATCTTACTAAATATTATGAATTATATATTTTAAAAAATATATAATATTTTTCTAGAGAAAAGTAAGAATGAGATGGTTGAAAACAGAGAATTAGGATAAGTGAAATGTGGTGCAAGTTTAAAATATATTTATAGAATTTTTTAAAAAAATTACCAGAATTAAATGACATTATTCAATCATAATTACTACCTGTAATGTGAATTTGCTTCTCTTCCTAAGAATAAGACATTTTTATATTATATACATTATTCAATAATAATTATTACCTGGTATTTGAATTTGCTTCTATTCGAAGAATACCACGTTATTATATTATAATATTATATTACAGCATCATATAATATATTTTATCCTAAAAAATATAATATATTTTAAAACTCTTCTATATTCAGATTTTATTTTTCTTTTTGAGTTGCATTCAGGTATTATCTCTAATAAAAAAATTCCACGTCTTCGCTACATGGTCAAATTCAGGTGGACCTCAGATGGTTATTGAAATGTAAGCCACAAAAGTCGCAGGTTTCCGTACTGCTGCTGCTCTCTCGATTTCTATTCTAGAGATTAAAACTCACGCAAATCAAAGAAGGAACAACCTTGTTTTTATGAGTTTTAATATTTTCTCGTGCCGTTTATTTACAGTCCATTTAAATGTTGATTTTTTTTTTTGGGCTTTTTTTGGTTGACTATATAATGTGATATCAACATTTCAGTAAAAAAGATTAATTTTTTTAAAAAAAACTAATATTGAAATCTAATAATATAATATATCAAAATTGTGCAACGAGACAGAACTTAATAATAGAATCCCAAAATTACAAATTTCCTTATATTTATTGTACTACACGTTGACAAATATTTTAAAAATATGTAATAAATGAGAATATTAATCAAATAAAATATGGTTAGATGAGAAAGATAAGATATTGATTAATTAATCATTTTTGTTTTGTAATACTTTACTGAAATTCTAAAAAAAAAAAACAATATCATACATATAAATATATTAATTTATCATTTTTATATTATTTATTTTTCATTATTTTATTTATGAGCTAAACAGTGAATAGAAGATTCAATTTTATAGTAAAAAAATAATTAATAAAACTTATATTTGTGTGGATTAGACGCCAGACACTGTAACAAGCGCGTGCAGTAACAAAAGAAGCAAAAGATTTATTTTATTTTTTTCGGTGGAAGATTGTGCATGGGAAAATCCCAAGGAATATATATAATCTAACAAAGAGGAAGATTTATTTTTTTATGTTCAGTGGAAGATTGTAGAATGCAGCCTTTAAATATACATATATATATATGACAATTTTTATAATTAATAATTTTATTTATATTCAAATAAAGATGATAACATAATTATAAAAATTAATGAAAAACTATACTACAATTTGAAACAATTACATTTTATAATTTGATTAAATTTAATGAGAGTCGTACCATAATTATGAAAATTAGTAAGATATTAAATTTAAATTTTGAAATAATGAATTAAAAAAATAAACAAAACAAAACAAAATAAATGTCACACCAAATATTTTGACTCTATTATGAACAAACTTAATAGAAAGTAGAGTAGGTCTCTTGTGAAACGGTCTAACGAATCTTTATATGTGATACGGGTCAATCCTACCGATATTCACAATAAAAAGTAATACTCTTAGCATAAAAAGTAATACTTTTTCATGGATTACCCAAATAAGAGATCTATCTCATAAAATACGATCCGTGAAACCATCTCACATAAATTTTTGTCTAGAAAGTAAGAGATAATGTACTTTATGGTATTGCACAAGCCATGAGATAATAAATTGAAATACATAACTAATATATCTATTTTTTATTTCAAATTATTGTACTAAAAAGGAGATTGAATGTATTTCTAGATCTTGTTTTTTATTTTAGTACCAAACGATCTATATATATTATTATACGTACATAGTGCAAATCACTGTCCGCCTTCAAAGATCACGGTAGAGGTAAGTATGAGCAGCCCAACTGAAATAAACAGGTATGTACATTTTTTTCCGATCCCTGATTTTGTTTTTGATTCCAAGTTTGAATTCTTATTCGTTTGTAAGTTGCCAGGAGAGCAGGAAATAGTAATTTCTAGAATACGTAATGGGAAAAAAAATTATGAATTTATAAATATACTGAAACTCAAAAGAAGAGTCGATTTTGTTCTTCTTCTTTTTGTTTTCCCACTTAATTTGATGAGTTTTGTTTTGGATACCTGCAGGGTAGATTTCTTGCACAAGAAAAGAAAAATGCGGGCTGAACCAGTGGGAGTGCCTCGGCCAAAACATGTGCGCTGGAGTCAAGTTCTTGAATATATTGATCCTTCTTCTGATCTCATCGTGGATCCAAAGAAAATGAGCGGCGAATATGTTAGAGACAGCAACTTAGACTCTACCATATTGACATGTAATGAGGATAAAACCGATCCCGGATATTCGAAAACTCGAGCATCTAACGAACCTGGTTCTGCCCTTTCTGGGAGCATAGAATGCAGATCAAAAACAAAACCGACTTCCAGTGAATCAGAGACGTTATCCGACAACGAGGCGGAGCTCCTAGGATTCGGAAGCCTTTCGGAATTCGGGTACCCGGATTATGCGGATTATAAGGAAGTCGAGTATCTGCTTCTCTCGAGTGGGATAGATCCCAGTGATTATATTCTTTCCTCTGGTGATCAAGGTAAATCTAATGTTTGTAAGTTGATATTTTCAAATTGAAATATATAAAGTATTGAAGCATTTGTTGTTCTCTTGGGTGCAGATGGTGGCAAGAAACTAACAATCGATGAGGAGTTTGAAGAGTGTTTTTCTATGCTTATGCTGTAGTTCAGACATAATAGGGTGTGAAATTTCTAGTTTCCTTCCCATATAATCTGCACAAGGTAGTGTCCTCCATCGTTTTCTTTTCTTTCTCCCAAAAACTGGACTCAGAAATCTGGAAAATTCTATCTTACACGGAAGTGTACGTTACTCCCAATGGGGGATAACGTAATTAAGCTTCGTCACGTCCAATGGTTGTAACTGCGTGTGAAATATTTAGTAACAAAATGAAATTTAGCTTATATTAATTTCTCAAAATCTCGTCTTAAATTAAAAGATTATTAAATTTGGAAGATATCTCCAAATTTATCAGACAAAGAAAACAAATGACAAAAACATTTGCACAATGTACTAGGGAACATAATGTAATATTGATGATTGGAATGTTTGTTTGCATATAAATTTGCATGCCTTCTCTTCTGGACCCATACGGATAAACATATTTGGCTCGTTGGCTTTATCCGAGGACAATATCCTCAAGTAACAAGAACTCAACGTTCTTGCATGAGCTATTGATTTAAGTTGCAGAGCAGTGGGGAAACGCGGCGATCAGATTATTATTTACCTGAAATTACAATTTGAGTTATGTATATTTAATTTGAAAAAAAAAATGTAATTTTGTTCGATGCTCTCATTTGATGAGAATAAAACTTATATTAAACGTATTAAAATTCATGTGATATTTTTCTCTACTTTTGAAACATTGGGTGACATTTTCCTTTGTATTTCTCCTTTATTTTTTTGCTTAGATGAACTTTGATAAATGTAATATATGTTTTATTCTCTTCAGGTGAATCTTGTAGAAGAACATCATTGTCAAATAGACGATATTCGGTGGGTTTTCTTACTTCTGGAGAAAAAAATCCAAAATTATTGGAGAAAAATCAATCTTTGACAAGTCACCTTACTAAAATCCAAAATAAAATAAATATAAGACTAAAATTGCATTTTCCTACTGTTTGTTATTTTTTGATGATCCATGTTTGTCAAATTTCAATCTTTAATCCACAATTAAAAAAAAAATTGAAGGATCGTTTTTTTTAAAAAAATTAATTTTGGCACTCCTATTGGATACTTTCAAGCAATGGCTTTTGTAAAATGCTGATATAAAATCGTTTCCATTACTTTAATTTTTAGGAGTAGTTTGTGACCACTCTTTTAGCAAATAGATAAATGCATAGCCGCTCCTAAATTTCAGAAAATTTTATAGAACGTGACACAACCATTTCCTCCATGGTTTATCATCAGAATTATCCTAATTAATTTTAAAATTAATATAGCTAATCATAAAAATCACCCCTAAAACTTCTTTACTTTAATATAATCTATAAATTTTTATATAAAATTTTATTTGTTTCAAATTTTCTTTTACAAAAAAAGACAGTGTGACATGCAACAAGTGCATAGAGTTGTAAACATATACTATGAGAGGAGGCCCCAAGCCTATCATGATCTATCCTCAAAATTAATGGGTTAGATCGGTGTTGGTTTAAGTTTTCGAAACATAAATATAGTTGTAAAGCCTTTTTGAGAATCTTTCTTGCGATCTCTTTATCTTAAAGGTCAAAAAATATCGAAATGAGTTATCTCTTGATAAATACTCTCGCGTGCCATGTTACTGATATTGTGACGTTTGATCTGATTTGATAAGTGAACCATAAAAAGAGAGACATAATATCTTAATGAATAAGATTGTCTCTGCTAGGGACACACTAGCCGCAAAGTAAGGGTAAGACTGATCTCGAGGGATTGAGACACCACCAGCAGCAAGGCACGACCCCATAGCCACTCTCGGATTCATGGCCTAACAGCACAGCCATTGACACTCACATCGGTGCAGTCTCTCATGTCTACATATCGTTTAGCATGTGACTCTCAAATAAATAAATAAAAAAAAAAAAGTGGACCTAGAAATTATTTTTATAAGAAAATCAATGAATATTAAATTAATTATCAAGTAGCCATTATCGCATTAAGACATTATTCATACAATCCTTATTACAAATTGTAGAAGAAGTTGATAAATCCCCAATGTCCGCACAAGTACTTAGAAATAAAATGAATAATGTGAAATCTGTTAAATGATTTTGTTTAAGGTATTTCAATTAATAATATTTTATTTTATCTTTTTATTCTTTATTTCCATAGAAACACTAGATAAATACATTTTTTTTTGTATATTAAATTTTGATTGATTTCCTAATGTGTACTTTTGGGTATTAACTATTTAAATGATTTTAAAATAATAAATATTTTATCATATATATGCTCAAATAATATTAAATGTACCTTTAAAGTTTAAATCTCTTTAATATATTTTTATATTTTATCTTGAGCTTTACATCATGAAGAATATACAACTTTGATTAAATCAAATTAATCATCAACTATTAACTAAAGTTATCTATATTATTATTTGATTTATCGGTTCCCTCATCATCTCGATTATTAATTTAAGAAATATAGTTTTTTTATCTCACTTAATAATTAATTAATCTTAAATAAAAACTAATAATAATAATATAAAACTAAAAATTTGATGGCAATGAAATAATTATTCATTGTCTCCAAAAACTTCTAAAGGACCAAAAGCAAAGATGTAAAATTGATTACAAAAAGTGATTAATTTTTTTAATACATTTTAGTTAGTAAAATAAGTCGTTGATAGAAATCATAAAACATAATCATGAGATTAATCAATAATCATACCCAAAAAAAAAAAAAATCTTAACCCGGCTGGACTAGTTTAAGTCATATATCGGGCTGGGCTGGGCTGGGCTGGGCAGTTTTATGAGTGGATACCGGAGCCTAAACCCACGGACAACCTATCCATCAAAATAAGCATAAGATAAATAGGTTAAAGTGTTGTAGAACCAATAATCTACTAAGTAATAACATTTTGCATAAACTAAATAAAACAAGAGATTTTATTTCAAGTTCTAAGAGAAATTCTTCTACGTCTTTCTTTTTTCTATGAATCGAAGGATTTCATAGCAATATTTTATTTATAAAAAAATCTTTTGCATTGAACCAATTCAGGTGACGTCACAGTCTCAAACTAAGACTTTTAATAACAACTACTCTGTTTACAACTTTGATTTTTACGACAAGCCAAAAACAACTAATTTCACAAAATCAAATATGATAGAAATGGTTACAAAAATGTCTCAAAGGAGACAGATGGTTCACTCCTTTGTAATATATTTGAGTTTAACTTGAGTTTTTTTTTAAAAAAAAAAAAATGAAGACTCGAGAATCGAATATCATAAAAATTATAAAAAAAGAAAAAGAAAAATAAAATATAATAAAAAAAATACCAAAATGTCTCCTTGATGAGTTAAAATAAAATCCATGCCTCCCACGTCTTTTTTACACTCCGAATGGGTTCGTTCACCACGCGTATGTACATGTATCCAACACGTGTGGGCCAACCTATCCCACAGTTTACACGTGTTACCCGGAGGGGTTTGACTTTTACAAAAAAGGATTTGGTCAGAGAGGTTGTTGACTTTTTGATTATTTCTCCCCCACATCACTAGCCGAGTTAGACAGCCATTCA
The DNA here is from genome assembly GCF_012295235.1 of Primulina huaijiensis. Lineage (NCBI taxonomy): Eukaryota > Viridiplantae > Streptophyta > Magnoliopsida > Lamiales > Gesneriaceae > Primulina > Primulina huaijiensis. The sequence continues at coordinate 26,804,024 of NC_133307.1, forward strand.
TTAATTGCAGCCACTTTGTCCTTTTATTGGGTCACACTGAATTTAATTTTTATCGGACTCTTGCTAAAAAGTCAACCCCCGATATTTTTTCTATGTATAAATTCTTATGCAACAGACAAATTAAGTCTTCCCTGTGTTGGAAGCAATTGGAATGGTAGGTTGTAATTATTGATCCCTCGCCTTCTACACGCACTCCACATTTCTAATTTTAAATTATGTTTTTATATTCTTAGGCTGTGATTATCAGTGCAATAAAAATCGTTGACATGTCTTGAAATTTAGTTATATAATTTGTCCAAGTTTGATTTTTATTATTTAATTTTGATTGTTTTTTGTTATGATCATTTTTACAAAAATACTAAACCTCTAATATTACTTATTTGATACATATATTCTTTTATGTACTTTATGCGACGAGAATAAAATTTATATAATATATATTAAAATCAATCTAATAAAAAATAAATGAAAAAATAAAGCAAAAAACCACCCATATTTTAAAATGAAATGAAAAAGCTTGTCGTTATTTTTTTTTTTTGTCTCAGATGGATTTTAATGTATAATATATACTTAATGGTCATATAAGCCACGTAGACAACATAGTTTCCAAATAAATGATATCCGGAGGGTTTAGTGATTTTAGGTGAAAAAATGATCATAATCAAAAATATCCAAAGTTGCTAGGAAAAAACTCAGAAAAGTTATATGTTTTTTCTTTGATTACTGCCCAGCAGCAATTATATGAGAACACAACATTATCATTTCAGAGGATGTTAGTGTTTTTCATGGTGAAACTCATCTGATATTCAAGTTAAGGAGTGAAAAAAAGTGTAAGTGAATCTAGGTTATATGTATTAAATTTTTGTTGTATTAATGGACATATGGCTAGTCTTTTTGTGTGGGAGTGAAAACTTACCATGTTTTATGTATAATATGATATGATTTTTTTATTTTTTATTAATAATTCTCGTGAATTTTCTTACTTATATGCTCTAATCCTCAATCATACATTTGTTTGCTACGATAAAAAAATATAATAATAAATTTATTTTTATGAATGATAAAAAGTTGAATCTAAAAAATAATTGGGTGAGAAAATATGAAAGTGACATGAAAATATATTAAGAAAAAATAGATAAAAAAATCTAAGCATTTTTTTAATACATAAACAAATACATTTCCTAAATTTGAAACTTTCTTATTTTAATTATGGCAATGTCCAGTTTGTTAATAGTTGCCTCACTTAAAAATCAAGCTCAACTGCCCTAAAAATTATTCCTGGAGTTAAGCGAGTTATTCCAAGAAATTATGAGAGAAATAATAGATAAAAAAAAATCGCCATAATTCCCTGTTTAGCAGTTGTCTCTTTGATCAAGATCTACGGTTTAGGTGAGCTTGGTCCACCTAAAAATAATAATTGTTCAACTCAAAAAAAATAATGAATTAAATAAATAAATAAAATATTTGGTCCAACTTGATATAAATCCACCTTGTCAAAATATTATAACAGGACAAAGAAACAGCTGAGGGAAAACAACAAAAAATACAACCAATACAAAGATGGATACTGCAATTTCAATTGTGATTGATCATCTACAATGTCTCTCCATCTGCAATAATTTTTTTTAAACAAAAAAAAGAGAGATAATTTTTATTGCTAACTTATAATCAAGCCCATGCCAGGATTCATAGGATTTTTTTCAAAAAATCTAGGTTGCTTAACTATCCTTCACTCATGGTTTTCTTTAAATATTGTCTATAACTGGCCACAACTATAAGAAAATTAAAAATTCATTACGTAAATTAGTCTATCAATCCTGACTTTAATTGATCAGATTTTGATTTTAGTATGATAAACTAGTTTTGCAGCACTTTTGTTCTTTTTTGTTAGAGTACTGATATGACATTAGAAATTTTTCATTATCTAGCATCATGTCAGTAATGTCAAGTATCATATAATCGATCCAGTGAAAAAAGATTATAAGTGCAAAAACAATCAATTTATTATGCTACAATGACCAAAACCCTATTTAAGCTAACTTAATATATGAAATTTTAACGGGAAAATAAGTTTTTAAGTCCATTGACTTATCCAATTTTTTGTTCAAAGTTTGGTTTGATGCACTAAATTTTAATTTTGGTCTATTTTGGTTCAATTATTGACATGAAATTAATAAGTCAGTAATTTCATATGCGGACGTTAAATTGTTTTTTTATATATCATGTCAGAATTTTTCGGTATTACATCTGCTACCTGATGAAATAGGACTGAAAGATAAAAATAATCAAAGTTAGTCTACAACTAAACTTTGAAAATTTAGTATATCAAAACCCAAAATAGAAAAATTAGTAGACCAAAACGTTATTTTCTTTGTTTTAATTTTCCCATCAACTATAAATATATATACACACACAAACAAACTCAAATATTTTAAATAGTAAAACAGCACAAAAAACACATTTCGATTGCTCTACCCAATATAGACAATTATTATACCCAATAAAAATTCAACCAATAATTAATTATGCACCAAACTACAGAAAAACTTGAGGAGATTGTGGTGCGTTGACATTTGACAAAGGGAATTTTCAAAAGTCAACCTAGTAAAATACACTCCTAAAATCTTTTTAAAATATAGGGTCCATAATTTAAAATGAATAGATACAACACCTTATCTCCAAATTTATTCAGTATAATTAGCAACCATACCAACTAAAGCTTATGCTATAACTTTCAAGTCACAAATTAACATTAAACCTTGCTACCTCTTCATCTGCTCCACTTTAACCTAAAGTTTTATCCTTGCAACTCCATGCTATATTACATGCAAGTATAACCTCAAAATATTGTCATAGAATAACACAAAAAGAAAATCCATAATGGATGAACTGATAAAACTGACTCAAGGACCTGCAGATGAGCTAGTCGAAGAACTTCTCGACAACGAATCTCCGTTTTTTTTGCCTCAGCTTCATCATGATCACGGCGTATTGGGATCGAATCACAGCCCTTCGATATTGGAGTCCTGTCTCCTTGGGTCGATGGGGTATTCGGGTCCAACTATCGAAGATATCGAGAGTTCTTTATCATACACGAACCATGGAGTCCACGATTTTCAGCACCCAGATTATAAATTGTCGGAGGAATGCAGGTTTGGATACAAGATGTATTTTTTTCCTTTAATCTTGAAACATAAGGGTAATTATATTTTGATGTTGTTTTGTTTTTTTTTTTGGGCAGAATTTCAATGTTGGAAAGAGATTATATGAACAAGGCCAATCATGACAACCACAAGTATACTTTGCGAATCAAGAACTGTGGTAATGTAATGGCAGATGATGGGTATAAATGGAGGAAATATGGCCAGAAATCCATAAAAAATAGTCCAAATCCCAGGTGAAAACTTGATTTCCATGCCACTTATTTTGAAATTTTTGAACTTATATATTATATGAAATTTACTTCTTTTTGGGAGCTTATAATGAATGATGCTATAATGGCATGAACTGAGTAACGACAAAGTGCTTACATATTTATCATGCAAAATACAGTTGATTCTTTTTATATAATTCTTATATAGATTAAGTTTTTCTATCATGATTTTCCCATGTCGAAAAACATTAACCAACACTCACGCCTACATATTGAGCTCTCATTGTACATATTTCATATTCGTCTTCGTTTTACGAAAATTGTTGCGATTTGGTTGTAATAGAGATACATTGTAATCCATTTTAATAAACCACTTTAAACATTCATTATAAACCAATTTACTATTATTATATTAATCGTCATGCAATTGAGAAAAAATATATAGGGCAGTATCATATATGCAGCTTCTCTAATAAAGTGTTTAGTAAAATAGAATTATTATCTTAATTTAGAATAATTTAAATTTATAATTTCTCAGAAGCTACTACCGTTGCACGAACCCGAGATGTAGTGCCAAAAAACAAGTGGAGCGGTCCATCGACGACCCGGATACCCATATTATCACATATGAAGGCCTTCACCTCCACTTTCCTTACCCATTTTCCTTAATCAACAGTCATCTGGATAAGCCCGACCCGCCCACTAAGAAACACAAAGGGTTCATGCCAGAAGCCCAACATAAAGCCCATAAAGGAGATCGAGTAGCCCAAGACACTGGAATTGAATATGGGCTTGACAACATCTATCCAAGCCCAATAGACAAGGAATTTGAGGACCAATTGAAGAGCCCACAAGGCCTGCTTGAAGATATGGTGCCATTGATGATCAGAAAGCCATTTATTAGTAAATCCAACGCTTCCACTGCTAGCTCTTCATCTTGTGCTTCTTCACCAGCTTCGTCCAATTCTTTTCCTTGGTCTCCAAATTACTCATTTCTAGGNTATCTATTTATGTTCGTGGCAGTCCATGTAATGTAGTAAAATCGAGGCTAGTAGTCCGATGTTTACGGGATTATATACCATAAAATATGTCGTAGTTGTAAGTTATTAGGCGTAAAGGCTTCGATTTGTCTTTTGATACTGTATTTTGCTATTTTCTATTTTTATATGAATTTTAACGGTTTTTTTCTTTTTACTTCATGTTATTTGGTCGGAATTGGTAACCAATGTGCGCCTCTAAGAATAGGAAGTTAGTGGCAATTTTTGAAGTAAACTATAAGATTATAATTTTAACTTTTACCATTAAATGATTCAAATAGATTTTTTTAAAAATGAAATACCAAAATCTTTTCTTTTTTAAAAAAAAAAAAAAGAAGAGGAAGAAAGCATACATATAATTCGGATTTGGATGATGGAGCTGGGCAATCATTCTGCCCTGGTGCAAACGGATAACGTGACTGGCGAAAAAGGATAAAAAAGATAAGAGTCCACCCTTTGGTAAGCGAACATCTGTCATTACACTTGAGCGGCTACCTGTTCATCTGGACAAACGAGTTTCCCCATCCGCCGACGAGCGGACACGAATCCGTCTTAGTGGGCTTCGATGATACGTATCCCTTTCACCCCTTCGTGTTCAGCAGCGACCCATAAATGTTGGGGCTCCAATTTAGTCAATAGAATCTCCTTCAGTTCAAATATACTCCCAGAGTCGTCCATTTCTTCGGGAGTCCCATTCTTGCGTCCTAGAAAAGGGAGAATTTCTGTGTTTGCTATGTCTGCTTCGGGCAAAGGAACTGTTCTTGTTACTGGTGCCGGTGGTAGAACTGGTAAATAAATTCTTTCTTGAACACTCTCTAGCATTTTGTTTTGGATGGTAACGGCCGGTGAGTGTCTTTTGTATTTGTGGGATTTGATTCTTGTGCTGAGGTTTTTGCATTTTACTTCGTGGTCTGTGTGAGGTGGAAAAAGTAGAAACTTGGGTGAGATCAGTATCATGCTCCATCAAAGTTTGTCATTTTCTTTCTTTTCCCATCTATTGTAATGTAATGAAGGACATCAAATTTAGCAAGAAAATGCAGTAACATTTTCCAGTTTTTTGGATTTATCGCTTTGGCGAGGTGAGAATGGATATGAAATACTTGTTAGAGCAGTCCATTATACATCTTGTTAGAGCAGTCCATTATACATAGTCGTAGAGTCCGGAACTTGATAGCTATAATCTCGTATGTCATTGACAAAACCTTGTATGGATCCTTAGCCTTTGGAGTCATTGTTTGATCATAATCTCTTAGATAGTTTCTCTCTCTGTTGTCCTTTATGGCACCCCCAAGCACCAGGTCGGACGCTATACATAATTTAGTCAGCAAGAAATTGATGTGTATTCGTCGTTGCTGTAATTGCTAAAAGAATTTGTGATACATTTTTATAAACCTCGTCAAATCCTCTTCACAGACCAACATCGAACATTAGTATTACACTCGGCCTTTTTCCGTGTTAATGCTTCAACTTCGGGTTGCCCATTGTCTAGACTCTAGAGTAATGACAAGTCCATGTTAATGCTTTAGCTCTCAGTTTCTAATCATTTGTCCTTGTTTTAATGCTTTAACTACTTAATTGTTTCTGTTTACGAGTAGACCCGACCACGGTTCTCTTACAACTGTAAAGCGGAACCAGAAACCACTAGGAACCGAAACCAAAACCAGTAGGAACCAGAGCCAAAATCATACTTGAGTGGTTCGGTTCCAGATCCGGTTCCACCTTTTATTGGAAATGGAACAGCCAGTTCCTGAATCGTAATCATCGATTTTGGAACCGTGGTCTGGTCTAGTTACGAGCACTCGAGTTATTGATGATCTGTGTATAGGTTAATATTGTTTCTACTTTCTATGGTATGAAACTCTATAATAGCACGAGTCGAAGACCTTTGCTGACATTCTCTTTTCATTAGGCCAAATCGTTTACAAGAAACTGAAAGAGAGAAGAGATCATTACATTGCTAGAGGTTTGGTAAGAACTCCAGATAGCAAGGAAAAAATTGGTGGAGGCGATGATGTTTATATTGGGGATATAAGAGACACGGAAAGCATTGTTCCTGCAATACAAGGTATTGATGCCCTTATCATACTCACAAGTGCAGTTCCAAAGATGAAACCAGGGTTTGACCCAGCTAAAGGTGGAAGGCCTGAATTTTGTTTTGAAGATGGAGCATTCCCGGAACAGGTTTCAACCATGGCCTGTGGTTCAGCCCTGTGTTTGAGGTTTCTTTATGTGTAACCTTTCTGACCTTTATTTTTCCGATTTCAGGTTGACTGGTTTGGGCAAAAGAACCAAATAGATGCCGGTAAGAAGTAGTAGTCTAGTACTGAACTTTCATATTATTTAGCTTCTTCCTGTGTTGATTCTAAAAATATTTGTTACATACATTGTACAGCCAAAGCTGCCGGGGTAAAGCAAATTGTGTTGGTGGGATCTATGGGAGGAACTGATCCAAACCACCCATTAAATAGTTTGGGAAATGGAAACATCTTGGTTTGAACATGTTCACCTCATTTTTGTTTTCCTTCACCTCGTTTTTTGACGAAGAAACATCACTTGAAGACACAAGTTTTTTTCCTTCTCATTAATATACTAATATGAAACTAAATACTGTTTTGATCACAGGTTTGGAAAAGAAAGGCCGAGCAATACTTGGCTGACTCAGGTGTCCCATATACCATAATTAGGTATGTCCAAATTTGTGCTTCTATGACTCGAAAGATATTGCATGTAGAACTTTTAACAATTTATTTGTTACAGATGCATGATTATATCATTGCTTATTTTTTGTCGATACCATCTCTTGTGTTGGCTAGGGCGGGTGGCTTGCAAGATAAAGATGGTGGTTTACGAGAGTTAATTGTTGGAAAGGATGACGAACTTCTTCAGACAGAAACAAGAACGATTGCTCGAGCTGACGTTGCAGAAGTCTGCATTCAGGTATCTACAACAAACTGTTTTAGCCATTATTTCTTTCGAGATGCACCATAACCTAGTCTTGGCAAGTAACGTACAAACTTGTGGACAGGCGCTAAACATTGAGGAGGCTAAATTCAAGGCTTTCGACCTTGCATCGAAGCCTGAAGGTTCCGGTACACCAACCACAGACTTCAAGAGTCTTTTTTCCCAGATCACTACGCGATTCTGATTTATATTAGCCGAATTCGAGGCTATCGGTGCTAGTGTTTCGTATATTTCCTAAAAATTTGAGACACGCTGAGATGTAGTAGTGTAACATTGACTTTCTTCTGGTGTGGCCGGACTGTTTCTTGGTGATCAGGCTGGTATCCTTCTATGCTTTAAAAGCCACTATAGCCAAGAACTCGAATATATTTCATTTTTTAATTTTGTGTACGGCAAATGAAAAATAAAGCACTTAGTTGTTGGAATGATTCTTTATCAATTTTTTTTAAAAAAAAATGAAGTGCAAGTAGTTACCATTGGTCAAATGAAAGAAAAAGATTTATAATTATTTTCTTTCGAATTGAAAAATTCAAGTAAAATTCGGCGTATTTTCCTTGTTTCGTTTCACAATTTCATTAAGGTGATGAAAGAGAGAAATAACATCGTTTTCCAAAAAAATGTTGGTTTTGAAATGTTTCGAGTTAAATCGAATCTCCTTTAAAATTAAAAAATTTCAAATTATTGACCAAAATGCCCCCACATGTTTAACACTTATATTATTAAACATCTAATTGTTTCCTTATGTTACTCTTTAAATCTACTAATTAAATATTATATAATAAGTTTACTAACTACTTTATTTTATCATCTGTATAAATGAAATTGTAATAATATTATTACATATCATGAAAAACATCAGTTTAAGTTTTATATTTCTTTGTAAATGGCATCCATTTAACTTGAGTTTTTAAATTTAATATTAAATTCAAACATGGTTTTTAGTATCAAATAACTAAATATTATAGTTATATATTTAAATCAAAATAAATTAGATTTAACAACAAATCTGAGTTAAATCGTGTTTTTAACTCCAATCTAGCTATTTGCACACGTGTACTATTAATTGGCACGATTTACCAATTTGAGTTGAACAACGTTTTAACTAAAAAATGCGACATCTAATTATAACCGAATTAATTTTTAATTTTTTTTTTGAGTTTTAAATATGTTTGCATCTAAATCAAGCTGAGTTAAAGAAGAAATTTGATGAAGCTCAAAAATATATAATGAGATCTAAAAAAATGTTCGAAAAAGAATTGTAAAAGTGCTTATAACTAGTTTTTCAAAAATGGGTCACCCCTAATTTAATGTTTAAATCTTATTTAATATTTTGAAAAGCCAAAATATACGATCTCATAGTTTAATGACACATAACCCACAATATGTCCGAAATCATTATTTTCATAATATCATATCTTTTTAAAATTATTTATCAATAAAATAACCTTATAATATAAAATATATAACATTTTTAAACTTCATTATCCCATATGTATTAACAATTTTTTTTAATAAAAACTTAAAAGCCTATAAACAAGTTTATGATACAAAATTTTATTAACTAATTGAAATAAGTTAAGTCATACACGTTCTTATCCGTTAAACAAAGATATTAAATGTAACTTTTTTTGTAATTTATTCATTCTAATTTAATTATTTCTTGACCTTTAGGGATTGTTGAAGGGGAAGTTGGTAAAAAATCCACAATCAAAACATTTCTTTGGGTTCACTCCCTACCCACAAAATTGTGGTACTATGTCATACAAATTGTGGTACACTTCATGTGGAAATGTGATACACTTCATGTGAAAATGTGGTACTAAAAAAGTACCCAGAGACTGAACACAAAAAAAAATGACGGCTAGTGACTGATCCCAATTTCCCTATTGTGGAACTTGTAATTTAACTTCCACAAGATGACGTGATTTATGTTCAAAGTCTAAGCATGCGGGGCCAGCTGAATTCTCCAAAGTATTCCACCGTGTGCTTAGAATTACGAGTTTTTTAGGTTCGGACATTGTTCAGCTGTCGACCTACTCGCCTTCCTCCGCCGCCGCCGCCGCCCACCGTAACCACCTAATCCCTGCCTACCATCTTCACTTTTCCAACAAAGTCAGATCAAACCCACCAAAAAGATTCTATCTTTATTGTTATATATCTTCAATGGCCACGGTTGAAGATGGCATCCAAATCAGGGTCCACTCGCGGACTGGGAGCAACATGATCCACCCTGTGTCGGTGGAATCTCCCGAGCCCGCGCCGGCGGCGAGTGCCAATGCCGTTGTTTACAGAGAAGTGAAGCATTTCAAGAAACAGTTTCCCTGGTTGATACCTTTGTTTATAGTGGCTAACACTCTGATGTTTGTCATAACGATGTATGTGAACAATTGCCCCAAGAATTCTCTTTCCTGTGTTGCTGGCTTCTTGGGAAGGTTTTCTTTTCAGCCCTTCAAGGAAAATCCCCTCCTGGGGCCTTCTTCTTCAGCGTAAGCACTTTTTCTATCCAATTCTTTCTAGTTTTAATTCTTGAATTGAGGTTTGAAGATTGATATTGGGAAGTTTTGTGATCTCCAGTGTGGACCCTTTGTTTTTATTGGATTATATGTCTTGATGAATGTTATTTTAGATTACAAGTTCGAAAGGGTAACTTTAGTCCAAATTTTGCTGATATTTTTCAAGACTGAAAGATTTTGTTCGATCTGTGCATTTTTAGAGTAAATTGCAAGAGTGAGATGAATCAGTATTATTAATAAGACTGGAAAATTTGATGTTGATATCCACTCTGCACAATGCTTATGTGATTACTCATTATAATGAATCATGGTTTATCTTTATATGAGGCTTACAAATTTCATGGTTCCGTCTCCTCCCCCTGGCGCGGCAAAGTATCATGATAATGTATGGGATTGATGCTTATGGCATCTATAACACCATTCAATTCATTTTTTTCCTTTAGGTTGGAGAAGATGGGCGCTCTGCAGGTAAATAAAGTTGTCCATGGACATGAAGGATGGCGCCTCATCACTTGTATGTGGTTACATGGTGGAGTTTTTCACTTACTTGCCAACATGTTGAGTCTGTTAGTTATTGGAATTCGACTTGAGCAAGAATTTGGATGTGGTACGCAACATTTTATCATGGCATTTAATTGTGTTATGCCCGTTATTCAAAATATGGTTTTGGCTTATTACTAACATATACATTATGGTTTACAGTACGGGTAGGTCTGCTTTATCTCATTTCTGGGTTTGGAGGAAGTTTGTTATCTGCTCTGTTTATTCAGTCTAACATATCAGTCGGTGCTTCTGGTGCACTATTTGGATTATTGGGAGGAATGCTTTCCGAGCTGATAACCAATTGGTCCATATATGCTAACAAGGTATCATGTACCTTGTGTTCTTTACATCTCTCAAAGTGGTTTACCTTGACCAGCAGTTTCTGACTTAAACATGGAATTACATGAATCCTCTTCTTCAGGTAGCCGCACTAGTGACCCTTGTGATAATTATAGCTATCAACCTAGCCGTTGGAATCCTCCCACACGTGGATAACTTCGCACATATTGGAGGATTTTTATCCGGTTTTCTTCTTGGTTTTGTGTTTTTGATCCGTCCCCAGTTCGGATGGGTTAACCAGAGATATGCGCCTGCTGGATACCCCTCGATGGGTACCCCTAAATTCAAGATGTATCAGTGTGTACTTTGGTTGCTTTCTTTAGTTCTTCTCATTGTAGGGTAAGCATTCGACTCTTCCATCCATGTCTTTATGAGCAAACATAACCTTAGCAATAAATTATCGACAGTAATAATCAAACCAATGTCACCCTTTGTATAAATTGATCCTCAATAATGTCTTTTTGATGTGACTCTTACAGGTTTACTGTTGGGCTTGTTTTGCTTCTCCAAGGGGTGGACTTAAACGATAATTGTTCGTGGTGTCATTATCTTAGTTGTGTTCCTACTTCGAAGTGGAGCTGCAACACGTCCCCAATCTCCTGTCAGGTGAAGAATATGAAACATAATTTCTCAGTCAATAATGTTCCAACATAGATTAAACGTAGCTATCATGTCTGTCGTAAGATTTGGAAACATTCCCTAATAGTTTTTTTGTTCATTGCTTGAACATATATGGTTTTCCAGGCGGAGCAAGCTGGGAACCAGTATACTTTAATGTGCTCGAACAATGGTAAAAACCAGACGTATTCACTCACGAACCCAACTGCGACTGAGATACAAGGTCTATGCACACAGCTCTGTCGTTGAAAGATTGCATTCTGTCGTCTCGAGGGCTCAAAGACACCCCCACTTGCAAGCTCTCTTACAAGAATGATAAACTCAAAGATTATTACATACTTTTGTAAAGCTACATATAATTCGACATGTGTCGAGTCACTATACAATATCATAGATAATATGTGGTAAGAACTAAGAAGTACATTTGTGTTACTTTCATACATAGATTGATGATTCATGACTAGAACGAATTTTATCAAATAAATAGCGACCTCTAAACACCTGAATTTAAAGATTATGCCATAATTCATAGAATGATTGGATTGTTTTGGATAAATAGATTACAAGGAGTGCATTTCAAATTCAAATATCATTATCATTGGGTGATTCAAATTTTATTTTAAAGTTATGTTCAATTTAAATGAAAATTGAATACCAAACCAACTCAAAGTGTGAAAGACCATTCTATCTTTCTTCAATACATTATTTAGACCATTCTATCTGATGTAATCCACTCGGCGTAGCATAGATAAAACTATTCATTGGATTTATTTGGCTTATTTTGGTCGAAAGTCAAGTAAGCATAATATTTACATTGTCCATCATATACTATGTGTGACATTTATGATATTAAAGTTGTCTAATCAGTTTAACTGAAAATTGAACGAGCAACCAACTCAAAGTTAGAAATTTAAAGAAATATCTCAAATTTAATTTCCACCTTTTTATGAATATTTTATTATTATAATAATTATANATGCGACATATTAGTTTTTCTAGTTTGAGATTCAGCCTACCCATTTATAAGGGCCACACCATCCCTACTTTTCATTCAAATCAAATCATGGACTTTCAACCGGATACATTCCCATATTTATTTTTTTTCGAATAAAAATAAAAATTATGATTTAAGTATTGAGGAACGAATGTAGTTGCCAAACTAAATTTGAACGGTTTAAAACATTTAAACTCAATTCTATTCATAGTAGAGCGGTCAAGAAACAACTCTTGTTACAGCAACCGGAACTGTCAGTTGGCGTAATTTTATGTTTAGTTTTTTTTCCAAAATGTAAAAAGTATCTCAATTTTTCTTTATTTAAAGTTTACTACAATATATGTGCATCATAAATTAGTAACAAAATTCTAGAGAATAATTGTCTTTAAAAAAAAGACTACAAGTATAAATTGTTTTTTATGAGTGAAAACTGGACAAAGCACATGGAGATGGGTGGGCGTACATATTGGTTGATGAAATCGAAAGTGAACAGTGGTGGCCAATGGGAGATACGAAATCAATAATTCTACTCACATGTGGCCTGTGGGCGTCTGCTTCTTTATTATTATTATTATTATTATTATTATTATTATTATTTATTTATTTATTTATTACTTTTTCAAAAAGGAAATGTGGTTGGATTTTGAATTATCGAACTACCTATTTCCGGCCATTTCAGTGCACATGGCCTTCGGAACTTGGAAGTGTAATGTGACTATATATAATAATGTCGGTGCCTATAAGGTAGAAATAAATTTGTCTATAGATTTATTCATTTAAATTAATTATTGGTATTTATAACGATAATGCATTATAAAATACAAGAATTTGTTAAATTATTAAAACATTTCTCATGTCATATTTCAACATGATACAACAGCAAGGGAGGTTGTGTGTTCATTATCCTGTAGGGTAAAATTAGTCCATGTACATTTTATTGAGTCATGTGTTGTTTGTGGTATCTCAATTTCAAACATATATTTCTTCTTTCCGAAATCATAATTTTTATTTTTATTTTATATCGTCAATGTGTTTCCTTTATTAAAATATACCTTGTAACAACTGTGAATATCGGAATTTTTAAAATGTATAATAGTTCTACCAATACATCTTAACCACGCTTCTAGCTTATTAATTAATAATTTCACTATATCGCAACTCCTGGAATTGAACACTTGCATGTACTTTACTAAATAGTAATGATATGACTCGATTTTTTTTTCAAGTTTATAGCAATCTAAATATCAGATTTCGATCGTTTTTTCAATAAATAAATAAAAATAATAAATTGCCAATAAAACGCCGATTTTTGTACANTTTCAAGTTTATAGCAATCTAAATATCAGATTTCGATCGTTTTTTCGATAAATAAATAAAAATAATAAAATTGCCAATAAAACGTCGATTTTTGTACACTCTAGCTAGATAGGTTGCAAACTCTTTTTCTTTTTTCTTTTTTTTTTTTGCATTAAAGACGGTTTGTTCTAATTTATGTTAGTACTGAAATTTGAAGCTTATGTGATATTGTTCATATTATTAAGAATAGAGAAACAAAATGATCAGTTTATCTTAGTAATCTCAATTTATCTCCAAATGATATTGCAACAAAATAGGAGTGTTCCATATAATTTGTCGAAGTGACCAAATAATGCATATACATTATCTATGTTATGAAAATTTAACACTATTTTGTTAATATCATACTAGAATGCATTTAATAGTGAAACAAGTTCTTAGGAAAATTGAATCGCCAATGCAATTTATACAAATTTAATTTTGTTTAATTATTTTTTAAAAAAAATTTAGATTCTATTAGTTATCTTATAATTGCGAAAGAAATATCAAATAAATTACATATGAAAAATACAATTGCGAGGATGAGATTTTAATAAGTTTTTTTTATTAAAATAAAGAGGTACTTTTGTCGCACTCTAAAATACGACCACGAGCTCTTGCTTTACGCAGAGTATGACTGAGTTTTTGTATATTATATTTTTTTAAACAAATGCTACTTTACTTTTTATTGTGGTTTAATAACTTGATTTTTCAGAATTAATGGTTCAGGAATAATAATTGTTAAAAAGTGATGCATTAATATTTGGAAATGAAAGAGACTTTTGCCTAATTAATGCTATTTAAAACTCTTTTGAACTTTCTTTTTCTTTTGAAAACTTTTTTTTATTAGTTTCGATAGACGTCAATCTCACTCCATTTTTTAAAAAATAAAATAAAATAGTTCTTTAATATGGTTGAGTATTTTTACATATTGTATAAATTCAAAAAAAAATATTGTTCGTCTTCGTAAAAGTATATATGTTGGATTAAAGAATGGTAATTTTGTGGGCGGAGACTAAGATTTGGTACCAAATCTGATTAATCCACAGTTCAAGTGCACCAATCAAACATATAAATTAGATACTATACGCTGGAAATGGCCCTGATTAAATTTTCTTGTCTAAATTATTATTGTAATATTTATTGCTAATATTATTTTTTCTGGTATAATTAATAACGTGGATGGGTTAATTCGAGGTAGGAACTTGAAAATCTAAGCGGAGTGTATTCAATGTAGAAATTTAATGATTTTCAATGACTTTTTTAAACGATAGATTTCCGTGGATTTGATATATTTCATGGAAATTTGTAGACTTTTTGCAAGATTTTGGTAGAATCACAATTAAATTTAACAAAATCAAAATTTCAATCTCTATTTCTATTCAACATGCATAAATAATTAATCAATAAATTTTTAATTTATAAAATAATTAAATTTCTAATATTGAATACATACCCCTAAATAACAAAATATCCCAAAGTTTAAAGGGTGAACCTTATGGTGCGTGAGGATAAATAGGATTATATAAATATGATATGATATGATATAATATGAAATATGATAATTTTAAATCTTAATATAAGGTAAAAAGATATGTCTATTTACATTAATAAAATAAAATGAATATAAACAAATGCTTATATGCGTCAATAATGGAAATATATTCTTAAAAAATTTATGATTAAAATTAATAGAATTTATATAAAAATACATTAAGTTTGAGCTTTATTATAAAAATCGAGCACATAATCATGAATAATCTTGTCCTATTATAAAATTTGTAACTTGTTTTTCTTAATTACTCAAACTTATACATAAAAATTCTTAGTTTAAAATATTTTTTAAAAGAATCGTATGATCGAGCGTTTGTTGTTTTACATATAGTTATAGTTTGTAGTGATGATGCAACTGAAATATTTTATGTCGTACACCAATCTATATTTATATACACTACAATTTTCATGTTATGCGATCATCTAATTAGTATCCTTAGTCTTTACTATCACTAGGTAGGTGGAAATAAGATGGAGGTGAGTTTAGCTAAGAATTCAATATTTTTAAATTGAAAGAGCTCTAAACTATTTTTTTTAAGGATAAATTTTATGAAACTCACATTTTGAATTTTTAGACTTTTAATTTAAATTTTTTAATATTATACTGTAAATTATAACTTAAATGATTGCTTTTATAAAAAAATTTGAGGTACCGACAAGCTCAACCACTTTGAATTTAAATAATCTAGCTAACATAAAGCTCGTTATTTTGTTTATTTATGCGTTTATTATGTAATTTATGCTTTTTATAACGGTATATAAATGCTCTTAATTGTCACCTATAACAAGCGCGACAACCCGGTGAATTTTGAGAAATAATTTGCTTAAATTTCTCAAAAGACTTTATCCCTTCTCGAGCTTAATTAAATTTATGATGCGCATAATACTTATATGTATATGTCTACTTCTTGCTATTTTGATAACTCTATATAGTCGAATTTCAATTTTAATTCTATATTTTTCAATTGTTGGCAAGTTTAGTTCTTTTTATTTAGAATATTGATATGACACTGCATACGTAACTTCATGTCGACATCTTGTCGTTAATAAAGGATCAAAATTAAATTAAAATTTAACTATGCATATTATAAAAATTAAAAAAAAAACTTTCATAGAACGTTCTTGTTATCATCTCTGATCCTAAAACTTCATATCCAACGAGGACATAATTACGGATAATGATAAATAAAGAAAAGAAAACCTCCCGTGATGGATAATAATTCTTGATTAGGCAGCTCAAACACCTGAGATCCTTCTAGAATCCTCGAGTTAAGAATTTATACACACATGAATCAGAGATTTCGCTCATTTTAGGGGCATGTATATGTATATACATACATATATACGTAAAATTATATATTTAGAAAAATGTAATGGAAGGGAATAGAGTGATGGATGAAAGCATAAAGTTTAAGATTCTATACCTTGACATAGAATTCAGGTTTTTCCAATGTACAGTGGTTAAAATATTGAGTGTGAACAAAATATAAGACTAAAATTCTACCCCTAAAATACGTACGTCAAATTGACTTGTAACATGTACTATATGTTATGTGAGTTATATAGGTTTGCTTTTTCAAAAGATTATCCAATTTTAATTTATTAAGAGTCAAATTGAATGCATTTTCGCCTCTGTAACCAAGTAATAATTTCACTCTCTGGCCTAGCGGTTAGGTTCGCCAATTATAAAACCAGTACGACAAATTGGTCTCAAACGGTATGTTACAATTAATGGTTATTTGTATATTCTCTAAAAAAAAAACAAAACAAAACACGACGTTTATGTTATGATGTTTTACTTCGTTTAAATTAATTATTGTATCATTCAATCTATATACGCAATCTATATACGAATAAATATAAAATTAGGAAAAATTGTAAAATTTGTCCTTTAAATTAATAATATTGCAAGTTTAATATTTTAAACAGTCAAATGACAATGTTATAATTTTGATCATTTTCTTATTGGGGTATTCAAATGGCATCCAATATGACTTTAATTAATATTCGACATCACATCAACAATATTCAATCAACAATATTCAATGTATAAGAAAAGTAGACTAAAACTTAAAAAAAACAAAGATGACACCACATCATAAATATTCAATATATAAGAAAAATAGACTCAAACTAAAAAAAGATAGTTAATTAAAATCGATATTTAATGTTACGATCAAATGCTTATCACAAAACCAAATGATATAGTTGTTAGTCAAAACAAAACTTTATTTCATTATACTTGTGTTCTAAAAAGTCGAGCTGTTCGAGCCATGAGTCCGTCGAGGTTCGTCTTTTTATGTTGGTGTTGTCTAATATTCCATAGATGAATCTTACCATTTCCTTAGCTTCGATCATGTTCTTAGTAGATACAGTATTGTACTGTTAAGATATGACGTCACTTTTTTACTACCCACCTAACAAGTCAGATCAAACGGCGCAACGTCAGCAGTTCGACGCACGAGAATTTCCCAAGACATCACTCATCTCAATATTACTCTCACTCATACACGCTTAACCCAACAGTGTCCCGCCCCAAAAAGTATTGAAATATGTTTCTTGGAAGGCTTGAACTCATGATCTCGCTCTAATATCAATAACTATGATCAAACACTTATCACTATGTCAAAAGCTATGTTAATTTAAATGATCAAAATCACAATAAAACCAATTTATAGGATAACAAAATGTATTTACTTTATTACTATTATTAATAAAAATGATTTTTTAAATATATTTAAAATCACCTGTTAATTGGGTTTTATTGGCTTGTTTTGAAAGTTGCGTAATTGTCTTATTTGATTTTTTGGATATTTTATTAATTTTATTTTAGAAGATTGTGATAATATTTTATTGTGTTTTATTTGAATATCTTTCTTTCTCATATTACGAGATTTGATATCTGATTGTTTTGATTGACATATCCCATATTTAAGAAGAAATATCCAAGTTGATGAATGTGTAAAGGAAAAGTGGTTAAGTTTTGTGCTGATATTTTAAATTTTGCTTATGAATAATGATGAATTATCGAAGAAATTTTTATAGAAAATACAGAACATGAATAGTCTATATATTATGCTGAGAACTTGTCGGTTCATATGTGTCTGATATTAAAGAAAAAAGTAAATTTGTATATTTTTTGTCGCAATATTTTCTAAAACATTCTAATTTTGAGAGTTTTAATTATTAGTGGTATACACGTATTCAAAGTTTCATGAAGTCATTTCTTGGGAGAAGTTGATATCATTTTCGGGAGAGAACAATCCATAGTGTCGAATGGAGTTCGAGTGAAGTGGAAACAAAGTCGAATATTGCTGCGGTTTCCTTCTCTGGTCTCTATGAGTGGAAGTTGGATGTTATCTTACTTTACTCTTTTTGTTTTACGCTCGTCTTCTCAAATAAATAAGAATGGAAATTGATTAAGTAAAGTCTATTAAACTTATTTATCATAAAGATATCATAAGAAAAATACAATATTTTATATTATTTAAGTCTTTGTATGAGCATAACATTGGAGGTTTATTAAATTTATTTTACCTAGATGTGGTCCAATAGACTTGGATTTTGTTGGATTGAACTAAGTTAAAATGACAATGTTATTTATTTATTTTAATTTTATTATTTATTTACTTAATAAACAATAAAGAAGTACGAAAACACAATTTCATCACCAAGTATTTAAAAAAAATTGAACTTTAATAAAATATTCATGGAGAATGGTTGAAGAAAATAGTAAAAAGAGGCGCATTAATTGGGGGTGGGGGAATAATTACGGGGCTCCTGCCCTTTGAGCAACTCTACCAGTACCAGTAGCCCCCCAACCTCCATAAGTATCCCTCCATCTTCCTCCCCCACTCCTCACTGCAACCACAGATTCACGAATCCAAAATGGCTGCTGGATTCAAGCTGCTGCTCTGTATTTCCAGTACCCTCTGTTTTCTTGCATCTGTTCAGGCCAGAATCCCCGGCGTCTACGCCGGCGGCCCTTGGCAATCCGCCCATGCAACGTTCTACGGCGGCAGTGACGCCTCCGGCACAATGGGTACCTCTCCTTCGCATTATAATGGTTCAATTACTTCTGGCTTGTGACTTTTTTAATAATGTATTGGTTGTTTAGGTGGTGCTTGTGGGTACGGGAATCTGTACAGCCAAGGGTACGGCGTGAACACGGCGGCACTGAGCACCGCGCTGTTCAACAACGGGCTGAGTTGCGGGGCGTGTTTCGAGATAAAATGCAACGCAGCCCAGGCCCCAAGGTGGTGCAACCCCGGGAACCCGTCCATTTTCGTGACGGCCACCAATTTCTGCCCGCCGAACTTCGCGCTGCCCAATGATAATGGCGGATGGTGCAATCCTCCTAGGACACATTTCGATCTCGCCATGCCCATGTTCCTCAAAATCGCGCAGTACCGCGCCGGAATCGTTCCCGTCAACTTCCACCGGTAACAAAGATTATCTCATGTTTATATATGCTAAAGACTGAAGTTGCTAAAGATCGCTAATGGAATTTTTTTGTTTTAAAAAAATGTGTTTATCATTGAAACTTCTCTACCATAATATTTTTTCTATCATGAACTCTTATAATCCAAAATTAAGTTTTTCACAAATTCAAAATGTTATTTTAATTATTCAGATTAAACTAGAAAACAGGGGAATAAATATTTATTTATATAGAAAAATGACTTTCTGTCAAAAAATTGTAGTTATAAATTAATTTCATATACCAAAATGTACTTAGCTAACAATTTTCATAACCACCCATATGAAAATTTTAACAACTTTATATAAAATTAGATCAGTAAAATATGTGAATATATCCCAAAAGACCATAATAACAAAATCAGCTCTCTCTCTATATATTTCTTGCTTAAATATGCATGATATCATATAACTGGCCCTTAATTTTTATGTTGTTCGACAAGTAAATATCGAATGTGTATAAAATAGATTAGGATTTCATTCTGAAATCATGACAGGATTAAGCTAATTTTGGTTACTGTTCTTGAATCACAGGGTGCCTTGCAGAAAGCAAGGAGGGATCAGATTCACCATCAACGGCTTCCGTTTCTTCAACCTGGTTCTGGTTACCAACGTCGCCGGCGCCGGCGACATCGTCCGTGTAAGCGTCAAAGGCACCAGGACCCAGTGGATGGACATGAGCCGCAACTGGGGCCAGAATTGGCAGTCGAACGCCAAACTCGTGGGCCAGGCCTTGTCTTTCCGAGTCACGGCCAGCGACCGCCGCACGTCGACTTCCATGAACTTGGTTCCAGCCAATTGGCAGTTCGGGCAAACTTTCATGGCCAAAAACTTCAGGGTCTGAGGTTACTCGGAATAGATTTTCTGGGTAAACTTCAAGTCGTTGATGATCTAAAGACTAAAGTAGCTCAAGAAATTGTTACAGAATTAGAAAAACAAAACCTGTGTGTTTTTTTTTTGGTTTTGATCTATTTTCTGGTTAAAAACCTCGACACGTGGGAGCTGAGAAGATGTAGCCCACGCGCGGTCTAATTATATTGTGAAATGTCTTAGTAGTACAACATTATAGTATACATATTCAAACTTCTGTCAAACCATCTTCACTTTAATTATTGTTTTTTATTTTAACTTGTTAAAATGTAGATTTTGGTATTAGTTTATATATTTGAGTAATCCAGTAAAACTTTGGAAAATAATTTTTTTATAAACTTCTCTAATTTTGGTTTTAGTCCTTTAACATGTGAAATTTAGGTTTTGATGTGATAAATTATAATTTATGAATATTTTGGTCTGATTGTTGAGGTCAATTTATAAGTACGATGCCGATATTTTTCGATGTTAGGTCAATGCTTTGACAAAATAAGACTAAAAAATAAAATTTAAAGTTATCGTATCAAAATCAAAATTTGAGTTTTCAATTTAGCAAAACTCAAAATGAAACATTTTTTTATTATTATTTTATGATACAAGTTGGTGGACACAAAAGATTTACTCTCATCAAACTTTTATAAACAGGAAAATAAATTCGGAAAAACTTAAAACTACATGTTTGATTAGTGAAACTGAAAAAACTAAAGTTATAATTTTTTTAACTGACTGAAATGTAAATTTTAGTCCTGTCGCTTTTATATATATATA
This sequence comes from Primulina huaijiensis, assembly GCF_012295235.1. Lineage (NCBI taxonomy): Eukaryota > Viridiplantae > Streptophyta > Magnoliopsida > Lamiales > Gesneriaceae > Primulina > Primulina huaijiensis. The sequence continues at coordinate 26,825,408 of NC_133307.1, forward strand.
TATATTGATGTCTCGGGATGTCCCGGGTCATAGATAGGCCCTGGGACTTCTTGAGCCATGGAACATGCTGAATAGTGCCCGGGTCAGGAGGGGATGCTCTCAGGACGAGAGCATGACAAGATTGGTTAATAACCCGAGTTATATAAATACTTGGTACGAAGAAAGTACAAGGTGAGCGACCAGTCGGTAGGCCGAGTCATTGGACCACCCGGAACATGATTTCCCAAAGACGAGGAATGCCCGAGCTCTTCTATAATTGCCCGAGAAGCATTTTAACCGGGTCACCTCGATATGAGTAAAGCATTTAATAGCGTCAACTTGATAGGCATGCATAGCCGACCTACCTTTGACAATAACATAAATGGTTGACAAAATTAAGTGGGCCGGATGTGACTAGTATGCGATTTGACATGTCAGAATATAGGGTATAATCAGCCACCCTATTATAATTAATGATCAGCACAAGGAACGAGGTCATCATTGCCATTTCTACTATAAATATCAAGTGCTTTATTTACATTTATTCTCCATTCAGATATTAACTCACACATTGAATACTCTCATTTATTGTGTATTTACTCACTACCCTACCCTTCACATCAATGACACAACCATCATTTGGTGGCATTGATTTTTATATTGGAGCTTCCTACTAACTTACGGGAGAAGAAATTTCTAAGTTCTAACGTCCGACTTATATTTCTTTTCATCTTTTGATAGTATATCCGGTCGAATATCCGACCCGACTCTTCCCTTTTTACCCGGGTTACATCATATATTATTTTAGAAAAATAAAAAAATTATATTTGAAAAAAAATAAAGTGCCTATTTATTTAGGAAAATAATTAATCCAATATTTTTTTTAATTAAAAAAGGTCAATAGAATCAATGACCAAAGGTATATAATAGTATAGCATAATCAGACACAATGTAGGAGACTCGACGCATACCGTTCAACACAAACTAAGCAAATATATATATATATATATATTGTGACCAATTTGTTCATGACATTTAGGCATGATATTTATAATGATATTATTTAAATATTTAAATCGTTCAATAACTTAAGAACTACTATTCGACCGCTCTATTATCATATCAATTATATATTCATTCCAACAATCGCATCAACTTAAAATTAAACATATGATTTTAGCTTTGATATTGATTATCAAATCAAGCATTTATCTTTATCCAAAACATTTAACTGATGATAATGATATAATGTAACTCAAATAATTTAAATCACATATTGACCCAAATAATATTGTTTGGGTCACTCTTATGATTTTGAAAATTATGGCTCCCCAATAAATAATTTTGGTAAATATAAATCCCAGATATACAAAAGTCTATACAATAGTAATAATTTTAAAAAGAAGATTAATGTCAACTGATCGTGAAATAAATTAAACATATATGCTATTAATTAAGAGAGACCCTAATACTTAACTAAATCTAGGTGAAGTCTATTTAATTCCAAAATTAATCATCACACATTTCGTTATAGTGTATATAATTTTGTTCTTCAATTAACTTTTTTTTTTTTTTTAAATGATCGTGTTTTATTTATTAAATTATAATTTGTTTATATTTTTATTCATATTATAAAACGTGTTAAATTTTCATATTTTTTAATTATAAAAAAAATTCATTATCTAAATCTAAGGTTATATCATATCATAACTAAACTTGAGAAAAAAAAATACGTGCAACACATAATATTCCTGTATTATATTACGAGTAGGTCTCTTGTGAGACGATCTCACGAATATTTATTTGTGAGACGGGTCAACCCTACCGATATTCACAATAAAAATTAATACTCTTAGCATAAAAAGTAATAATTTTTCATGAATGACTCAAATAAGAGATCCATATAAAAAAATACGACCCGTGATACTGTCTCACACAAATTTTTACTTTATATTATAATTGGTTCGTGCCCCACCGACCTTGGATTAAAGTCACCAGTGCATCCATTCACCACTTTAAATTTGTGAAAATCCTCCCAACCTTTTGTATCACAAGAATGGTAAAAACAATCCCACAGTTTTGTGCTTGATTCCGTTTTCCATTTTGGGCAATAGAAAGATCTCCCACGCCGGATGTCCCAAGAACCTTTAACCCATTTCCCATTACCAAAAATAAAATCCCAACAGATTCTGGCACGATCCATAGCTTCATCAAAAGACTACGGCAGATTGCATGACAACTGAAAAGTTTAATTTATCTTGACTTCCTGTGTCTTCCATGGTTGTCATACTATTAATCGAGATTCATTGCCACGCCATTGTGATTCCATTTCTATTAACTAATTTCCAATTCACTCGAGAAATTAAATACACTAAACTAGATTTATATTATCGGTTCGTTTCTATTTTCGTTAAACACCAAACATTGTTAAATTATTGGCCGAAATGGGAACTTTTCAACAACAATTTCCAGCTAGCATTAGATTGATTCAAACCATTTTGTTACTGAATTAAATTGCTAAATTTAATCGCCTATAGCATTTAAATTCATGCTTTTATTAATTATTACAACAAAATTGGACCAAAGATAAGCTTGTGGACGTGCAGAATTTCATGTGCTTCTTCACTGGCAACGAGGAGTTGTCGTGTGCACATACTGCCGCACTCCTTTTCAACTACTTCTTTTAATATACTCCCACTCATTTGGTTGCCCCCATTTAATTTTGCTTTCAATAAGCCAATAAAATCCTATTTCCCGTTTCTTAAAATTATATTTTCAAATACATAAATTTATATCATAAATTCAATTATGGAAATATATATACTTCCTAAAAACAATTAAGGGTCAATGATACTATACTATACATATGATTTCATTTTCATACAACCTAGAAAGATAGGGCCCTATTCCAATGATACATCTAAGAGTATCATCTCATTACTCGAAAGCCGGAGCTCAGTGACTTTGTTCAATCTCAATCTAGAAATCTTTTATCTATTTATTTTGATTGGTTTTCTTTACAACAATATCTCGTTATCTATATTCGTAAAGAGGGTCAATCTGATCCATAATCAAATTCACATAATATTTTGTCGCAACATAACTAACAAAAAATGATATTTTTGTAGTGAAAAAAATATTTGTAACATACAAATAATAAATTTCATGGTCAGATCGAGTCGGATGAGATATACGTCTTACAAAACCGATTAGTTTGAGAGTTTTAGTGATTTATTTGTAAGTACGTAGTGGATACATACATGACTATGAATAAATTTGGAAAGAGTTTCTTTTTAATAAATTTGAAACACTTTGTTTTTATTTTATTTTATTTTATTTTTATCAGAAATGATCTTCGAGTCAAGAATCATCAATACCATTTTGATAATTTAATTATCGCCAACTCAACAACTTAAAATACTCTTAAAATCCATATTTATTGAGAATTGAATAAAATTCACCATCTGGTCAAGAGTAGGTCCTATGTATGTATCCACACCCAACATTGCTGCTTTTGAATTTAGATCACTATTGTTTCTTGTGGACCGTAGACTCTTAACAATATACACGTTAATCGCCACTTGATGAACACATTTATCATCAAAATCAAAACAAATAAATTAGGTATTATTGTGGAAGAATAATTAGAAATTTAATTCGCTATTCTAGCTTATTAGTAGTACTAACAGCGTTAATGCTGGTGCAACTTGCCAGCCCTCTTTGAATCTAATCGACAGATGAACAAACTCAACGAGAACGTTAATGTTACAGTAGCCGATTTTAGGTAGCTATTTTTCTCAAGAATGGAGATGGAAACGATTTATATAATATAGAAAGTTTATGTATGTAATTTAGGCAAAGCTGCAAGATAAAAAAAATTGTTGGGATCGATGCGAGGCATTAATTATTTTGATTGTTGGATGAGTATTTGATAATGGTGTCAAATTAAATGAACAAAAGTTTGCATCTTTCTAACGAAATTGTTATATAATTCTTGTAAAATGAAATTTTAAAATGTATTGAGTCGATAGACAAAAATTAGTATTGATTAAAAAAAAAAAAGCGTTGAAGGTTAAAAAAGCCCATGCAGGGAACTGAGAAGGCAGGGCCCAATTTGAAACAACATGAGCTTAAGTAAAAGTTAATAAAATAGAACGCCGTCTGTGGGAATCGAACACACGACCACGTGGTTAAAAGCCACGCGCTCTACCAGCTGAGCTAAGACGGCTGTTGAAAGAGATCGTTTACTTTTATTTATAAAACATATTTGTTACATACTTTTATTTGGTATGAATTAAAGTGCGAGACATAATCTTTTAGAAATAAATAAATAAATAAAAAGATGCAAAAATCATGATATATGAAGTAAAATATTTTTTAAAAAAAATAATTGATCAAACGTGTACTTTTCGTTGTGTGGTGCGAAAATGACCGATGGGAAACGTGCCATAAATATTCAACACAAAAAGTATATTTGTTTAAGGAGAAAGCTCATGTTAAAATTTATAATTCGAAAATCATAACTGCCCTACAACTGAAACAATGACGGAAAAAGAGACAACTGCCCCACATATTGCAAAATCATGAGCTTATATAGATATAGCAATTGACATTTGTGCTTTTGAATAAACTATCACTCTTATTATATTTAAATATTTTATTATTTATAAATCATATAATATAATATCTAAGTCTAAAGTTTTAATAATTTGAAAAAGGAATGAACAACAATTTGAAGCAAAACATATGCTCAAAAGATTAGAAATTGAGTCTGTGGCCCAATTTGAAGATTAATAACAGCCCACAAGAACATACTTGACAGAAAACAGACACAAAAGCATACTCATATAACATCACAAAACAATCATAATTCAAACGATAGACCGGGTAAAACCAGGAAATCATATACATCAAATCTATTTATTCATTTTTTGGGAAAAAAAATCTACGTTTTTGTTAGTTAAAGGTAAATATTTACAATAAGAGGTTAATTTGATATCAAAATCTTAAGATTAAATGCGTACGTAAATCATATTATGGATCATCAAGTTCCCACAACTATATTACACCCAAAATAATGTGAAATCGATTAATCATCATATAGGCTAAATTATCTCTTCACTAATCTTTCCACTCGTTAAGATCATTCCAACTCGATATTCTACAAGATTGACTCGAGTGACCGTTTCGGTTCAATGAGATTCCAACCCTCATCCTAGCTAGCCATTCATGTATAGAGAAGAAGTTGATTGTTTGTGTCTTATATAGTACCGTGGCGACAAAAGGTATGACGCTTGTTACAATATAGTATGTGATGAACAACGTTTCATTTTCATTTTCATTTTCATATTACAACATATATAATTACAGTGAGATTATTAAACATGTGGGGTAGTCTTCACTCCATTGTACAGTTTAGTATGTACAGATTAGTGATGTAGTTAGATTAAGTCGGTTAATTAGAGGTAGTTAGATTAAGTCGGTTAATTGCTTTGACTTGAAACACATGTATATAATTGATTGTACAGAACCATGAGAAACATGAATAAGAATACAGAAGCTCAGCTTCACGGGAAGGTTTTTCTCCCATGTTCGATATGGTATCAGAGCAATTTTCGCTCCGCTCAACTCAATAATTGAAGCTCCGATTCAGAGCTTCACCGCCAGCATATTCCGGGTCTATTTGCAGTGGATCTTCGCTGATTCAATTGGATTTCGTGGACTGAAGGATAGCTGGATCTCACTGATTAAAGGTAACAATCTGGTTGATTTCTTCACCTTCAGCAATGGCACCAGTGACAAATGTATCTGAGGATCCCATGAGCCCCTACTACATACATCACTCCGACAGCCCGGGGCTCGTTCTTGTTTCTCAACCGCTGACCGGAGATAATTTTACATCTTGGCACCGTGCTATGATTATAGCTTTATCGGTGAAGAACAAACTAGGTTTTGTTGATGGATCAATTCCGAAACCAGATGATTCCGTGCTGTTAAACTCATGGAAACGCAACAATGGCATTGTGACATCGTGGATACTTAATTCAGTTTCAAAGGAAATATCGGCAAGTATAATTTTCACAGACTCTGCAATGGACATTTGGCAAGATCTCAAGGAGCGATTTCAACAGAGCAATGGCCCGAGGATCTTCCAGTTGAAACGTGAATTGGTCAATCATCGACAAGGATTGATGACGGTAAGCACATATTTTACAAAACTTAAAACTATATGGGAAGAACTCAACAATTTCAGACCTCAATGTATCTGTGGAAGCTGTTGCGAGGGAATTAAGAAACTTGAATCACACCATCAAACGGATTATGTGCTCGCATTCTTAATGGGTCTCAATGAGTCATTTTCTCAAATCAGAAGTCAGATTTTGTTAATTGATCCTCTGCCTTCGATCAACAAGGTATTTGCCATGATAATTCAAGAAGAAAGACATCGTCAACTTGGCTCGCAATGTTCGCCCAATGAATCAGCCGATGGCATAGCCTTTACAATCAAAGGCGAAGCTACCAAGCCCCCGTCTGGAGGCATGGGATCAGTATTCAGAGGTCAGCCAAATACATCATCTGGTAAGCCTCGTTTCAATTCAAGGAGTTACCCGAAAGAGCGTCCCTTTTGCTCTGTTTGCAACATGAATGGGCACACTATGGATACATGCTACAAGATACACGGTTATCCACCAGGTTTTAAGACAAAGCCTCGCAACCAATTTCCGACTCAATCAAGCTCGGTTAATCAAGTTTCAAATAAGTCTCATCAATCCGATGGTGCGACTGATGATGTTGGCAACAATGGTGGGCAATTTTTCCAAAGCCTAGATAAGAATCAGTACAGTCAACTCATGAACATGTTTGCCAATCATCTGTCTTCTGCCATCTCCAAAACGCACGACGAGCCTGGACCATCACATTCTTCAGGTACATGTTTTTCCATATCTACACCACATCCCTTACTGTCTTCATCATGTTGGATAATGGACACGGGAGCATCACGCCATATCTGTTCGAATATTAAAGAATTTATTTGCTTGAGACCTGTGCAACACTCGGTGGTCACTTTGCCAAATCATACACAAGTTGATGTTAAGTCTTGTGGGGATGTCAGGATAAATGACAGATTGGTCATTCGAGATGTTCTATTTGTTCCGGAATTCAAATTCAATCTATTTTCTGTGGGATTCTTTATTGCTAATACTGAGATGATTGTGAGCTTTTCCCAGGATCAGTTTACGATCCACGACCCCAAGCTCAAGAGGATGATTGGCAAGGGTAGACGTGTGGATAATCTCTACGTTCTCGAAGCAGTCACTCCATTAGAATTTCCAGCAAACACAATTTCTGTGCAAGTGTGGCATAATCGTCTCGGACATCCTTCCCAAAGGGTTCTGGAATGCATGAAAGATCAACTTCACTGCCAAAAGGTCACTATGGACAACAATAATCCATGTTGTATATGTCCTTTAGCTAAACAGAAACGATTGCCTTTTGTTTCGAATCGGAGTATGTCTTCATTTCCCTTTGAGTTGATACACTGTGATATATGGGGACCTTTTGCTGCTCCCACCATACATAATCAAAGATTTTTTCTTACCCTCGTGGATGATTGCACGCGTTTTACATGGGTGTTTCTTATACAAAATAAATCTGATGCATCACAAATATTCTCACGGTTTTATGCTATGGTAGAGACGCAGTTTAATAGCAAAATCAAAGCTATTAGGACTGACAATGCTCGAGAGTTAGCATTCACAGATCTAGTGTGTACAAAAGGAATGATACATCAATTCTCTTGTGTTCAAAGACCGGAGCAGAATTCTGTAGTTGAAAGAAAACATCAGCATTTGTTAAATGTTGCAAGATCACTGTATTTTCAGTCGGGAGTCCCTATTCACTTTTGGGGGGAATGTGTTTTAACAGCGGCTTTCTTGATCAATAGAACATCTTCCCCTTGGCTCAAGAACAAAACACCATTTGAGCTCTTGTACAAGACTCATTTTAACTACTCAACACTTAAAGTGTTTGGTTGTTTGGGTTTTGCTTCCACACTCCCAGCTTCAAGGGATAAGTTCCAACCGCGAGCAAGAATGTGTGTTTTTCTAGGATATCCTCCCGGCATGAAGGGTTATAAGATGTATGACCTCAATAACTCAGAGATTTTTGTGTCACGAGACGTGGTATTTCATGAAAGTCTATTCCCTTTTCATTCGGTTAACACATCAGCACCCTTGATTGATGTATTTCATGATCTTGTGCTGCCCAGACCAGCACCAGGAAGCATTTCTTCTCTGGATGATCATACTCAAAGTAGGATATTTGGTGAAGATCTTCATCCTATTGCGGTTGAGGAGGCAGTCACTCAATCTGCCCCTCAACCCACACAAGCTGATGTACCAGTTCGAAGATCATCTGCTCGGGTCCCTCAACCTCCATCGTATCTTCGAGACTACCATTGTAACTTGCTGACAGCACACTTATCTCTTGAAATTCCTACTACATATCCCTTAAGTGACCACTTATCGTACGACACTCTGTCTCCACAACACAGGGCATTTGTTCTTAACGTATCCACACAATTTGAACCAACATTCTATCATGAGGCTGTCAAATACCCACATTGGAGAGATGCTATGAACGAAGAACTCTCGGCCCTGGAAGAAAATTGCACGTGGTCCACTGTACCGTTGCCTCAAGGCAAGCATACCATTGGTTGCCGTTGGGTATATAAAATCAAATATGCCTCAGATGGATCAGTTGATCGTTATAAAGCTCGGCTCGTGGCTAAGGGATACACTCAACAAGAGGGTGTTGATTTTTTTGAAACCTTTTCACCGGTTGCAAAACTTGCTACGGTCAAGATACTCTTGGCTCTTGCCGCTGTCAACAATTGGTGTTTAGTTCAGCTAGACGTCAATAATGCTTTCCTCAATGGAGACTTACTTGAAGAAGTCTACATGGATTTGCCCCTCGGATATTCAACAGCTGTGTCGAAGTCAAGTCATATGGTTTGTAAACTTCATAAGTCCTTATATGGACTCAAACAAGCATCTAGACAATGGTACTCAAAGTTTTCTCATTCTCTTCTTGAGTTTGGCTTTACCCAATCAAAATCCGATTACACACTGTTTACTAAAAGATCCGAGTCATCATTTATTGCGTTACTGGTATATGTCGACGACATAATCATTGTAGGCCCATCTCAGACAACCATTGAGTCTCTTAAGGTCTTTCTCAAGACTCAATTTAAGCTGAAAGACTTGGGCAACTTGAAGTACTTCCTCGGCCTGGAAATTGCTCGATCTAAGGCTGGAATTTCCCTCTGTCAGCGCCAGTATGCATTACAGCTCTTAGAAGACACAGGCCTCCTTGCTGGAAAACCAGCCACTACTCCCATGGATCCAACACATAAGTTAGCTGCTGATGATGGAGTTCTCCTTGAGGATGCTTCTGTCTATAGGCGTCTTATCGGTCGTCTGTTGTACCTCACCATCACACGTCCCGATATTACATATGCTGTCCATAAGCTGAGTCAATTTGTTGCTCATCCTCGCTCCTCACATTTGACAGCTGCTCACCATCTACTCCGGTACCTCAAGTCATCACCTGGCCAAGGAATTTATTTTTCAGCTACGTCAACGCTTCAGATCAAAGCCTTCGCAGATGCTGATTGGGCGTCGTGTCCTGATACTCGACGCTCCGTCACGGGCTTTTGCATCTTTCTCGGTGATTCCCTTATATCTTGGAAGTCCAAGAAGCAAACCATCACCTCTCGATCATCTGCTGAAGCAGAGTACAGAGCTCTCGCCGGCACCACCAGTGAGTTAGTTTGGATCTTGCAGCTGTTGAAGGACTTTCAGGTTCATATCTCTGCTCCAGCAATCATTTTCTGTGACAATCAAGCGGCCATCCACATTGCCAATAACCCGACTTTTCACGAACGTACTAAACACATTGAGATTGATTGTCACTTTGTGCGCGAAAAGATTGTGGTTGGCCTCATTAAACTTCTTCCTATACGGTCACACTTACAGCTTGCCGACATGTTCACAAAGCCACTTCCCTTTTCTTCTTTATCCATACTCATGTCCAAGATGGCCATCAAAAACATTTTTTGTCCATCTTGAGGGGGCGTATTAAACATGTGGGGTAGTCTTCACTCCATTGTACAGTTTAGTATGTACAGATTAGTGATGTAGTTAGATTAAGTCGGTTAATTAGAGGTAGTTAGATTAAGTCGGTTAATTGCTTTGACTTGAAACACATGTATATAATTGATTGTACAGAACCATGAGAAACATGAATAAGAATACAGAAGCTCAGCTTCACGGGAATGTTTTTCTCCCATGTTCGATAGAGATGCTTAATTTGGAAGCTCAGAAACAAATCCGGGTCAAACGGAGGACCCGATTCTGTCAAAAAGATGATCCACGGATCCCCATAAGATCCAAAACCTGCTACACTTGTCCACTGCACCCTTTTTTACTGCTTCACCACTGTTTTACCGGCCTCCGTGAAATTTCCTCAAACAAAGATGAAAACTTTTTGGAGAACCCATATATTATACAATATAATCAGAAAGAAAGCTTTTTTTGATTTTTTTTTTAAAAAAATGAAGAAGAAATAAAGAAAGAAAGCGGGTAACGTGGAATAATTGAGCTGTTTGGTTGTGACCACAAAACAAAAAAGCTGGGGTCTGATGGGAACAGATCAAATCAAGAATCCCCCTCAATTTTACAATACGTTTGACATGTCCACATCAACAATTCCCATTTCCAAATATGCCCTCGACCAATTTTCCCTTCTTTTTTAAATATCCTGCCAAGATACCTACCGGTTTATGATGTGTATATTAAATTTTGCATAAATAGAACAATGAATTTACATAGGAAACTATTATTTGATTATCCTTTGAATTGTCCTAAGAGGATTTCAAAGAGATCAAATACAATTTTCATGTGTGAGGCCCACAAGTTTTTTTTTTTTTTTTTTACTTATTATCCCTTAGAGTCGTCATAATTTTTTGATTTAATAAAATATAAGATGAATCCATCATAAAATATGAGAAATTCATATGTTATGAGATTGCACTTGAATGGAACATTTTGAATTTGGAGAAATATATTTGGTGTATTAAATCCGTATTAATTATCATTACATGTACATAAATTAAATATAAGTGATCAAATTTCTCGATCCAAACACTCCATAGGGGTGATGAACAATGACAACAATCGACTTCTCTAAAATATGGGATGCATCCCTCGTATCTTACAACTGATCCATATGTAATTCAAGTGTGTCAAGTGTAAATCCATGAGAAGCGTGGGCTTTGGCTTGTAAAAGGTTATTCCTTTATCCAACCAAATCTTCTTTATTCCCCTTCATCTCATCCAAGAATCGAGATTGTCTGTTTCCACTCAGTCACCACCGGCTGTACAGCAGTAGCTGCATGCTGCACCACAGTAAAATGGGCAGATATTTTTTTTTTAATGTTCACCCACGAGACAGTTCAATGCTCCAAGAAAGTTAAAAAGGGTTGTTATTTATTGTGAAAAAATAGTGGGTATTTTCTGATGCGATCACATTGGATTTTCTGGGAGAAATTGGGGCAGTGGTTGGTGAAAAAGAGGTGAATAATGGGGTGTACTATTTTTACTTTATAATTCTTTGGTATAAAAAAGAGAAGAGGGAAAAAACAGACGTAACGTATCACTGACAATACTGAAGGTGGGACGAGTTGTGGGCAGTAAAGGTCGCGTCTTTATCAAATTCGTCTCCTTATGCCGTGAAAAACCCAGCCTATAGTCTCCCCACACCGCCCCATCTGCCCTATTTCCCCTTATTAACTATATATATATTAACTATTATCGGTTGTCTTTTTTATTCATGCCCAAGTTTTTTTTCTTTATCATGCACAGGTTTTGGTGCATCCGTAGTTTTGTTATAAAAAAACTCAAAATTGAAAATCACTTTTAAAAGTGTGTAAAATTTATATATTTTTTTTTATAGATTTTTTGTGATTGATTGTAGTATTTTAGGAAGTAAATATGACATGGGAATTGTAATATCAAATAGGGGTAAAAGAGTTAACTGATGACGCTGTATTAGTGAACCAAACGATCGATGTGCAATTGTACATGAGGCAACTGTTTAAGAGGATAAACTCAACTTTATTTAGGGAAAAAAATACAATTTCTGTCAATATATTTGTCTTTTTATTATTTAATTCTCTGTTTCTCGAATTTAAGTTTTAATCTAGTATTTTTTTTAGTTTTTTTCATGTATTGTATAGATCAGTGTCGTATTAGTGTTACGTAAGGAGAAAGAGTAAAATTGGAAAAAAAATAAAGACATCGTACTAAAATAAAAATTTGACAATATAGATGACTAAAAACGCAAATAGATAAACATATAGACCAAAATTACAATATTTTTATTTATAATTAAAATTTTAAAAATAAAAAGTCTCAACTTTTGTTACAGTGGTGGAATGTGAGAAAATCCCAATAGTTAAAGGATAATACGCAATTTCCAAGTGGTGGTGGGGTGTGTGGCTTTAGCACAGTATGTGTTTGATGAATGGGTGTCACAGTTGTTGCAAGAAAGTGGAAATACAACAGGGCTGGAAATGGCTAAAGGAAGCAGTCTGTTACTGTTTCCCACCCCCAATGTAAGTAAAATTTGACATGACCATGATAGTTGCAAATAACTAGGTGGATTGCTGGGATTTGGGAAGGTTGTAAATTTTCAATAAATAAAAACAGAAAGTTTTAAAATTGCAACATTAATAATTTATTACAAATCTAAAAAATTCTATTAGAATGAAAATGAACTCATTATCAATTAGTGAGTCATGTATTTAAACAAAATATTCACGCTTTTATTCGACATTTATCTACCCATTTTATATATCCATGTATATTATTATCTCACAGCAAGTTTAGATGTATAATATATCCATTTTTTCAAATGTAACTGGTATAATAATTTGATTATAGTTTAAAAGTTTTGATTAGAGTAGATAATGAAATATTATATCTGATTGAATTAAGTAATACATATACATATAATAATGTATTTAAGTATAATATTGTATTGTGTTACCTTATTTGGTCAGACACAAGTGGCGGGTAAACGTCAGCACATTCCTTTTACTACGTCAATATCACAACTGGAGAAGGGGCGCATTATGAAAAAGCTCACTTGGGTAATCTTTGTTCACTTGTGTAACCTTTGTTTTCCAAATCCCCATTCTCTAATCCTTAGAGAAACTAAGGAACTTTGCTCTTTTGTATTTAAAGGTAGCGGATATCATTAGAAACTAAGAAATGGGCTATGGGGAGAACCTGGTTTCTCGAGCATTAGCGTAAGCTTTTTCTTTCTTTCTTTCTTTCTTCCTAAAGTTGTCTTTCATATTCGATCATCTGTTTTTACTGTAAAGATACAAATTTTGGTGCCCCTTTTCTGGTTTTTGCTGTCCTTGTTATCGTCGTTTGCACTATGATATTTGCACTCTCTATATGCTACATTTTTGAACCTGTTGGTTGAGAGAAATGAACTGCCAATTGAGAGAAATGAACTGCCAATTAAGTTTCTTGCTGTGTCTGGTTCTAAATTGCTTAACTAGGAGCTGATTCTTGTTTTCTTTCGATTTTTTAGTTCTTTGTGGCATCATATATTTTGACTAAAATGTTATGATCTTATCTACCATATGTAGCAATTTGCTGAATTTAAAAATATTATTTGCTGCTTCATGTATTAATTTCTTCCCTAGATCCGGCACTATTTTGGCAGGCCTTTAAAGTCTCTTTAGTGCCGTCGTTGCCAGCTATATTTTGCTGCTGATTTGAAAGCCCTATTGAGTTTTAGGGTTTAAAAGGCTTTTTACAAGCCAGCTTCCCGGATGTTTATACATAAAAAAAAATATTGTTAGTGTTCAGTACTATAGTCTTTGAATGCTTTTTGTTGAGTTGCTGTAGTTGGTGCAATTCAGATATTTTTCAAATATCTAACACCCTTTTCTGCAAATTCTTTTTTTAATGTTTGCTGAAATGGATTTTGTAAGTTTGCACCGAAAGTATGTTTAGTTGCATCCCCTCCACAAATTCTGGAGACTGGCCTGATCGAAGTTCAGGCCAGATTTTCATTTTTATTGCACTTGGATGTGCTGATGAACAGAGGCGTTTGTTCGGGGAAATGAAGGAAAGGCAGCGGTGGCGACCTGAAGAGGATGCTTTGTTGCGTGGTTACGTTAAGCAACATGGCCCCAGAGATTGGCACCTTTTGCCAGAGCGCATGAACAAACCTCTGAACAGGGATTCCAAATCCTGCTTAGAAAGGTGGAAGAACTATCTCAAACCCGGGATCAAAAAAGGTTCCCTGACCGAAGAGGAGCAACGTCTTGTTATACATCTTCAATCTAAACACGGCAATAAATGGAAAAAAATTGCGGCTGAAGTTCCGGGGCGAACTGCCAAGAGACTTGGAAAGTGGTGGGAAGTTTTCAAAGAAAAACAACAGCGGGAACAGAAGGAGAACAACAAGATTATCGAACCGATTGAAGAGGGCAAATACGACCGTATACTGGAGACCTTTGCAGAAAAGCTTGTAAAAGAACGAGCCACTGCCACCCTAGGGATTAAAATGGTAACTTCAAATGGTGGTTTTCTTCATACGGATCCACCCGCACCTTCTGCAGCACTGCCGCCGTGGCTTGCTAGTTCTAGCATGAACACTTCCGCAAGACCACCATCCCCATCTGTAACTTTAAGTCTCTCCCCCTCGACTATTACACCCACACCACCAATACCATGGTTGCAAACTGAGAGATTATCCGATAACAATACCCCCTCACACGGTATAAGCAATATGCCCTGTCTTGGGATAGCTCCTCTATCTGGCGAGAATCCATTACTTGCCGAACTCATGGAATGCTGCAGAGATTTAGATGAAGGGCATCATGCTTGGGCGGCGCATAAGAAAGAAGCAGCCTGGAGATTGAAGAGGGTGGAGTTGCAGTTGGAATCGGAGAAAGCATGCCGAAGGAGGGAGAAAATGGAGGATATAGAGGCAAAAGTGAAAGCACTTAGGGAAGAACAGAAAGCGGCTCTTGACCGGATTGAATCTGAATATAGAGAACAGCTAGCAAAATTGAGGAGGGAAGCCGAAGTGAAAGAGCAAAAGTTGGCTGAGCAGTGGGTTACAAAGCACTCGCGGCTCACTAACTTTCTCAAACAGATGGCGTGTCGATCAATCGCCACAGAGCATAATGGCCGATGAAGTTAATTTTGGTTTCGTGAATTTGGCTTAATTGTGCTCATCCGGATCACCTATACACTTATTGAACTTTAATAAATCCATGTTCATTTCGATAATTTAAGATGCCAACCACTGTATCAGCTTGAACTACATGATCAGGACTTGAATTTCATCAACTTGACTAGATTATTTCTGTTACTTCATAGATTAGTTTTGTAAACGTGTACTATGTTTTGAACTTTGGGAAGGACTGTAAAGGGTTGATGTTTGCTGTCGCTAAGAATATGAAAAGATGATTTTATGGTTTTATACTTGGAATACACGCAACCACATATACTGGTACACAACTTCAGACTTGATGGACCCGAAAATAACATATGATATGAAATTCTCCAGTATTGAGTTTTGTCAAGACTTCAAAACTGAGTCAAAATCAATCGAATGCTGCTTGAAATTCAGTAGTTGAACTTATTTTTGTTTTGCATTTGATGAGATCTTCAGACATGACATGGTCTACGAGTCACCACTGTGCCAAAACTACAAATCCACACAAAACTTCGTTCTGGTGGTATCATTGGAGTTCCCTATTGCAATCCTTCCAATCTTTTGGCCACCATAGCACCCAAAGACTTGCTTTGATGTCGGTCATGCTATACACATTTGAGTTTCACCCGAAAGTTAATTTAGTTTTTCGAGTTAGTTTGGCCAAGGAAATCCGCTAAATTTATTTTCGACTTTAGGTTCGCTATGCAAATGCTGTAGTTCCGTTATAGGCATAATAAAATTACACTGCAACAAACAGAATCCAACAAGTGAAATCACATCCTTAAGAGAATACTGTTATATTCTACACTACGTCTACAAAGCCCTGAGATCATAAAGATGAACTGAACTTTCATTGTTAAAAATACCAGCCCATTTTATTTCAGTGTGCAACTGACCAAATCAATATCTTGTTGACAGGAGTGTAGAGGGAATTCTTACGAAACATCAGTAACTTAAACCTCTGATGGCCATGATGCAGACTTACTGTTTCGAAGATAATAGAAGTCCAAGCTGAGAGGAACATTTGTTCATCTGCAGCAACCTTATGCACTCTTACATTCTTCTAATCTTCACTTCAGAAGCAACATTCTTTATCTGAGAAACACAAACAAGCAGCGAAATGAAGTAAATAATTATAAATTAGACTCTGAACCTGGTTACCAAAACATTAGGAAATTGAGATTTAGAATAATTCACAGCAATCAGAACTGGCGAGAGAATCATTGGACATTTGCAATGAGCAGCACTCAATTCATTTATAAACAGCAGCATATAGAGGAACACATTCTAGGAAAAGGCTCTAGATGATTTGCATCATAAGAACTTTGAAAGAACACAAGTTCGAGGATTATGAAAATAATATAACCAATTCAAGAGGAAGCTCCACCTATCCTCAGGCACCAAGGGCGAGCCTCAAAGTTGAGGGGACACAAAACCAAGGGCACATATAAGATACAGCCGACACGAAGTCAGTATTTCTTTATTGGGGGGACAAACTAAAATTCTGAGACAATGGGAAAATTAAAATACAAATGGGATCACCCCATCTGGTTCCATAATGCCAACCGTACATATGTAGTAGCCTTGCTCTGGAATTGAAATTCATAAACTTCTTTTGGGATCACATTATATCGAGTACCTCATAGTGGTACTGCTCCAGTCATAAAGCATTTAACTAAACAAGAAAACATATACTTCCAAGAAATTGATAATCTAAAACGAACAGAAGTAAAGGTTGTGTATGCTGTATACAAGTGAAAAACACCATACTTTGAGGTTCATAAAAAGCATAACCAATCTTGCTGGAACTACAAATAAAAAAATAAATGAAATAAATTACCTCGTCTTTGACGTGTGTAGAACTTTGTAAAAGGAGGGATTAACTTGACCATCGAGTCTTCTGATTTTGTGTCATTGTCACAATAACCTTGCTCCATGCTCTCGGAAAATTTAAGCTGCTTCCCAACAGATTTAAGGACATAATTCCTTCTGAAACTTAACCTGTATGGTGGAGATGCATCAAACGACTTGATGCTGCTTAATCCTGAATCATCACAAATACTATCCGGCCCTAAACTACCGCTTTGCAAGCCTACTTTTTGAGAAATATCCATGTGATTATGATCACCATGAGGTAGAATTGCTTCTCTATGCTGTGTTTCGCTCTTTCTCTTTCTTAGTATGGATGGAGTATTTGGAAAACTTTTTGCCGCAAATTTCAGAATAGATTCAGGAGTTTGTAAAAATGATCTACCACCTATTACACTTGGGGGAGTAAGAAAAGTATTAGGTGGCATTTCTAAACTAACGTCTGAGTCAGACTGCATCAAGGAATTATTTTGAAAATTAGAATCTTGCTGGAGATAATTGCCCAAATACGGTGGCGCATAATATAGTGTTCCCTGTATTGGAAAATCATTAGGTGATGGTTCTCCAAGTGTCTGGCATCTGTCAACTTCACCATATGTTCCATGTCTCTCAATTTCAGATTCTACGTTTAATTGGATAGTATCTGCTTCTGATGGGTACACCTCACTTTTAGTGAGCTCAGAATTGGTAAACTTGCTCTGCCAATTAACAGTTGAGGCATCAGGATTCTTTGCAATAAACTTTGGATCGTCCTGCCGAACAACAGTTGAGGCAGTAAGATCAGGATTCTCTGTCGTTTTCCAATTATAATCCCTCGCATCTTCAACTTTATCAATATCTGTGGGTCCAGACGAAGCTAAGGCAGTTATTTCAAATCCTTTATCTGAAACAAAATGTTCTCCAACTAAAGTCGTTCTATCGATTTCCCTGGCACCATTTTGGGTGACATGTTTAGCAACTGGAGGAAGGTTCCCAGTGGCCAGATAGAAATCTAACTTCTTCTTCAGAGAGCTGTTCCAGTGATTCTTGATTGCATTATCAGTTCTGCAAATGAAAAATCCAGCCACTATATGCTTGAGAATATCAATCGTAAACAGTACCTGAACCCTTAGTTTTGTTTATGTAAAAAGATCATCTGGTAGACGACATGACCCACCAGGAGATGAAAAATACCATCTCAGATAGGCTTTATCCAGCCTACTCCAGGACCAACAGTGTTAGTTTCCTTTTTGGAATCACAAATCTCAGTTACATGATTATGGCTTTTCCTATTAACTTTTCGTGACTTGAATATCGAGCAGTAAAATTATGTAAGAGGTCTGTTTTTACACATGCACCCAATGGGCCAACGTCTGTTCATGGGAATAAATTTAAATAATATAATGGCTACAACTTTCTGCTGTTATAGCCAAGTAAAAGGTAATCACATACTGATTCAACCAATTAATCAGAACACCGACTTGCTATGCATGTTGAACATTACAAGAAGCGGAGGCAAGAAATCAGTAACGAAGCTCATAATGATGGTGGCACAAGTAAAATATACAAAAATCTACATGTTGGCATGACAAGCTACAAATAAAGAAAAGCCAATCAACCGAAACATTTGATAATCATAAAAGCTCATAGTGAATACTCCCAATACAAAAAACCTGCCTTTCTAAATTATGTTCATTTTCTGCATACATCATACTAACTTTCAAGACGAAAAATTGAAGAAAATGTTTTACATCAGCATAGTTTTTCTTTTTCGACAAAGTGGCATGGAAAATTTTAAAAGGCTGTGAATTTAACCATAAAAGTCAAAAGGTAAAATCAAGAACACACACTTGACAATACAGGCTACAATTAAGAGGGAAATCATATGAAATTTCAATCTTGCTCTTAAAAATATTACGATGGTGGAATGCTAATACCTTCCAGGTAGAAGTTTAGCTAATTCAGCCCATTTATTCCCATGAATTCGATGAGCATTAAGCAAAGAAATTTCCTCCTCCAAAGTCCAAGCCTCCTTCTTAATACGTGGATTCAAATGATTGTGCCACCTGAACATTGTCAAAGAAATGGGTTCACCTTTATCTAGTGAATACATAAGAAAATTTGGAAGTGCAGCACATTAACAAAATCAGAACCTCCAGAAATCGCTTGATCCACCAGATATTGCAACAAGTTTTTAAGCTGTACATAGTTAAATTTCCTAGGCTTCACTCCTCTATAATATCTTAAATTTAAAGGTAAGGAAAGTATTCAGTATTTTATTAAAGTCTCACTCTTGGTAATAAATCACCGGGTAAGTTTCACTGTCACTCATTTTTAAAATATCTTAACATGCTAGGCTTCAAAAAATGAAATCACCTGTACACGAAGGTTTGTGCAACTCACATGTTTTACAAGTTAAAGAGATGGAGCAAATTAATAGTAGCATAACCTGCTTCAAATGACTTAAATAACTTACCAGCTATATGGAACAAACACGAGGGTGTGAAAGCACAAAACCAACAACTGTATACAATTGGATGAACAGCTCACTTGTATCTAGATCAAAATGATAGGATCAAAAGCAGGCGATAGCTGAAACATGTAGACCAACCATACAGTTCCAAGAACAGGCCAACTGAGAGGAGGTATTTATATATTACAGCCAAAACTTATGAAAGGACATCTTTCGAGTCCTAAGTGCAGAGGCTTTGGCCTTGTTTTGGTCATTCAATAATAGAATTCACAACTTTTCAAATATTCAATTATGGTGAAAGGTGAATCGATCATCAGATATTCACATCAAAATATTATCCCATAGGTATCATTTGTAATGTTACCTCTCACGACACTGCTTTCCAATTCGACCAGGCAATGACTTTGCTATGACTGACCATTTTGTAGGTCCATATTTAGCTACCAGTTCTGTAATTTTCTCATCCTCCTGAAAGTAATATGAGCAGTACAATTTTTGAATCACAAACGTGTAAGATCATGATAGAACATTTCAACAGCAAAGCAATTAGTACCACGACAGAAATTTTAACTGCCGACCTCTTGAGTCCAGGGACCTTTAACAAGTTCTGGATTAAGAACTTTTTGCCATCGATGTAAGCACTGCACTTCTGATCTATTTGGAAAGAACTCGGCTGCACGAACATCAATGTGACAGGATGCATACATTGAGAAGTAATCCAGTGGTGTGGAAGCATATCAATCATAAGACACAACGTGAATGTACTTGAGTAAATTGTTGAACATCACTACATAATTACTAAAGATATTTACATATTACATCTCACCTCACCGGAGGCCACCTTTGATAAAGTATCTTGAGGATTGGATGGGTACATATCAAACTAATGTTTGTTTCTCTGGTTTCAAATATAGCCATTTTCTTCAACCAACATTTATAGATATAATGATTCAAAAAATTGTGACCAAAATTTATTATGGGCTCAAGGATGTTGGGCCTAGATAATCAGGACAACTCTTCTAATTCAGAAGAATATACTAGAAGAAGAAACTTGAGTAAGGGGAGAGAAAAACAAATATATGAGGCTAGAGTTGGTTATAGGAAAGGCATTCTAGCAGGTTGCTTGTTTGGTTAGCTTCGGGCTAGGGCAAGGTGAGAGAGTGACTTTCTTCTTGTATAATCATTTAATCCTTGGCTGGGTGTTTAAGTCCGATTAATTTTCTTATTTGATAAGTCTATTTTCGGCTCTATTCTTGTTATTCCTCGTTGTTTGATTTATGTGGTAGTATAAAAAGTACACATTAATAAGACTAAGTATTTAAGTAATACAAGATATGATAATTGGGAAATTAAACATATTCCTTGATTCCAACAAGCAATTTCATAAATGATTTTTCCATGACACCAACTTATAATAAGCAATTTATTGAAATACAACCAAATACTAAAATGGAATTACTAAATCAGAAATCCAATTGAAAATGCAAATAGAGATCAAAGTGCAAACTGCACCATAAAAGTGAGCAATTTTGAAAGATTATACCTATTTTCTTCCAACACTTCCCTCTGAAAGCTGTAACAGCTCTTTTTAGTGTATCATCCTGAAGAAAAATCTCCGATACATTTATTAATTGTAAGCACAGTAACATCAACTTGAAGGTTGTAAATTTTTAAACAAAAAGACATATATCGCTTCATGAACTTCTGCTGATTGTTTATCTCTAATAGAAACAAATTCTTACCTCCTCTCTAGTCCAACCTCCCTTTGCTCTTCTAATTGGACCAGTAGTTCTTCTGCAAAAGCAAACATGGGGCTTGAGTTTTAGGTTATCAAACCATGGTTTTAGGCTTTAAAATGCAAGACACCATACAAAGCATGCAATTTTCTATATAGTGTACTAAACTAACGAATAAAAGCTGTTGTCCCACACTTGATACCAGAGTATGACCAAAATCAGATACACGAGAAATAGGTTCTAGAATTGATGGTACACAATCTTAGTAAAGCTAAATTACCCTGTAAGATTTCACTCTGTATTCAATGCTGGAGAAGATTTTTAAAAATCAGATGCATGAGAAATAGGTTGTAGAATTGATGGTACACAATCTTAGTAAAGCTAAATTACCCTGTAAGATTTCACTCTGTATTCAATGCTGGAGAGGATTTTTATTGGTTAATAAATGTGTATCCTAAATAGACAGTTATCCAAGGTGATAATAGCATCTTATCATCGTGACCTCTTTTTTATTAAAATTTAATTCTGATATTTTATCAATCCTATGACACCATAAAAACTGTATATTTCTACGGGAGAGGATTCAGAAATTGCTTAAATCAGATTAAGGAGTTAAAGCTAACATCTTGAACATTCTTTCCAAAATGGGGGACTCTCAGTCTATTCACAAGAAAGCAAAGCATCGTAACCAAACTAACTTACGTGCTAAAGCTTTAGCTCAATGCGATATGTATAACCTTCCCGATATGCATAATTATGATCACATGCAAGAAAGTGATGATCGGCAGGAAAAACCCAATCCCAACCACACACCCCCACCCAAAAAAAAAAAGCTATTCTCTTAACATTCTTTCCAAAGTGTGGAACTCTCAGTCTATTTACGTAAGAAAGCAAAGCATCATAACAAAACTAACTTACATGCTAAAGATTTAGCTCAATGCGATATGTACAGCTTACCTGGTACGCATAATTATGATCACATGCAAGAAATGATGAGCGACGATTGGCAGGAAAAAACCCATTCCCAAACCCAAAAAAAGAGAATTATTCTTTCTTAACAACCACACTCCCTCATAGATGACCCGCATAAAACATATTGGAAGCATCAACAAATAAGCATTGGATAAAGAAGCACTGCAGTGATACAATAAAAAGGATAACGATAAAAGACCAAGGGATCACATTCAGAATCAGAAAACACACAAACTAAGAGTAACATTTCAATGACAATATGAAAGACATAAAACAAATACGTCACTAAAACACTATAATAGAACAAGTCATGACAGCAATACCTATGAGCTGACGAAATGCTGGTGGGACTTCTTACACTGGGTGACTTCACAGCAGTGTTGGCTGTGTTGCTACTGTTCTCAGAAACTGAAGATCTTGAAGCAGCTGTAGATTGCTTATTCTCAAGGCTAAATTCATCTGGTTTCTCCTCTGCCATTTAATCCCTCAAACTCATAGCCTCTCAAAATCCCCTAACTTCCTAAATTCAAAACACAATAAATTTTTAGCACTATCATAAACTAATCAAAACAGACAAAAACCTTAAGACTAAAACCAAAATTTCTCAAGCGTAAGCTAAATCCGGATCTCAAAAACCAAATAACAATCCACAAAAAAGCCTAAATCAGAAAAACTCACCAAAAAAAACAAAAACTAAGATAAACATATAAATGGGCACGTAGATTAATCAAAATTCTAAACTGGCGAAAGAGATGGTCAAAATGGATCAGATGGCAAGTCCAAGAAATTAGTTACAAATTCAAAGAAATTGAATTCAATTTCAGAATCTTAAAAGAACACGATAGCCAATATCTCGAACAGAAAATCAATCTCAGCGAATTCTTGAGCCCAAATAAAACAGAAAATCTAAGAATTTAGAGAGAGAAATTACCGAGCTGCGGAAGACCTTTGTCCGTTGAATATGAGCGAGAAATGGAGTAAAAATATTTATATAATCTTTTGTATGTAACGAATACTTACGAGGCAAAGGCTTCTTAACGGCGTCAATTAACGCCGTCGATTCCAGGCTATCAAACGGAAGTGTGACTGAGACGGTTGTTGACGTCTGTCCGTTGCCCTTAGGAATGAGTTTGAACCTCAAACGGCACATTTCTTTTAGTTAAGCCACTAGTTAATCTGCCAGGATTTATACAGGCCGTTGGATCAGAAATAGATGATCCAGATTCGATGGATTTAAAGAATATTGATTCTACGGTCACCCAGTCGGATGTAATAAAAATGTTGGGGGGGGAGGGGGGGGGGGGGGGGGGTGGGTTCACTTTGTACGACATTCGATCGGGCCGTGATTTGTGATTCTTCTCGGTGGGTAACGGAAGACCGTTGGATTATCATGAGTAAAGCTCTAACGGCTGGAATTAATGCAACTGTATAATCAATTTAGTTAATCATTTTGAGTAGATATGCAGCCCAGATTTTGATTTGAAAAATATAATTATTTGTTATTTGCTCCACATTATGAAAAAAATTGGTGTGTCTCTTTTGTAAATGTGAAAAAGATGAAAATATAACTTAAGAAAAATTAAATTGATCGTTGTCATAAGTTGATATGAACGTTAAAAACATCGAATTTAGAAGACATGACAATAAAATTCAAAGAACTATTCCTACACAAGATTTATATTTACAAAATCAAGAGTAGCCAAAATATACATAAATGAATGAAAAAAGTAAAATTTACTTGAAATAAAAACTAGAAACACTTATGTACTAAATGAAAAATGTCAATAAAAATCTAAAGAGATCTTGCAAATCAAACTATATTTATGAAGAATTTGTTGCCCATTTATCACGTGGTGACGGCGGGAAAAACAATTTTTAACTCATAAGAAGATGTTTGAATAAATTTATTTTATATAATTTATAAGCTCTTAGTTTTGAGATCTTATAAATTATAAGATCTTGTGTTAAAAATAAGTTTTTAAAATTTTTGAATTAAATTATTTTAAATAACTTAAAAATATTCATGTGTTTGATATTATAAGATTTTTTTTATCAATATAATTACCAAAAAAAGACATAAGGGGAGGATATATATGGAGATGATATATATATTTGAATGTTATAAAATTTATAGGTCCTTTTAAAATTATCATGTTATTATATTTTATTTTAGTTTAATCAAAATTTTGAATCAACATTATACCATTTATTAACTGAGATTATACCATGGTATAATGTCGAACTAATTGAATTCAATTCTTTCCATAAACAATTCCAATTTCGATTCGAGATTCAAAGAAAACTGTGGTTGGGACTAAACCAAAAGAGGAAATGAGCATCATGCAAATTATGTTAACTAAAAATGTTTTTTTTTTTATATATATAAAAAAAAACATTTGGGCTGGTCACATTAAAGTATATAGGTCCTGTTTTGAAGAAATATATTCGGAGAACGCCGTTATATTTAGGGTTGAAGCAAGATGTCTGCATCTTTTTCATCCTCCAACGATCGTGGCGCATATTTTTAAAAAATCAACAATTAATAAATTCTGTTAAAACAACATATAAATTAGATTAATGATAAATAAATAATACATGAATAAAAACGTTTTTTATAAAAATATTTGTATAACTATTCTATAAAAACGTTTTTATACTTGTCCAAACAACGCCGAAGTCATCAAGATTAATATATCAACACATAATTATTTTATAGTACTATTCACTTCGTTTCTGCAAAGAAAGATTTGTGTCTTTTCGCTCGGTTATGATTCTGTATGTTTCTTCTAGGAATTGGCTGTTGTGGGAACGCTGCTTTGCCACTTGTTGTCCGAGTTGCATGTTTCGCACTTGAATGCAGAGGATTTTGTGTTTTGAAATCTCAAACAAAACGTTATCATGAGTAAAGTTTTGTTACATATGTCTCATATCCAACATTAAAATTAATAAACAATAGCTTATAATAGTCACTTTTGACATGCAAGCAGAATTCTGATATTGATAGGGAAGATAGAATCAGTCAATCGCAGGACGATATCATCTTTACGATTATCTCGCGATTACGCACAGAGATGCTGTTAGGACAAGCGGAGTGTCGAGGAGACGGAGGCATGTTTACATCTCTATCAATGAAGTCAGATTCCTTTGCTATACGTACAAGCACAAATATTGTTTTTGTCATTCTACTCGTGTGGGGGGAAAGTTGAGCCAATTGCCATGGAAGTTTGCACAAGGAGTGGATACCTTTTTATAACTACATCAGTCTGTTTCTAAGATACTGTCCTTTGAATTGATTTGTTGTTTTTGCGAATGCATCTAGCTCGAACAGTTATAAGAAATGGATGAATTCTTTTGGTACAATGGGAGTGGAACAACCTACCCTTGGATTTAGTGCCGTGACAATCTGATTGCGGTGAACCGTCCTGATTTTTCTACTGCTTTTCTTCCTGAAGCGTTCGTCGGTGAAACATCTACGGCTGCACGGCGGTTCTTTTCGGACACCAAACAAAAATGCTCTCAAAGTTCTTGAATTGATGATGTTGCTTTAACTTCTCAAGCTGTAGAGTATATTTTATTGAATTGTTCGAGCCTCCAAGTTTTGAATTTAAGATGTTGTGTGCTCCCCTCCGAATTGCGAATTCATGGTCCCGATCTCCAGTTGAAGAGTCTGATGAAAATTCAGTGTAAATATGTCACCAAGATAGACTTGTCTGCTATCAATCTATGCACCTTTGAAATAATTTATAAGTTCGGGATACCGAGATTGTACTTTTCTCACGTACAGTTGCTACAAAATTTAGTTATCGAGTATTCTTGCGGCCTTAATAACTCCTTCCATATTTGAAGCAACATTTGCCCAAGATCTTCCTCATCTTGAATGCTTGGTTTTTAAAAACAATGCCTTGTTTCATGATCGCATGAGAAATCTTTTTTCCCCATTTATCCTTTTTTACGATGGACCCGCAATGGTCCCTTTTCTATTCGAAATGGATAAACAACCCCTGAACTAAAACAATAGAATGCAAATCACACTAGCCAAGCAAACCTCACTGAGAAAAATCATATACGACAAGCTCGCACAAGAAAATTTAATAGAGAGAATCAAACTTATGACCATTAATAAAAAGTTCACATAGACACCTGAGTGACACCATTTATCTGTTCTTTACTTTCGTTTATAGAGGTTAAAAAATACTTCATTTAGTTTTTGCGCATGTCTGAGGGAGGGAAAATGGATCGAGTCCGGCAACGAATTCGATCTACTAGTCCATTTCGCTGTCCTGTATGCACGTCCCCCTTCTACACAAGTTCCATATATCAATGGTATTCATCACAGCTCCATGCACCAAGATAGATACTGTGTTTTGCTTTATAAATATTTTTTTGTTGTATCTTGTCCATGTATGTTAGCATGTAGCTGTCACCATCGACATTCAATCTAAAGTCAGCAGGGGAAAGGGTACTGGTCAGGCGTGACACTCGATTGAGACAAGTGGAGTTTCATGGATTGAGAGACGGAGAGCGAGTACAATTTTATTTTGTACATCCTTCAAACCGTTGCCTTTGGTTATCTCCCGGTGTACTAATACATCCCACACAGACGTCTTAGCCCATGGACCGGCGAGAAGAGACCAGATTATCGTGTTTTGATCAAGTCATTTGAAATCTAATAATTATTATTTCAAAAAACAAACAAATATATATGAATGCAACACGTGACGAGTAGATTTCTTGTGTTATAGTTTCACATATCTATATCCGTGAGACGCATCGAATCAGTTCATATTTGTAGTGAAAATTAATATTTTTATCATAAAAATAAATATTTTTCACTCAAATCAGCATATATTATACAATATTTTTTCATAACATAACTAAACATGATTAACATATTGAATCAATCTGGAACCGATCCGAATACGGTCTTGTTTAATCAGGTTCAATCCGGAACCAATATAATTGGTTTCACGTTGAATCGAATTCACATAATAGTGAATCAGATTGGGTTGCTTCAAAATGTATTTGGAACCATTTTAATCGAGTCCGTTTGAATCTTATACCAGAACTAGTTGAGGATATGTTTCATACAACTATATTAGACAGGATGTACATTATATATATAGATAAATTAATGATTGACCTATGATTTATATCTAATATCTTCATATATAAACATGCACAGCCCCAAGCCCTAACGAAGGACCTTTAATCTCTTGGCAAGTTACAAGCCCAATTAGAAACTAAGATTTTTTTTGTTTTGTTGAGCAATTAGTAACTACGAATTGAAGCCCACAAAAGGACCATTGAGAAAAAAGGCCGAAGGAAAAAGAAGAGAACGATGAGGTGGATCACTTACATTTCACACTTCATATTTCTACACTCTTGAAATATGAGCATATGAAAGTAATCGTTTCTTTTTTCACTCTAAAATATTTATCCATATATCTAAAAACCGGACCAGACCGGCGATTAAACTGGTAAATCGGATTCATATATAATTTTGTTATTGTGGACTCTTTCAAAAAATAAAAAAGAATTTGTTTTATCAATAAATTCTTATTTATTTATATTTTTATTTATTTAATATAATAAATTATGCTTAAATTTTCATATTCATAATCATAGAAAATATATCTTACTAAATTTTACAAAATTATATCTTACTAAATTTTCATATTTACAAAATAAATTTGAAACTTTCCTATTCCAACTTAATGAAACAAATAATATTTGCGAAAAAATTATCAAATTTTTTAATGTATAATAATAGATTAAAAATATAAATAAAAAATATATCTAAGAATATTTAAATTTCCACCCACACGAGCTGTTGAGCATTTAATCTAGCAAATTTTTAATTTATGGTCGGTGGATTTTGAGTTTTTGCATGAGATGTGGCAAGATGAATTATCGAATTAAACACGAGTTTTTGAAAATTGAAAAACTGCATGCTGGCAGTCTCTTTATCCAATCATTTATTATTTTTCTTGGTCAAACGAGCAATATTTTGAATTTTCTATGGATTAATAATAATAAAAAGAATCTGACTTTATGCAGTATAATGAATACATGTAAGAAAACTCCTCCCCGACATGTCTAATGCTGCCTACTCTCAATTTTTTTAGACAAGAAAGTTGATACGATTAGATTTGCATTTCTAATATTTTTTTTTTTATGGTTCATCGATAATATTGTACTCAAAATCTTTTTTTTCAATTCTGAAATATTATTTTGGCAGGTTTTTTTCCGGATGTTTTAATTCATTGTTTTAGTGAGAAAGACACAAATATCAAAAAACAATATAGAATCCTTTTTTTAGCACTTAACCAATGAGTTACGTTGTTAAAAAATATTTAGCAGTTAACATATTCTAGCCAACCGAAAAGATCTTCTGATCAATTCAGAGATAATTTGGAATCATTAGTAATAATGATTGAGAATATCACAAATTAATCAAACAAAAAGAAATTCAACTACGAAATGAAATATCAAAATTTTTTTTTCCAAACAGAAGAAATGGAGAATAGAGATACAATTATCAAAATAATTTTCTAAATATTTCTCAATGTCACGGCTAGGCATGCTTAACGGACCGGTTCGACCCCGAACCGACCCGGAACCGGTCCGTTAAGGTCGAAATCGGATCCGGTATGGAAGAACCGGACCCGAAACCATGTACAATCCGTTTTGGTTTGTGGGTTGAACCGGTTCAGCTTTTTCTGAACCGGTTCAACCGGTTTCGGGTCCGTATCCTGAATCGACCCGGAACCGGACCCGAAACCCATAATCCGATTTTTTTAAAATAAAAAATAAAAAAAAGACCTTTGGGCCAAAGGCTGCATTTGCTGCAGCCGACATTTCAGTAGCCGTTCAACGGCTACTGAAATGTGCATTTTTTTTTCAAGGGGCAAATTGCAAATATTATTTTTTTAACCTCCAAAATCACCTATAAATACAAGTCATTTTTTATATTTCACATATCAATTTTCTCTCAACTTCTCATTTCTCTACAATTAATATATTCTTTGCTATAATTTCTCCAAATATATTCAATAATTGTGTTATAATTTTATCTATAATCAGTATTACTTTTATTGTTATTTATTTATTATTTCTCAATTTACTCATATAAATAATTCGAATTTCAATGGCATCATCTTCAAACCGTCGTGGTGGTGGCGGCGAATACGCTCCCGACTTTGGTGAACATTTTGGCTACATCCCCGACTTTGATGAAGTCGAACCTGGCCACGATGATGAAGAAGCCATGGAACTCCCCAATAAAGATGTAGGGACGCCATCGTCTACTCGAGCAAGCAACTCAATGTCAACGAGCACGACGACAGCCCGTGCAAAGCAAAGCAAAGTTTGAGATCACTTTGATATTGAACAACAATGTACGAATAACTCTTTTGCCGTTTGTAAAATTTGCAAAACGAGGTATTCTTACAAAACGGGTGGTGGTTCCGGTGGTACCAGTACTTTCAAAAAACATTTAGTTAAGGTACATAAACTTGACCCTGATACGCTACAACCATTCGGTAGGGAACCAACACAACAACAAATTAATCTTTCAAGTGATAAAGCTTTCACAATTACAAAAAAAAAGGTTCTGGTATAGCTTTATGTAATCACAATTATTTGCAATCAAAATATTAAATAAAAAATTGTCCTTTAATATTACCAATTTTAATTATATAGTAAAATATGATAAATTAGAGTTCGGAACCGGTTTGACCCGAACCGGAACCGGTTTATTAGATGTCGAACCGGTCTTGGATTTGGATTGGTTCCAAGTATTTCAACTTGGAACCAGAACCGGTTCCTAACCGGTTCAGATCGGTTCCGAACTCACCGGACCTAGAACCTGAAGGAACCGGTCCGAAACCGGTCCGGTGGAACCGATAAGCATGCCTAGTCACGACTATTCACAGAACGTGAGAAACAAGCGATATAACGAGGTATGATCCCTTCAAAATATTTGGATCCTCCCATATGTATATATATGATCGATGGGTTATGGATATATTAGTATGTATTTAATGTCATCATGTAAAATGGAAAATACTCGCATGTCTTGATCATATACATTAAACTCAAATAACCAGAGACTTTATCATATCATTACTTCAAGTTATTCAAGAAAGTTTGATTTTAAATCATGTAAAGAACAAGACGAGTTTGTTGTATTCTGAAGACTATTAAGATATATTTTTTTAAAAAAAACATTACTTTTTAATTCAATGCATTTCGCAAGTCTCAATCTATTATCTAACCAATTATACACCTTGTTGCAGGGCTTCATCAATTATTAGCTACCTCAGTGCCATTTTTCATGTCACGATCCACTAAATACTATGTCCCAAACTATTCTGAAAACCATATATTTTATATTTCAGTCTCGTGGTCATTTGATTTTTTTTTTTGGGGAAAATTTCTTTGTAAGTTCGGTATATTTGTCTCTTTGTAATTTTGTTAATTTATATTGTCAAATTTGAAATTTTAGTTTTAGACTTTTTTTTGTTTACAATTATAGTCATTTTTTCGATTTAACGCTAATATGACACCATTGTAACACTGATATGGAGTTGACGTGTATAATGTCAAATCAACATTCCTGGTTAAAAAGGACTCATATTGCCAACAATCGAAAAATACATAGCTAAGATTGAAATTTTATAACATAACAAACCAAAATCGCAAATTAAAAAATTTCTTTTCTTTTTTAACCTCTTGTTATTTATCATTTTTACTACACCAATTTTATCCAAACCTTTTACAAACCTAATCTTATAAAAAGATGATGAAAGCTTATAAGAAGGCTGAGATAAGGTTGGTAATTAGTCAATGAGTTGTCTCTTGAAAATTATTCATGTCAATTTTAAAAATTAAAAGCTCGCCTTTTATATTTGCTATCAAAGTTCAGGGTCGTGTCCCCAATTAAATAAGAGATCACAAACAAATAATTGTCCTAAAATTTTTCCTAGTTCCCAGCTATTAAATTAATAAATTTAGAAAACAAGCTAAAAAGTCAAACAGCATGAAGGGTCAAGCCACCCCCGAAATTGCCTAATACCACGGGTGTTATTAGTTTATTCACTTGGTCGCTCCATCGTTTCATACCTACATATAATATCAATTTTTAGTTTCTTAACTGATACCCCTGTAAGAGCCCGGGTCATCCAGATGGATTCCCAAATCAGGGTCAATCTGCAGGATGGATTCTTCTGAAGCCGGTCAGGTGCAAGCCCGGGCTCTACTCCCCGGGCAACCAGACGCCCGGGCTCTTATATAAGCCCCCGGTAGGCATTTTAACCGGGCCACCTCGATATGAGCACTGCACTCGAGTACACTAACAGAATTGGATGTGGACGACCGTTCCATCTCTGACACTAATCCAAGTGGTTGACAAAGTCAGACAGGCGGGATGTGACTAGTGTGTGATTTGACATGTCAGAATATAGCCGCCCTACTATAATTAGTAGGTAGCACGCAGAACGAGGTCATCATTACTTCCCATACTATAAATACCAGGTTTCATCTTCACATTTATAATTCATTCATACACACCAATATCACACAGTCATCACTTGACTACATTGGTTTTATCGCTTGAGTACCCTGCTGACTTAAGCATCGGAGTGGCCACGCCGGACACCCCTCCGGCGCCCATTCACGAGTTCCTTTCATTGTTTGCAGGTGCTATTGAAGCCATTATCTTCACTCAAATTCCCCAAAAACTATAAATTATTGATTTGACCCGTTGGAGCTCGTTACCCGGCTCATCCATTTCAACGAAGTCACATCATTAACATTTCCGTACTCCTATATTATATCCACACTCGATATAACGGGAAATTGTGTTTTCGTTATCTATGCTTGTCTTTCTATAATTTTGGTTTATTACCGAGTTAATATAGCGGAATTTTTTTTCTTGATCTCGATCTATGTCCAACTTTGCGTGCTTTTGGTCCGCTATGTTGTCGAAATTAAGTTTACTCTTGCAATCTTTCGGCTTTTGGCAATTTAGGTGTTTTGTTTGCAATTTTAACCAATATTGGTACCTCAGGTAATTAAACCGCGATGCGGCCTTTGATAAACCTATGGATAGATTTAATAAATCTATGTATTGTTAATTCCATGCACTACAACAAAAATGGCTTTTCGCAGCGCACAAATTCGTTTTCCGCAGCGCACATTGCACGCTGCAAAGATCAAAGCTGTTGAAAGTTCAAGATTATCCGCGGCGTACATGTGCGCGCTGTTAATCTTATTATCCGCGACGTGCACATGCACGCCGTTAATACTATTATCCGCAGCGTGCAATGTACGCCGTTAATAATCAGTGCAAAATCTAATTTTAGCGACGGTTTTAAAATTGCCGTCGCTAATAAACCGTCGCTAAATTTATAGGCGACAGTTTTTAAACGGTTGCTAAGTTTAGTGACGGTTTTAAAACTGTCTATACATTTAGCGACGGGATTTCATAATCCGTCGCTAATCTTTTCGTTAAAATAAAAAAAAAATTACTTTTATAATTTAATAAAATTTTTAAAAAAACTTACAATCTAATAACAATACTCGTGATTTTTAATAATATTTACAAAGTAAGTAAAAATCGAAACGAAAAAGTACACTAAATCGAAATTAAAATCTTAAAATCGTGACAAAAATTCTGAGTGTTGTGAAGAAATGGGAAGGAAATGCGGATATTTATAGACTATTAGCGACGTTTGTATTTAAACCGTAGTAGCGACGGTTTTATAATAAACTGTCGCCGATGTAAAAATTTGCGACGGGTATAAGAAAACTGTCGCTAAATATAGCGACGATTAATGCTTAATTGTCGCTAACTTTGACGACGGTTATTTTAAACCGTTGCTAGTTTTAAATCGGCGACGGTTAAATAAACCGTCGCTAAATGATGGCGCACCCATTTTCCACGGCGTGCTTATATATGCACGACATTAAAAAAAAATTATTTACTATTAACAGCGCAAATAAACATGCACGCCGTTAATAATATTATTCACAGCGTGCATTTATTGTGCGCTGCGAAAATTGCATAAGTTATTAACAGATCACATATCCGCAGCGTGCTTTTAATGCACGATGTTAATACTGTCAAGTGCAATAATATTAACAGCGCACATATGGATGCACGCCGTTAAAAGTAATATTCGCAGCGTGCTTTTAATGTACGCTATTGATGGTGTGCTACGGAAAATCATTTTTCTTGTAGTGATGTATAAAAGTAATAGTATTTTAAATCCATATACATTTCTAATTTGCACTCATATTTGTGGTTTGCCTACTTATATTGCAACTTTCAGATATTGATGTTTGTGATTTGAAAACATAGATTTAAAAGATTTTTTATTTTAAAACAAATTTCCTAGGGATAACAAACGGAATTTACGAACTTATCTACGTTAGTGTTGTTTCTATGAAATATTAAATAAGATATATTTCGTGTATTATTTATCATATTTTAATTCGCATAGAATAAATCTTCAGCAATATAATATATAAGCTTTAAAAAGATACTAAAAAAGAAAGAAGAAGTTTGGATATCTTC
Organism: Primulina huaijiensis; assembly: GCF_012295235.1. NCBI lineage: Eukaryota > Viridiplantae > Streptophyta > Magnoliopsida > Lamiales > Gesneriaceae > Primulina > Primulina huaijiensis. The sequence goes on from NC_133307.1 coordinate 26,859,303, forward strand.
AAATTAACAAGGATCTTAGATAATTCTTTTAGAATTTATTCCTCCCAAAAGTAAAAGAATAAAAACGAGGGAAGCAACAAAAGAAGGCATCGTCCCAAGTATTGAAACACCTGGTCCTAATTTAAATATATTGTATATGTAGAGAGCACGACGAAAAAAAAAAAACTTATGCTATCCTGTATCGGGTGAATTTTACTCAGAAATTTGGATTATGTGTGACTTTCGTATTTTATGCGAACTCTTCGGCTTATATTTCAGGAATCTAAATACTTCAAACTGGGTGAATTTACTCAGTGCAGCAAAAACTTGATCAAAATTGTTTTATTCTAATGCTCAAATTTTATACTATAGTTTAAGTTATTTATTATCGTCAGAATTTTGTGGATTCTGAAAATGTTGGAGGGCATTCATTTTGTTGACGTTAATTCCCTCTAAACGCATATTTGACTTTGAAAAGTCTTTAGTAGGTAATTAATATTGCACTAGACAACAAAATTAAACCACACAAAAATGGGTGTATCTCTATCATATCGAGACAAATATATTCTGTATAATATATATTATTAGACATATATGAGCATGTAATGTCAACTTCATTGGGTACATATTACACAAATATGTAACCGTTTACGACGAGATATGTATCTTGTGAGATCATTTCACGTATTTATACTTGTGAGATTAGTTGACATGATCTATATTTGGATTGAAAAATAATACTTCAGTCATAAAAATTAATATTTTTTTCACAGATCAGATCAAATACGAGATTTGTCTTAAAAATTCATCTGTGAGACGATCTTACAGAAGTTTTTTCTTGTTATGATAAACATAGTTTTTTCCCTTTCAGCGTGACATATTAAATCAAGGGTGTACATTAATCGGGTATGGATGATTTTACGAACAAAACTTTTATTTCAATTAAAAGTTTTTCCTAAAACTGAAATTTGATAAAAAGTAAATAAAACTCAATAGACTTAATTTTGATAATTTAAAAGACCAAAATCTGGATGAAACCAATATACATATATTTTAACTTTCTAAGAAAATGATCATTAAATGGAGCATTTGATCTTGATATTCTTAGATAATGATTATGTCTAATAAATATTTCCAAAAAACTCTTACATACAATATTACTACGAAGATAGACTCGAATAGCCCCTTATTCGTTATATATATATATATATATATATATATATATATTCGTTTTATATATTCGTTTTAAGTATCAATCTGTAAAAAATTTCAAACTTTACTCGATAACGAGACAACTGGATATATTTAAAGAAAAAATGAGTATAATGATGTACATGATATCTAAACACTATGAATGACAGAAAAAATAATGTAGATTTGAAATGAAAGAGCATTTGGGCATTATTATGGCATCCGAATCACGATTCCACCTTGCAAGTGGAGCCTTTTGACTTTTCACTTCCAATGACCTTACATTTTGTTTTATTAAATCTATTTCTTTTTCGAATTATATATAGTTTTTTTATATAATCAAATTAAATATTCCCCAACTATTTAAATTCTATATTCCTATTCCTTCAACCCCACCCACTCCATAATACAAATGTTTTTAGGAAACTTTATTATATTCTCCGTCACGAAATGATTAAATATCCATTTATTACATTTAACTTTTTGAAACATGTTGATTTTTACTATGATTATTATCAGTAGTGTATGCTAATTCTAATGTTTGTGCAATATTTTTTAGTATTTTACTAATATATTTTTGAACAAACGAGGGATAATTACAAAAGATATTTCGTATTTAGTCATATAAATCATCAAATTTTTTTTATTTTTTTCCTCTAAATGTTGGAAGTGACCCAGAACACCATTCATCACTCCATAAAAAAGATTAGAAGTATAAAAAAAATTATATTAAGATCAAAATTTAATAATTACCATGCCAATAATAATAACTGATTTCCAAAAGGACTTATTTAATTTTCCATTTAAATATGGGGTTTGGGGAATATTATGCTCTAAAGTCAACTCCCTCGCCGAACAAAAACCAAATGCAATTTTTATTGTAGTATATATATTAATATAACAAAAAATAAATGTATTGAATCTCAACTCTTTCCCAAAGTCAACTCTCTTCTCTCTTCGAACTGAATCACTGAGTTTTATGATCATTCAAGTTTCAGCCATTCTTTCGACGCCAACCCTTTTAAACTCTTGCTTTCTTTTTTCCTCCACCACAAAAAGAGAAAAAGAAAATGGGAAATAAAATAGGAAAATTCAGCCGCTGCTTCGCCGGAGAAGCAGGTGAGATTTCCCGGCGGCGGAACGACACGGAAGTGAGCTTATCCGATCCTCTGGACGAGGGGTTGGGCCATTCTTTTTTCTACATACGGCCGGATTCTATCAAAAAGACCCAATCTTTGGATGACTCTTCCGCCGCCGCCCAGCCGGCGTTTCCCACCATCTCCGGCGCCGCCATCTCCGCCAACACCTCCACGCCTCTGTCAACTGACCCTTTTGCGTACAACTGCTCCACGTCACTGGACAAGGCCTCGGTTTTTGAGAGCTCGGATTTTTTCTCCTCCACCCCCCTCCAACCGATACCCCGGAATTCTACCCACGCTGTCAAGTCCGGCCCGATTGCACGGCACTCAATCTCCGGATCAGGTCCCATGGACCGTGGGTTCATGTCCGGCCCGATCGAACGGAGCTTCATATCCGGACCGTTGGAGAACCATCTGGACCCGATTCAGCCTAAACCGAGGAAAGGGGCTTTGGTTAAGAGTTTGAAGAAGGTTCTGTCTGATTCTTCATGGTGGTATTCTAAGGATTCGAGCTGTAATGAAAATGAGAGTAGCAACGTTGTTGTCAGTGTCAGTAACAGTGGAAACAGCAGCACAATAACTAGTCATAATTTGAGTAGCGAAATGAGCTTGATCGATGAAAGTGATGATATTGGAAATGAATCTTTCGAAAGCCAAAATGTGCAGTGGGCACAAGGGAAGGCTGGTGAAGATAGAGTTCATGTTGTTATATCCGAGGAACATGGATGGGTATTCGTGGGGATTTATGATGGATTCAACGGCCCTGATGCAACCGATTTTCTGTTAAACAATCTGTATTCGAATGTGTATAAAGAGCTCAAGGGGTTGCTGTGGTGTGAGAAGTCCGAATCTTGCGAAAATAGGCTTAATAATTCCGCGTTTATGTCGAAAAGTTTGGACAGCAAGGAAAGAGAGGAGCTTGACAGGAAGCTGAGGGAGAAACTGAGCAATTTAGGGCCTGATGGAGTTGCTGGTGAAACTGTTAATCATTTGGGAGTAATAAAAGCGTTGTCCGAGGCGTTGAGGAAAACGGAGGCGTTGTATTTGGAGTTAGTGGATTCGCTGTTAGACGAGAATCCTGAGTTGGCTTTGATGGGATCTTGTGTTTTGGCAATGGTGATGAAGGGTGATGATATTTATTTGATGAATGTTGGGGATAGTCGGGCGGTTCTGGCTCAAAAATCAGAGAGCTATAATCAGAGAAAGGATCATGAAGAATCCCTTTACGGGTACGAATACGAAAATGTGCACAATTTGAGTGCTCGTCAGTTGACAATGGATCATAGCACATCTGTTAAAGAGGTAAGGATTTCCTATACCCTTGGAGATCAAATGTTGTATTAAATTTAAGTCCCTGTGTATCTGTGTACACTAAAATGTTCTGTATCGTTCATGATAACAGGAATTGAGGAGGATTCGGAATGCACATATGGATGATCCTTTTGCAATATTGAATTATCGGGTGAAGGGTTCTTTAAAGGTCACGCGAGCTTTTGGAGCCGGCTTTCTCAAGCAGGTAAACCGGTTTCTCTGCACAAAATACAGACAGTGACAAGCTCTTAGATAAATGTTTTTCACTTGTTGATGTCTTGCTTATATCCCAGCCCAAATGGAACAGTGCACTTCTAGAGATGTTTCGAATCGACTATGTTGGATCGTCGCCGTACATCACTTGTTCTCCATCTCTCAGCCACCACAGCTTAGATCCCAAGGACAAGTTCTTGATCTTGTCTTCAGATGGGCTTTACCAATACTTCACAAATCAAGAGGCTGTTTCTGAAGTTGAAGAGTTTATATCCACGTTTCCTGAGGGCGATCCCGCTCAACACCTCGTCGAAGAAGTGATTTTTCGCGCTGCCAAGAAAGCCGGTATGATTCAATACTCCATCATGATGCAGTCATTTGCATTTAGACTAATATCACTCTAGTTTCGCATCGCTCGAGCTCAATTCGACTTAAATTCAATTCTAAATGATATTGAATAATTTATTTTGCAGGTATTGGATTTCATGAGTTACTAGATATCCCACAAGGGGACAGGCGAAGATACCATGATGATGTCTCGATTATCATTATTTCTTTCGAAGGAAGGATATGGCGCTCGTCCGTCTAAAATTTTGGGTTACAGTAAGACTATAAAAATGGGACATTTTCTTGAATGATACCATTTTATTATAAGGTTGTTTATTATATTATATTCTATATATATAAAACTGAAGGGGGGGAGGAATGTAAATGTGGCGTTTGGCCCCAAAGTTTTACGATTCTTTGTAAATTATTTCATATGTTACTTGTAAGCCTACCGGTTCCTTCCATTTTTAGTCGATGAGCGAGCTATTTATGTGAAAACTTCCCATCATAAATTTTTTTCCCGAAATAAGTTGCTCCCTAAAATGCCTGTTATTTCACTCATCTCCTTTAAAATTTACTTAATTTATTTGCAATTTGGCGATAGGGGAGCAATCAACGAGATCCATACAACAAAAATATTTGGTGCGCTCTCATACTTTAAATGGGGATTCCATACCATATCCAGTTGCACTGAATAAACATCATTAGGTGCATCATAAAATTTGTCTTTCATCAGTCTTTCCTAGAAAAAAAAATTAATTAACTATATTTCTATATCATATTTGCTCCAATGAACTTGTCAAATTTACTAATTACTTTATAAATTTTAAGGAAATTGGTTTTTTTAAATATTATCATACTACAATATTATATTTTAAATAATTATAAAAGTGATCCTTAATACCGAGCGTCTGTCGTTTTTCGAAAAATTATAGTTGGTAATAACGGTGCAAGTAAAATCATTTAAACCGTACAACAACTCAATTGTCATGTTTCGATTGCTCTATTCAGAAAGACAATTATTGCACACAACGATCTTCTTTTCAATAATTACACTTATTGCAATCAATGATAATCGAATCCCTGACATTGGTTTTGATATCAATTACAGGACCGAACACTTGTTGTTTTACAAAAAATTATAGCTGGTGATAATTGTGCTGCTCAAATATTTTAAATCGTACAACAACTAAAGCGGCACATTACGATTGGGTTACTGTCTTTATTGCTCCCAACATAATAAATTAATTGTAACAAGTTGACATTTAAATTATACATCGTGTGGATGGTCAAAATTATCATTAGCACTTGGTTGAATGAAAGCCTAGCTAGCCACTCCACTAATTACAAGCTATGATAATGGACACAATATGAATCAAAGTCTTACTTGCCTATATTGAATTATCTCATTTTTCTTGCCAGATAGATTCAATTTGATTAAATTTACTATAAATAATTTATAATTTTTTATATTGTATAAAATATTTGAGGAGTATCTTTATTTTCATATTTTAAAAAATCTATATATTTATGTGAAAATAATATAAATAAATATTTTTTTACATATTTTTAGACACGTTGAATTTTTTTAACAAAATAAAATATTTTCTAAAAGTGAGAATATGATGTATCTCTCTCGCCGTTAGATGGATTACAAATCTTGATACCATGAAATCATTCGAAACCGGAATTACAAAATTAATTTTTCAAGGAGTAGGTCTTTCGTAAGATGGTCTCACGGATCTTTATTCATGAAACATATCAATANTACCATGAAATCATTCGAAACCGGAATTACAAAATTAATTTTTCAAAAAGTATGTCTTTCGTAAGACGGTCTCACGGATCTTCATTCATGAAACATATCAATCATGTCCATATTTACAATAAAAATTAATATATTTGACATAAAAAATAATAATTTTTCGTTGATGACCCATATAGAATATCCGTTTCACAAAATTGACACGTAAAACAGTCTCACATAAGTTTTTGTGTTTTTCAAATATGAGTTGAACAATTATTTTTATCCGGTGATTATTTTTAATATATAAAAAAAGAAAAAAAAAGAAAAGAAAAATGAGACAATCAATAATGCATACAAAGCAACAAAGGCAAAGTTGACCTAGACGAGCAGACAAGAAATTACGTTGCATGAGGTTTATAAATTGATTAGTTAGAAGATATGATGCATATATGTAGAAAACTGTAATAAGCTGTTGTTTATGTCACCAAAAAGTTATTTAAAAGAAAATAAATAATGCACCCGCCTTTATAATTATTATTGAGACAATTGGTAGTGGTTTTGTTGTGTCTGACCTATGCCAATATAATTTTTAGGTTGAAATTTCCAAACCCAAAATTTTGGGCTATCACCATCATTTCAAGTCTAACATGCTATTGTTGGAACCAGTTTTTTGATGGCGATTGTCCTCTCATCTAATATTTGACTAAAAGATACAAAAAATTTGGCAAAAATCATGTTGGGTGCTAGGAGACCGATCCATACGTGGAGCTTGAATTGTTGTACGGTCAAAAACAAATTTGGGTTGTATTATTTTTATTAGTTATAATTTTTGATAAAACAACAAGCGTTCGATTTTAAAAAACTTATAAGACATTATTATAAAATAATCCTGACCTAGCTGAATGTACTGAATGCAACCTTAAAGTTACCTAATTTAATTAATAAATTAGGTGACAAGTGAACACTAAAAACATCTACTATTATGTTTAAAAGCATTAGATATTAGACGTGGGTTATGTCACGTTGCAATTATCATGTCTCAACAAATCTTTTGTATTATTTTATGTTTGGAGAGATTTTGCATAATACAGAGGATTTGAAATCAATATTAATTTCAATATTTTACCACACCTAGTTCGATTATGATGTAATCGATCTAAAATTGTATTTAACTTGGGCAATTAAAAATTCTAAATGAAAAACATATAGTATCTCTATGTCTTCTGAAAATTTCATCTAATATTTAGGAAAATTGAAATTTAGATCTTGTATATTTCATTATTTGTAATTTTGATACTTTATGTTGTCGAAATTCAATTGTAATTATTTATTTTTGTTTTTTTAATGAAATTATGTTCATTTTTTCGACATGATATTTATGTGAAGCTGAGATGACGTCAAAGTGTCGCTTACGTATGCGGTGCCACATCTATAGTACAATAAAGAATGATCAAAATTACAAAAATATTGAAATATACATGACTACAACTCAAATTTAACAATGTAAAATTTTAAATTTACAAATAGACAAATATAGCATAGACGAAAATCACAATTTACCCCTAAATTTAATTTATCAAAATCAGGTTTCTTGCAAGATGTGTCATACGAAACTTCTCGACCTCAATTTTTAATACTAGTCAAGAATAAATCGAAGCAAGGACGAATGCTATAATCTATTGTCATAATGGTTAAAGTCAGAAGAAAGAGAGTGCACGAAGACAGCTAATGGCTATTTTAAATTTGATTTTACAATGATATTTGAGACTTGTTGATTCCTCTAAATTAATCAAAAAATTTAAAGTCAAACCTCATCGGGCTTCAATTTTATTAAGAAAATCCCTCAAAATGGAGTGAAGATCACGATCAATTGGTCTAAGATATTGCAATTGATTGGTTCTCTTCAAATATTAATCTCTCATATTTCTTTAAAATAATTTTCAACGTTGAATTTTTTTACATAATAAAAATTAATATACGTGGGTTATGTGCACTCCATATTTATATATAAAGAAAACTCTTTAGTCTTAAAAAAATCTAATCATTATTGATTTTTTTAAAAAAATCTTATCGTTGTTAATAATGACTCAATAAATATGTTATTACCTTAGCTGTGAAACCACAAGTTACCCTCCAATTAACACAGAATAACTTTGTTTATTGAGATTTAAAATATAACAAATTTTAAAATGCGTAGAAATTTCAATTTCTTGTTCATTAGAAAATAGTATTTAATTTTTTACCCACCTTATTTTAAAATCTTGATTGCATCAATCATCATAAAATATCCTGACCTCTTCAAAAATCATATGAATAATTCCGACCTTTTTTTTTTCTTTTCTAAATCATATGAATATATTAATATTTTTTTTAAAAAAAGGGTTCAATATGGATAAACTTTCAAAAACATTTAACCCTAATTTTTTATTTTTAAATTAAGTCAACGCACTGGATTAGTCAGATGGGCAAACAAATTAAAATAGAGCAAACAGGACTTTTCTCTTTGAAGCCCCAAACTACCCTGAAGAAGCCCGATAGCAATGTGAATTGTTTAGCAGCTCAGCTTTTTTGGCTATTATTAATTTTGTTCAAAAAAACCTGTAAATTATATTTTATTATATTATAAGTTAAAACAATATACAAATTTGATCTAAACAATGATAATACACAAAATTTATAACTACTAATCACTTAGGAAAATATAAAGTCCCAAGTATTATTTTTGCAAATGAAAATACAAAATACAATTCCAACGTTTGATGATCCTCCAGAATACAAAATAACAAAACACAACAAAGGCAACATTTTTATGCTGCAAAAGCAATCCAACACAAAACAAAATGGATATTTCAAACTATAGTTAGAAATTGAGAATAAGAAACGCAATCTTTATCTTCTTACCAGACAAAGACTGATAATCAGGAGACTCTGAAATGTTTCAGAAACATTTCCTGTGCACAATTGAAGGGCCGGATTCATCGTACTCTGCTTTCGCTATCCACATCTGTAGTTAATGAATCAAATATAAATCTCGGATCAGTAATGCATGTATAAAATACATCAAACAAAGTCTAAAACGTGCTAGTGTGGCTCGTGTTGTTCTGCGTGTTCACTTGTGTTTGATTGCCACACGAGATTACCTGCTGGAAAGTACTGAGGGATGCCAAGATCGACCCTCCGATCCAAACACTATATTTCCTTTCCGGCGGAGCTACAACCTTAATCTTCATGCTACTAGGAGCAAGGGCAGTGATTTCTTTACTCATTCTATCAGCAATACCGGGAAACATGGTAGACCCACCACTCAGCACAATGTTTCCGTACAGATCCTTTCTGATATCAACGTCACATTTCATAATAGAATTGTATGTTGTCTCGTGGATACCAGCAGCTTCCATTCCAATCATGGAGGGTTGGAAAAGGACCTCAGGGCATCTGAAACGCTCGTTGCCAATGGTGATAACTTGCCCATCTGGCAACTCAAAGTTCTTCTCAATGCTGGAGCTTGTTTTTGCTAATTCCATTTCCTGCTCAAAATCAAGAGCAATGTACGCCAGCTTCTCTTTCATGTCCCTCACAATTTCCTTCTCAGCTGATGTGGAGAATGTGTACCCACGCTCTGTGAGGATTTTCGCGAACTGCTCAGTGAGGTCACGACCAGCAAGATCAAGTCGAAGAATAGCATGTGGAAGAGCATATCCTTCATAAATGGGGACCGTATGACTCACACCATCACCAGAGTCCATGACGATGCCTGCACGAAAGAAAGTGATTACAATAAACGAGAAACGGGAAAATAAAAAGTAACTAGACATACATCCCTGCTGATACCAAACAGCAAAAAAGGTACTTCTCAACTATATAACAAGATTCATAGAAGACAGTGGATGGTTAGAGTTGAACTTTACTATCGCATACGTCTAAGACTTGCAATGCCATATTCAGCGTGTACTCGATTTACAAAATTGATCTTTGAAATCGACTAACAAGTGGTACAACCGCTAGCACGGTGTTCATCTGAGAAATGCAATAATTATTCGGCATGTACTCCATCTGAAAAAATGAAACCGGAAATCGACTTACCTGTGGTACGACCACTAGCATACAGGGACAGGACAGCCTGTATGGCGACATACATGGCAGGGGAGTTGAAGGTTTCAAACATAATCTGGGTCATCTTCTCCCTATTGGCCTTTGGATTGAGAGGTGCCTCAGTGAGGAGAATTGGGTGCTCTTCAGGGGCAACACGGAGTTCATTGTAGAATGTGTGATGCCAGATCTTCTCCATGTCATCCCAGTTACTAACGATGCCATGCTCAATGGGGTACTTCAAAGTAAGAATACCACGCTTGGACTGGGCCTCATCCCCAACATATGCATCTTTCTGCCCCATGCCAACCATCACACCTGTGTGACGCGGGCGGCCTATAATGCTGGGGAACACAGCCCTTGGAGCATCATCTCCAGCAAACCCAGCCTAAAATATCATCAAGTCAGCCCTCAACATAAATATTCAATTTATATGAAATCAACCCCTGTTGACAGAGTATCTCGTTTGATGCAAAGTGGGATTTCAGGACAAAAGTTGTTACCTTGACCATTCCAGTTCCATTATCACAAACAAGTGGTTGAATGTCCTCTCCGTCTGCCATTTATTACCTGCGGGCAAGCAAAAAGTATAAATCATTGAAAGATTACAAGGCTGATGCAACATTTTAGTTGTCATAAAAATTCTTTTCGATGTTCAGCCACAATAATTACTCATACAAGATGATAAATTCGCTGTACTTTTAGCAGATATCAAGATCTGCATGACGAACAATCTCCCAGTTTCTCGGTGCAAACAAATGCTATTTGATGCACAACCGGTAAATCCTAAAGACATTAACATGCATACCAGCATAATGTAAAAGAAGTAATGTAATTGCTTATCACCGAGAAACACGAGCTCAAAATACCCTTTTCGCAAAACAGTACGACAAGGAATTGCAGTTGTAAACTATTTTTCCCCGTTCCTATTTTTTTTATATGTGATACCAAATACCTTTAAATCCCAATCAACAATAATTTTCATCCCACTCCTCAAAGAAACTATAGCACATAATATTCATTCAATTACCCACGTCTGTTTCTTTGAATAAGATTATCATCTCATACAAATATCACCAGTCTCTAGTATAACAAAGAAAACTCTCTACTCACATAGCAACACATTTTGTACACGTACAGCTCTATCCATTAAAATCTGTATAATAATTCATCCCAGAAAAGATAAAACCCGGATCAAACAGATCATAAATCGCATCAAAATAAAGAAAGGGAAAATGCACTGCAAGCAAACAAATGAATGAATAATCGCACAAAAAATGAAATAAGGAGAAAAAAGGAACAATTTTTTTTAAAAAAACGATCAACCTCGTCATCAGATTCACCTGATCAGAGATCTAATACGTGAACACACATACAAAAAAATGTATGAGAAGTTAAAAAAAAAAAAACAGAGAATGCGATCACCTTGTTTGGGTGATTTCAACAGAGCCCTAAAAACGGAGGAAGAATAATAAAAATGATTGGGGAAGGAATTGGATTTGATGGCGAATGTATTGGTGTTGCTGTTTCCACAAATTAAGCGCCTAACGATTCAAAAATGGGAATGAGTGAACGCAAATGAAATGCAAATGCGAAGGAAATTAAAGCGACCTTTAAATGCACCTACACTCTCGCTTTATCAATTGACTGACTCTCTTTTATTCTCATCCAAACACTTTTTTTTTATATACGAAATTTTTTTTTTAAAATAAAAATTGATAATATCATATATAAAAATCGTGCTCGAAAAAAAGCTGCAGCTTTGCACGTGTTATGTAATGGATACGGGCGGATTGAACAAATTGGACATTGCGCATTTCATCGCAAACAAAACGAATATGAATAAAACTATTTCGAAAATTATGATAGATAAGCCAACTTACCAAATGAAATGAAAGAGCTTAAATTCGACACTTATAATTGACTAGCCATGATTATCGGATTGAATTAATACTATAGCTTTATATTTATATCCTATATTTAATAATAATAATAATAATAATAATAATAATAATTTTATTTAATTAAAATAATAATAAAAATAAATTTTAATATATAAAAATATATTAAAAAAACTATTTTCCACTACTTTTACAACATCACATTCTTTTTTATAATTATTTATCATAATAAATACAGACATATAAACTTTAAACTTCAATTATTGTATTTTATCTAAACATCTTAGCAACTTACTAATAAAATAAGATTATACATTTTTAAAGCTTAAAAAAATAGCTCACAAGATACAAAAATTATAAAATATTTTAAATAAGTTTAGCCAACATCATCAAAATTAATAATACGTAATTTTGCATTTTGTTTTTGTTGACAGTAAAAATCTACTCGGTTAAAAATCGATCAAGAGATTGTCTTTAATAGAAGAAAAATCATTTTAATATAAAAAAAATTAGAGATAAATATAAACAGTAAAAGTCCAAATGTTCTTCCTTCAAATGTTAATCGAAAAGATATTGCAGGAAATTTTCTTTAGAAAAAAATAATTAACAAATGCTTTACCTATAATTTCCTTTACAAATATCTGAAAATGAGTGGGCAAACCCAAATCTTTAATTTTTTTTTATATATAAAAAAGAACCATAATATTTTTTTTTAAAAAAATTAATTTCCAAGAGGTGGATTACAGTGGAGAACTGAGAACATGCCTGCCCTTGTACTCTACTCCAAGACACTAATCAAAAGATACACATCCTTTTCTTTCTTTTTTCTCAAGTCTTTGATTTGCTAGCAATTCCTCATTTTTTATTTTTGTGGGAAAAAAAATATTATGTTTGGGTCATCGTGCTATCAGGAGGTACAACACCCATGATAATTTTCATATCATTACTATTATGAAAGTGCATGCATCTTGAATCATTTCTCCGATGCAAATGGATCCAATATGACGTGGATATTGTTGACTGTGTCTGATGACATATCATATTAGCGTTTTTGAAAAAAGATTACATTTTTTTTAAAAAAATTTCAAATTAATATATTAAAATTGTAAATTAATCAACAATATGACAAAAACCGAAAAACGTGTGGATTACGTGAGAAAATTGTAATTTCCAACAATAGGATAGATCATCTAGGGATAAAAGAATTTAACCAATTTGCGACTCATTGGGCTTTTAGACATAAAATAGACGAAATCAGACAAGACATAAGGCTAGGTTGGTGACATAAGATTTCTTGCAAGGGAACAGATTATGATGTAATTTTATTCCATCAGCAACGTTAGAAGTAATTAGATTATTTCTTGCATGTGTTGTATTTAATAATTTTATACCTTTTCAAATAGATGTTAAAACTGAATTCTCAATGGAAAATTTCTAGAAAAATATTATGTCAAATAGCTCCCCTGTTTAAATATTATTCAAGTTTAATTTGTGTTTAGAGATTATATAAAGGAAATATAATCAAATTGATCCGGTAAGTTTGTATTTGTTTTTTATCAGCTACTAGTCAAAATTTGGTCCTTGGTCAGTTTTTTTTTTTTTTTTTTTTTTAGTCTTGACAAGCCAAAGTGTTACGTGACACTAGACAACTCAATAAAACTAAATTTTGTCTACTTAAATTGTGATACCCTTGTCCCATATCAAAAAAATCAAAGATTTAAAATGAGTTTATAATGACTTAAAATGGACTTCTTGGGTTAATCATTTTCGTAAAACGAGGACGAATACGAAATAGTTACTATAGGAGCCCATTGTGCATTCACGCAGGCGGGCCCGAGCTCGAGGCGTGACATTAATCACCAAAATCGAAAATATGCCAACTATAACAGGTCCCGAACTTGAATATTTTCCCTAATATAAAACGGCCTTTTGTGGTTTAAAACAAACAGCATGGGACATGTCATGATACATTACCAAAATTCCTTGGTAAACATGCTGTTTCTACGGGATCTTAGATACCGTTCCTTTTAATTTAGTTTGAAAACAACAATGATTATATTTTATTTATTCAAATTTATGCTGATGACCGAATCCCTCGCCGCGGAATCCGAAATATGAATACAATAGTTACAGTACAATAACTAAAACAGTATCTTATAGATAGAAACATAACACTAAACGAAAGCATTATATTATTGGAAGTATAGATATGGTAAATGTATAAACAAAAACCATTAAACTAAACATAGGAAGTTTGCGACTTCTCGCATTGCAAAGTTTGCAACTTCTCGCATGGAAGCTAAGTAAGCTCATTGCAGGTGGTTTTCATGCACATGTGAGATATTACAGTAGCCTTGAGTATTAGTTTGCAAAATTTTCCTGAGTAAGAAGGGATCTTTCCATTTTAAGGTGGGAAAAATGTTGTCTCACCCTTCTAAAGATGAGCACTTTTTCAGTTATGAATGCGATATAAATGATGAGGTACAAAGATGCCATCATATATTGATTGAGAGTCAAAAAGTATTTATTATAATGAATATGGGTCAGCTTATTCGACTGTGTATTGAAGGGACATTATATCGCCAAGAAGTGGAAAGAGGTTGTTGAAGCACCAAAATTAATAGGGATGGACCACTTGTGTTCTTAAAGTTTTTTTTCCCTTTTTTATTGCAATCTTTGAAATTAATTTTTTAGTCTTGAAAAAAAATATCTTATTAGTCCTGAATTAAATATATTTTAAAAAACTACATTTCAAAGATTTTTATGACAAATAGAAAATTGCATATATTTTTTTGTGCATTTTCATTTTTACCAGTTTCTGAACTATATTGTCAGATTTCAACATTAGTCATCTGTACTTGTTTTTTTGGTAGTTTTATGTCTTTTTTCGACATGACACTGATCTAGCACTAATACAGTACTGACATATGTAGTGTACATATTATAACTTTTTATGAAAAATGATTAAAATTGACAAAAATCGAAAGACAATAGATTAATACCAAACATCGATAATATAGATGATCAAAATCACAAAAAATAAACATACATAGCCAAAATTGTTTCCCAAAAAAGTATCAAACAAAAATATATAGTTACATTTAGATTTTATAACTCCACGATTTATTTTTATTTTTGAGAAAGCATCCGATTGGTTTAGTTGGCTTGAGGGGTGCATGATTAATTTCTAACAGAAAACTACTACTTTAGACGGCAGGCCAGCTCCACAGGCTTCCACATGGCTTGTTCTTTGAATTCATCAATAAAATTATTTTCTTTAAATAGTCAAACTATTTTTTCTTCACTTGAATAAATTATCTCTCGAATAATACAAATTTAAATGCCAATCATAAGATTTGATGATCCAATCGAAATTTATGTTCGAAGAAAATAATAATTAATCTAGTATGGCGGCAATAATAATTCAATGTTGTCAAAGAAATGTGCCATTAATAAATAACAGAAAATATAATCTCCGTAAAATACTAGTATATGTGTGTGTCTTTGTGCACAGATATAAAATAATGTTTATATCAACACAACTAACGTACGTCCATGCCCACATGGATGTGAGAGTGACGGTAGCTTCGATGCTACATGGGACACTGCTCCACATAATTTGGATGAAAAAAATTCACAAACATATGTGATTTAAAAAAAATTAGTGAACTTCGTATATGTTTGATTAAATTTGTGTTCTTCATGTAGGATGGAATCAACCGACAGTGACTTATTAAAATATTACTAAAGAGTTAGTGTGCATCGGATCCCTCGCCAATACCGTACTTTACTGTTTGAAAGCCTCCACTCCTCGCTTTCGTTCCACTCATTCCTCTCTCTTTCTATCTCTATCTTCTTGCATAGGTCGCCATATTTTTCGACCCAAAAATGGAGAGAATTTTTTCGCAATAAATGATCATTCTGCTCGTGTACAGAGATCTGAATCATTATAGCGTAAAATTACACTGTCTCTTGCTTGTCATCTTCAATAATTTGCCATTTTAATTTTTTTCCTCGATGTACTCAGAAATCGACCAGTTCTCTTCGTTTTTGAGGGGTATGTCTGATAGCAGAGATAACCATCAACAAGATTTCCTTGTAAAACAACAAGAAGAAGGGAAAACATTGCGGTTAGAAAACCCTGAATCTTGCCAAGAAATTGAGTCAGAATCTGTTCAAGAAAATAAGGAAGAGATTCTTGAGAGGGATACCGATCATTGTGAAGAAAAAAGAGAGGCAAATAATGCAGAAAATGAACCAGAAAATTCAGTACCAGGAGATGATGACGATGGGTTCAAGACTCCAACTTCCTCAGACCACAAAATCCCGGCGATCACACAGTGCCCGCCGCCGCCGAGGAAGATCCGAACACAGCCGTCGAAAAGCAAGAGGAAAGCCTCAACCGACAGAGCTCGCCGGAACCTCCGATTCGATGAATTGGTGGAGGTTGGATCGATTTTCCTGCCGGCGCGTGACGAAGATGAACTTGGAAGCAAAAGATCAAGAAAGGTCACCGAGAGTGGTTAATTGTTGCATTAGCTCAGCTAATGGTGAGAATTTAACTCAAATATGAAAGCCCATTGATCTCTCTTTACTATTTACATTATTGTTGATATTTTAAAAAAAAAAATACATGTGTGAGTGGAAGATAAAATTATAATTTTAAATTAAATTCAAAACAATATATTATTCATTTATTCAGAATCATTGCAGGGAGGAAATTTTGGGATGTATATTAAAATTTAAAAATATTTTTATATAATTCAAAATATATAGATATAATGCAATATCGGTCAAAATAATGAAATAGATGCAAAGTATCTGAAATTACAGCTCAAGAGTAGGCAAAGAATAGGTGACCAAAAAGATTTGTGAGGTGGACTCCCAACTTTTGCAATCCAGGTATCATGTTTGTATGTATATGTATATGTTAGCACAAAAGCAGTTCAATTCTAAATCAGTGGATAAAATATAACCTTATATATGATAATTTAATATTTTATAACTCAAAATAAATTAAGTGAGAAAATATTATTAAAAAGTATTTATGTTAGAAGAAAATGAAAAATGGTGGATTATTAAATTTTAGCTTTTTCTTTTCTTCTTTTTTCGAATCATTCGAAATTACAAATTAGTAGATGTTTATACAAAAAATTTGAGCCATAAGCTCACGCGTTGCGGATTTAACGAATACCCGAGAGAGAACCGATGACCACTCTTCTCTAAAAAGAACCGAAAATAACATGAAGTTTGCTTTGAAAGGAGAACCGCAAGTATTTTGCTTTGGAAGAGAATAATTGATAAGAATATATGTCCATTTAGAAAATTTAAAAAATCACACAAGTAACCTCAAGCAATTAATACAGTGTACTTGTTAAAGTTATTATAATATAGTAAAAATAAATGCACACTTGAAGCTTCTTAATTTTGGGAAATTTATATTTTTGCGTGAATGACAGAACCTTAAAAAAATCAACAAGTATATCTACTTTGAGTGATAGGATTATTAAATTGGTTGGATATGATGTGTAATAGTAATTGATTGATAATAATTAATGTTTACTTTTATTTATTAAGAATATGATTGATATTATGATTAAATGATAATTACATTTTTATCCTTCAGTCGTACAATTTTTTGGTAATTAATTTTGACCTTTAACAAAAATATCTCAATTTAATCATCATCTTTGATAAAGTCAGGTCAATGTCTGTGTTATATCAAAGGGAATTTTAAAAAGGATGGTTGAAGTTCATGGCTAAATGCATGCACACTATAATAAAATTGACTTTTCGCAGACGCGCATTGAGCTAATATTAACATAATATTGTGTACACGTACGGTTAATGCGTTGATTGTATCATGGATATGGTATGTGATGTTTTCTGTTTTAATTTCATAATTTGGAAAGTTTAAAAGATTTGCGTGTTATATACTCTAATAATTCCAGTTAATTGACATATGTTTCTTTGAATATACGTTTTATTCATACGTTTTCAATCATTTTTGCATGTCCACGTCGAGTGCAACTTGATCCAGGAATTTTACATTTGATTACAAATGAATTGCATGACCAAATGTATCGAACGACTTGATCTTATATATCCTAATATTTTTCCGTCGATTAAATTATTTTAACTAGAAAATTTTGCACAATGACCACGAGTCTCACGCTTCAAACCCAGAATATGGCATCATTAGTGCTATAATATATTTTAAAAACAATAAGTCTCAAAATATAGAAATGATCAAAAAAATAATTTATTTATTCATCAAAAATTCTAGCTAGGTCGGTTTACAATCTAGCTATAACAACAGAGTGCATATATACAAAAAAAAGGCAAAAATTTGTGTGAGACGATCTCACGGGTCGTAGTTTGTGAGACGAATCTTTTATTTGGGTCATCCATGAAAAAGTATTACTTTTTATTGTGAATATAGGTAGGGTTGACCCTTCTCACAGATAAAGATTCGTAAGACCGTCTCACAGAAGACCTACTCCAAAAAAAAATACAAACAACATCAAAATAAGGATACTATTGTACTTTGGTATTTAAAACAGGGAGTCGCAACGTAAAGCTACAGTCATTATGGAAAGATTTTGCCTTCTTTTTTTATGAAAGAAAGCGAAAAGATAACATAATTTTTCAAAGAGTTGCTCGGATCTTGAATCTTATTGAAAGCCTCGGTGATAACATTCCTAATAAGAATGTGATTGATCGAAGATTCACAGGAGTTTACCGCTCAAATTATATCACTGTGTTGCAGTCAATGAAAAGCAACACACCATGATTTCGGCGTAGTATGTTTTATGTTGCATTTCAAAATTTGTAATGGTCGGGGGATCTGGATTCTCTCCCAGTTGGGCCTCGATCGGTATTGGTTTTGGGTTCATCTGTTTTTAAATTTCAAGGAGAATTTTTATTTTTTTCCGCGAAATTCATCGATTTGAGTTTTTTACACTAAATTTTCAGAGTTTTGTTTTAATGCAATATTAAATTTTAATTTTCGGCTACTATGGTTCAATTGTTGAGGTGACACCCCGAAAATGTTAATACGACGTCGAAAAATGCTAACGTAACATCGAAAATTGCTAATCTATCAGATGTCAGGTTAACAAAACTATCAAAACTAAAATTTGAAAATTTAATAGATCAAAACTCAAAATTGGACAATATTTTACCAATTTAAAGATATGACCGATATTAAAAAAATTATATATATGTTTGGAGTTTGAACCGACGGGCACCTTTTTTCTTTAATTTATCTTCTTCTCCAATAATTTTCAAAAAGCCTTACAAAATTGACGGGAGTTATAAAAGGACTATTATTAATTAAAAAAAATCAGAAACATTACTCGGCTGTCTTTGTAAACTTTAGTTTCAATATTATATTATTCACTTCCGACCCCGCTAGACTTAATTTGGATTGACTTGGAGAAATTAATGGCCACATATTTTTTCCAAATAGCCTTTATTATCGTACGTACTAGATTTTGTTACGTTCGCGACACGCTGCTTGAGATGGCGCCATATAACAACCATGGATCGGAATGTGTTGACCCGTACGTGGAATTGGTGTGGTTCAATTTGCACCAATAGATCGGAACGTGTTACACAAAAAGGATTCAAAATTTTCATTAGTTTAGAAGTAAAGCTCATCCCATGAAAACTCAAAATTTTTGAAAAACACTTTAAAAGATCCAAATAATCAAACACACATTTAAAGAAAAGCAAGCGAATGCATGTTTTTTTTTTTTTTTAAAATTATAAGACGCATCGTAATTTGTCCTTGTTTACTCCTGTCTGTGTCATGATTGCGGTCCAATTCATTAAATCACAATCCATTTTTGTCATGAAACACACGGATACCATGAAATTTTCGTCTTTATATACTTTAGTCTCATTCATTTAATCACAATATATCTCAAGAACCACTACTAGTCAATCGTAGACTTGTGGATTGACTTGGAGCGGTAATTAACCACATTTGGTCAATGCAACTTTATATAATTAAATCTATTTATAGGGTACTAAGAGATTAAATTAATTTGTATAAGAAGTTAACTATGTTTTATTGAAAATAATTAGCCTCCAAAAAAGTTCATTTGTGTTTGCAGCATAATTTTCAATTTCATTAAAAAAATCATTTGAGATAAAAAGGGTTCAAACAAGTGAAGCTGTTATGTGAGTTTTTTGAGCTGGTTCTAGTGTTATTTAATTTGTATTTAAAATTAATGAACTCGAACTAAGCTAGAACGTACATCCCCAAGTATATTTTTCAAATCGAACTGGCTTTCAATTTTTTATAATTATTTTTTATATAATATAACTACGTACACCAACTGAAGAGTTTGAAACCATGTTCTAAAATTTGTTTAACAAGGCTAGGCAATAAAGTTTAAAACAAACGAATATAGCTTGAACCCTAACATAAAATTGAGCCAAACTCGAGTCAAAATAAGTGATTTAGCTGAACCCATTTTGAGTTTGATCTCAAATATTACCAAAAAATAGAATTCGCAACTAAAAAATGGACCATTGGGTTAACCGTTTTTCTAAAGCAAAGTTAGATACGAAATAGTTGTTATATGAATCTATTGTACAGTCTGCCCTGCACGAACCTTGGCTCGAGACGTGATAGAATGATATCAAGGTGATTGTGATACCCCATCTCACATCTGATTATTAGTAATATTTAAATTAGTTAATAAAGGCTTACAATGTACTTTTTATAACAACGATGGGTTAACGATTTTTTAAAATCGATGATGGATACAAAGTATGAGCTTATTGTGTAGTCATGTTTGCGTGGACCTGAGTCCGAAACATGACATAATAGAATCAAAGACGTAAACTATCTACTTAAAGGTAAAATATATGATTTTTCAAAACTATGTGTGTTTTTTTTAAAAAAAGGTAGGCATAAAACCCTTGTGTGAGAATAGCTTAAGTATGTCTGATTTTTTAAAACACTTTAAAAGATCTCGAATAATCAAAACAGAGTTTAAAAAAAAAATAAAGAATAAAGAAAGCAAGTGAATGCATGTACGTATTTTAAAGGTGTTTTGAAATGGTCAATTGTAAGAAAATTGCTCCCTAACATCCACGTCCTTGTTTCTTCGTCCCGACTTGGGGTCCAACTCCACCGAGTAGCGTGGAATGGTACGCATATAAATTTATAATAATCCAATTCATGGTCTCCAGTCAATGGTGGAAAATTATAACATTGGCCCTTTTGGCCCACATCTAACTTTTCCCACCTTTGTTTTAAATTTGATTTTGTTTTCACTTTCCCGAATATAACATTAATGATTTGGCTGTTACTTTATCTCCTTCCATTATTCTCACTTTATGGCTGCCCCATATATAATACATGTTAATTGCAGACCTTGAATTTGTTATTCAATGGGCATAATTTTCAATTTTTGAATTGTCTAACTTTCTCTTTTAATTTATTTGTGTATGTTCTTAAAATCAGTACGTGGAGATGTTTTTGTATAAGAAATTATCTTGGAAATATAAATGTGAGTTACCGATTTATCCATTAATAGATGATATGTAGTTTTATATGTGAATGATTATGATTTTTTAATTTTCTACAAGAAATTATTGTGGCACGGTCAGAAATGGAAGCGATGATGTTTTTTTATTCTACTGATTTCTCTATGGATAGTTAAGAGATTTTATCTATCACAAAAAAGAAAATTATTTTTTGTCATATAACTTACAATTTTTTTTTCTATTTTTTGTTGTTGGTGGTCATTTCACGGTTGTATTCCACTAATTAGCATTTTTTTAAATTTTAATTATCTCTAACTAACTGGTTGTCGTGATATCGGACTCTTCAACAATGTACGGCGTGACGCCAACAAGTTTTTGTGCAACATCAATGTATTCACTTTTCAAGGCTTAGTTTTGTACAATAACTTTTAATTTCCTACTATTTTGTTCTGATTACTTACGTGGAATTAAAAATGATCACGTGACACCGAAAACTGTCGATATAACATCGAAATTTGCTGAATGTCATATGTCATGTTACTAATTGGACCAAAATAAATGAAAATAAGAAGTTAATGTACCGAAATAAAAATTTTGAAAACTTAATGTACCGGTATCGAAATTGAGAGTTATTTTCCAATAAATACATGAGATGTCTAGTTTTTAACACAGATACGTCCTCATATTCTTCATATCATCTTTCAACTCATGCTGCAATGTTTTGTATTATATTTTTTCGAAATCTAATTTATTCAAGACACTCCGATTAATGAGTCTTGGATAACATAGTTGAAGCTATCAATCACGTCGTCATGATTTCTAAATTATTGCAGCTCGCCTCCATTTTCTTGATTCTCGCAAACCTTTTAGTCCATGGAGGGGCGCAGGGGCTATGCTTCAACAACGGTAATTACACGAGTAATAGCACGTATGAGATTAACCTCAACACCCTCCTCTCTTCTTTATCTACAAACGTCGATTACAATGGATTCTACAACGCCTCGACGGGGCAAAACCTGGACACAGTATATGCCTACGTCCTTTGTCGAGGGGACGTTCAGCCCCAAACATGTAGTACATGTATCCAAAATGCCGCCACTGAAATAGTAAAGTCTTGCCCATACCAAAAACAGGCAGTTTGGTTGGATGAATTTTGCACGATACGGTACTCTGATGAAGCCATGTACGGAATCATGCAGCCTAACCCAACGTATATATGGTGGAATTCAGGGAATGCTTCGAGACCTAACGAATTCATGGCGGATGTTAGAAAGCTACTGGATAATCTTCGTGACAAGGCTGCTGGCGGCGGTTCTTTATGGAAAGTGGCATCAGGGAATACAAGTTCTATAAATTCTCAGAATATTTTTTCATTGGTTCAGTGTACCCCGGATTTGTCTCCGGACAGTTGCAGCGCTTGTTTAAGGGAGGCTGTGGATCTTCCAACTCAATGCAACAACAAGAAAGGGTGTAGAGTTCTAAAGCCTAGCTGCAATATTCGTTATGAGGTTGCGTCATTTTACAATGAAACCAGGCTTCAAGAAATACAGGCGCTTATAACACCACCGTCGTCTTCACTACCGCCAGGTCCGTCGTCGCCGACAACGCCAGGTAATGGACGATAATGTGTTATGGACATTTATATTTTTGATCTTGTATATTTATCTCATTGCGATTTTGATCATTTATATTGTTTAATTTTGGTTTTATTTGATTATATATATATAATTTTTATTTTTAATTTTTTTGCAATTTAAGTTATTTTTTTGGATATGGCGCTGCCAAAGACCATAAATAATATACATATTCAGGACTTAATTTCTGGGAAAGGTAAACTTTTTCAAATTCATGAATTTACAGGAACAAAAGGCCATAGTAAAGTTCAAACCATCATCATCGTTGTCGTTTCAATCGTTGTATGTCTATTAGTAGCTGTAGTTGCTTTCATCCTTTTGATAAAGAGAACAAAGAAGAAGCAGATGGAACAACTCGAAAGTAAGTATTTTCTCATCGCGCGTTTACCAAACTTAACCTCCAGGCTTTAAGCAACAAACTCGCTAAAACACCCCATTTCAATTTGAAGCTACACCCGACATCAATGTAGCTGAATCTCTACAATACGATTTTCACGAAATCAAAGCTGCAACACAGGATTTCTCAAATGATAACAAGATAGGGCAAGGTGGATTTGGGGCCGTCTACAAGGTAAGCAGATGCATCAGTTCCATTTAAAAACATTGTGGCATGTTGCATCGATTGAATGTTTCAGTGATACGGATAGAGTTTGAATATGTTAAGATTTAATAACAGGGAAAACTTTCGAATGGCCGAGAAATTGCTGTAAAACGATTGTCCGTGGATTCGGGCCAAGGTGACGTGGAATTCAAGAATGAAGTCTTACTAGTGGCCAAGCTACAACACCGGAATCTTGTTAGACTCTTGGGTTTCTCCATGGAAGGGAAAGAGAGACTTCTTATCTATGAGTTCGTTGAGAATACAAGCCTCGATAGATTCATATTCGGTAATCTTTTTTGTTATAGTAATTATTTCACCACTTTTGAGCTCACATGTTCTTCAGATTTATACATATACTCAAGTGTACTACAGACTCAATCAAGGGCAACTATTTGGATTGGGAGATGCGTTACAAAATCATTGGAGGAATTTCGAGGGGACTTCTATATTTGCACGAAGAATCTCGAATCAAAATAATTCACCGCGACCTTAAAGCTAGCAATATACTTTTAGATGGTGAAATGAACCCTAAAATTGCAGACTTTGGAATGGCGAGGTTGTTTGCCGCAGATGAAACTCAGGCCAATACCAACAGAATTGTGGGAACATAGTAAGTGTTGTTTCACTTAATGTGGGAACGTATTCAAAATCATTTTAGGATCATGAAACATGTCCTATATATGGATAGGTTTGGGAGTTAAATTAAACATGTATTTTTTTTAATAATGATTGGATAACTTTTTAAATCTTCTTATTTTGGGTGGAGTCATGAACCCTTTCTCCCTCACGGTTCGCCACCTCATGCTTCTCTATATGTTTAGTTGGTAGAATAGTCTTTCCTCACATACAGATGCTAATAACTTGCATATTGTAGTGGATATATGGCACCGGAATATGCAATGCATGGACAGTTCTCTGTTAAATCGGATGTATTTAGCTTTGGCGTACTGATCCTAGAAATCATAACCGGCCGGAAAAACAGCTCTTTTCGAAATGGAGAAGATATAGAAGACCTCTTAAGTCTGGTAAGCAAATGTACATTCGTACATGAATCTGAGTTTTTACTGAATTCAATTACCAACTTCATAATCTAGGTAGACCAACAAAGTTTTAGAGGAGAGGGTTGCTCCCCCGCTCATTTTAATTTTCCATGTATAATTGAGATAATCACATATTTTAGCCCCCTCAACTTTAGCCATTCTAATTGCACACCGTTAATCAAGAACCTCGATTTCCATATTGTTTATGATAATCTTAAATGCTTATCTGTTTAAGAGGAAAATATCTTGCAGGCATGGAAATATTGGCGCCAAGGAACAATAAAGGATATAATCGATCCTGCGTTGAGGGATAATTTGGGTTCCTTACAAGATATGTTACGCTGCATTCATATTGGTCTGTTGTGTGTGCAAGATAATCTAACAGATAGACCAACAATGGCTTCCGTCGTTCTGATGCTTAGCAGCTTTACCATATCTCTACCGGTTCCTCTGGAGCCAGTATTTTTCACTACTAGTGGTTACAATTCGAAGATCGCAATTTTTCCGGCATATGAATCAAAAGATTTTGAGTCTACCAAATCATCATCCCAAAATATGTCAGATCATTCTACTGAATCATCAAAAAATGTCATGTCCGTGACCGAGTTTCATCCTAGATGAGTTCTGAAGAATATGGTTAATGTTCGTGATTGACTAATATTGTGTCGTGTTTATCATTTTCTGTTGTAATTTATGTTATCATATGTCAATAGACCTTTTTTAATTTATTGTGATGCCTATGTAAGGTTGCAAACAAGGCAAGCTGAGTTGTGAGATTTTCGAGTTAATTTTAGTGTTATTTAATTTGTATTAAAAGAATTAAAGAACTAATTGAACTAAACTATAAGATGTTCGAGCCGAATTCAAGGTTAAATTATGTAGACGGATTTGTTATTTTAGTAATTAATTTAAAATAAAATAAACTACTTCAACTCAAGAGTACTCTGACCCATATATATTCAAATATTTGTTTAACAAGGATAAAAAAATTAAGTTGAAACCAAACAAATCTAGCTTGAATAACCCGAGTGTTAAATCGAGTCAAACTGGAGTCAAAATAATTTATCTAGCTGAAAACATTTGAGTTAAAGCTGGAATGTGACAACAAAATTGGAGTTAGAAAATAAAAAATGGACCAAATATTTTCGATGGATCACAATTCATTAAAATTCATATAAGAACAGATTATAAGGGTTGTCCTCGTGATAACTCAAAAAACCCACAAAAATTCAATGTGTAATAAAAAAAATATTGATATATTTATGCAGAAAATCAATCCTTCATTTAATAAATTAAATAATCCTATTTGAGTTTGGATTGTAGCATTTTATTTATGAAAAATCTTTGAAAATCAGATACAAGATAATTTTTATAATTGAAGATTTGAAATACATTGTTTTGGTTGAAGAAATATAATATAAAATATAAGTAAAAAAATCTAAATTGAATCTTAGATTATTGGAATTGATTATCATTTTCTCTTTTGGTTGTTGAAACGATGAATTGTAAGAAAAAATATTCCCTCTCTTTAAATAAAACAAACTACATCCAAATGATTATCACCACTTTTGATGATTGAAATATATCATAATTAATACGAAACATTATATAAATAAGTAAGAGACGGATTCGAAATTTATGATCTTGCTTCTCTAAAACAACAAAAATACATTTGAAATATATGAATTTGAGATTCATCGTTCCAAATGCAGATTTACAGTTATTACTTCGAAAAATATACAAACTTGTTAGTCCCAATGTTCATGGGTAATTTCTTGATTTTATGAAATATAAAAGGAACCAGAAACCACTTTCAGTTTGTAGCTATATAACACCAGCTTGTTATATATATGTACTTGAAAGCATAGCATGGAGTAGATTAAAAAAAGGTTGAAATTAAATGAGATTTCAAATTGCTGACTTATCATATGTGAAGTCAATAATTTGACCAAAAATACCAAAACTTAATTTTGAAAATTTAATAGATCAAAACCCAAAATTGGAGAAGTTAATTAGCGAAAAAAAAAATTTATTTTACCAATTTGAAGATACGAGAGAAAATGGAAAATACTATATATGTTTGAAGTTTGAACCGACGAGCATCTTTTTTTCTTTAATTTCCCTTCTCTAATAATTTTCAAAAAGCCTTATAAAAGGACGGGAGTTATAAATGGACTAATATTAAAAAAAAAATTATTACAGAAACATTGCTCGGTTGTCTTCGTAAAATTTAGTCTCAATACTAATCACTTCCGACCCCGATTAAGACTTTTGGATTGACTTGGAGAAATTAATGACCACATATTTTTTTCCAAATAGCCTTTATTATCATACTTAATACATTTTGTTACGTTCACGACACGTTGTTTGAGATGGCGACATATAACATGCATGGATAGGAACGTGTTGACCCGCGGGCGTAGTTGAGTTGGTCTTAAGGTTGTTCAATTTGGACCAATTAGATCGTAACGAGGATTCAAATTTTCATTAGTTTTTACTTAAGCTCATCCCAAATAATCAACACACAATTAAAGAAAACAAGTGAATGCATGTAATTTTTATTTTTTTTGAAGGGGTTTTGAATTATGATACGTATCGTAATTTGTTCTTGTTTACACCTGTCTTCGTCATATATAACTTGTGTTCCAATCCCACCGAGTTGGGTGGAAATGGTATATAATATAATCCAATTAATTCATGGTGTCGAGTCAATGGTTGAAAATTATAACATTGGCTCTAATGTTCCGATTTTCTAATATGATATNAATTGTCAATTTTACCTTGTATTTTATACATACTTCAAAAAATAAGTGGGATCTTTTTGTACAAGAAATTATCGTGGCAGGTCAGAAATGAAAGCTAGAATATTATTTTATTTTACTTATTTTTCCATTAATAGGTGATATATTTTGTCTATCATAAAGAGGAAATTAAATTTTTTGTCTAGTTATTTATATGTTTTTTTTGTCATGTGGTTGGTAAGTTCACGATTGTATTTCTCTAATTTATATATTTTTAATTTTAGTCATTTTTCAACAAAGTAATGTCGTGGTATCGAGCTCTTTAATAATATCCAACGTGACGTAGTGACGCCATCAATTTTTGGTGCAACTTCGTCATTTTAAGGTGAAATGAAATTATTTTCCGATGTCAAATCATCTCTCTAGTGATAATTAAGTGTTTTACAGGGATTGATAATTTATAAGCTTAAACAAAATGAATCTAGCTTGAGTCAAAACTTTAACTCGAGCCAAATTCGATTCCAAATTATTGAACTAGCTAAACAGTTCAAGCTCGAGTATGAAAAAACTGGGAATTTAATAAGAAAATAGGAAAAAATATTTGGTTGGAACCCACTTGACTAAATGCAAATAAAAACAATTTAAAAGTGGTCATCGTGATAACTAAAAATATCGGCAAATTTCCAATACATAATCATAAAATATCGATCTACTTTATTTATGAGGATAATCAATCCTTACTGCTTGGATTGAAGCATTTGATTTAAGAAAAACAATAACTATTCTGAGAACATTTCATGATGTATCAATTTTGTGAGATAAATCTTAAACCCAAATCATGAAAAATATTAATTTTTATGTCCAAAGTTTTATTTTTCACTGCAAAATGTATTATTTTTTTATTAGTTATGTTAGAAAATAATATCGTATAATATACGCTAATTTGAGTAAAAATTATTATTTTCATAAATAAATTGTGTAATATATGATGATCTGAGTAAAAAATATTAATTTTTATGGTATAGTAATGGATCAGATCGATTTGTCTCACGGATACAGTTGCCCATGAGAGCTACTATTTAAGAAATAGCGGATACGACACACTTTTTAAAATTCAAAGATTTGAAATGCATTGTTCTGATTCAAGAAAAATAATCTAAAATGGAGGTAGACTCTTTGAATGGCATCTCTTTAGACTCTTTGAATTGAAATGGTCAATTGTTAAGAAATTTCCTATATTGCACTCAATTGTCCTTGTACACTCCTGTCTCCATCCCTAATACTCGAGTTGAGAATGACACCCAAATGAGAATAACTCCCAAATGACCATTATGGTAATTTACTACATTTTGACTATTTTCGAGGAGATATGCAGAAAACGTCCCCATATTCTCCACATTATCATTGATGCAATATTGTGTATTATTTTTTCGAAATCTAATCTAATTTATTCAATCACATAGTCATGATTTCTAAATTATTGCAGCTCGCCTCCATTTTCTTGATTCTCGCAAACCTTTTAGTCCATGGAGGGGCGCAGGGGCTATGCTTCAACAACGGTAATTACACGAGTAATAGCACGTATGAGATTAACCTCAACACCCTCCTCTCTTCTTTATCTACAAACGTCGATTACAATGGATTCTACAACGCCTCGACGGGGCAAAACCTGGACACAGTATATGCCTACGTCCTTTGTCGAGGGGACGTTCAGCCCCAAACATGTAGTACATGTATCCAAAATGCCGCCACTGAAATAGTAAAGTCTTGCCCATACCAAAAACAGGCAGTTTGGTTGGATGAATTTTGCACGATACGGTACTCTGATGAAGCCATGTACGGAATCATGCAGCCTAACCCAACGTATATATGGTGGAATTCAGGGAATGCTTCGAGACCTAACGAATTCATGGCGGATGTTAGAAAGCTACTGGATAATCTTCGTGACAAGGCTGCTGGCGGCGGTTCTTTATGGAAAGTGGCATCAGGGAATACAAGTTCTATAAATTCTCAGAATATTTTTTCATTGGTTCAGTGTACCCCGGATTTGTCTCCGGACAGTTGCAGCGCTTGTTTAAGGGAGGCTGTGGATCTTCCAACTCAATGCAACAACAAGAAAGGGTGTAGAGTTCTAAAGCCTAGCTGCAATATTCGTTATGAGGTTGCGTCATTTTACAATGAAACCAGGCTTCAAGAAATACAGGCGCTTATAACACCACCGTCGTCTTCACTACCGCCAGGTCCGTCGTCGCCGACAACGCCAGGTAATGGACGATAATGTGTTATGGACATTTATATTTTTGATCTTGTATATTTATCTCATTGCGATTTTGATCATTTATATTGTTTAATTTTGGTTTTATTTGATTATATATATATAATTTTTATTTTTAATTTTTTTGCAATTTAAGTTATTTTTTTGGATATGGCGCTGCCAAAGACCATAAATAATATACATATTCAGGACTTAATTTCTGGGAAAGGTAAACTTTTTCAAATTCATGAATTTACAGGAACAAAAGGCCATAGTAAAGTTCAAACCATCATCATCGTTGTCGTTTCAATCGTTGTATGTCTATTAGTAGCTGTAGTTGCTTTCATCCTTTTGATAAAGAGAACAAAGAAGAAGCAGATGGAACAACTCGAAAGTAAGTATTTTCTCATCGCGCGTTTACCAAACTTAACCTCCAGGCTTTAAGCAACAAACTCGCTAAAACACCCCATTTCAATTTGAAGCTACACCCGACATCAATGTAGCTGAATCTCTACAATACGATTTTCACGAAATCAAAGCTGCAACACAGGATTTCTCAAATGATAACAAGATAGGGCAAGGTGGATTTGGGGCCGTCTACAAGGTAAGCAGATGCATCAGTTCCATTTAAAAACATTGTGGCATGTTGCATCGATTGAATGTTTCAGTGATACGGATAGAGTTTGAATATGTTAAGATTTAATAACAGGGAAAACTTTCGAATGGCCGAGAAATTGCTGTAAAACGATTGTCCGTGGATTCGGGCCAAGGTGACGTGGAATTCAAGAATGAAGTCTTACTAGTGGCGAAGCTACAACACCGGAATCTTGTTAGACTCTTGGGTTTCTCCATGGAAGGGAAAGAGAGACTTCTTATCTATGAGTTCGTTGAGAATACAAGCCTCGATAGATTCATATTTGGTAATCTTTCAGATTGCATTTGGATTTGTTCAAACAAACTAATAGATTTGTTATTTTGGAAGCTTACAAATCAAGCAGTCTAAATGCAACCTTAATGTTATATCAAGCTAATGCTAATTAATTATTTCACCACTTTTGAACTTTGTCTATTTTCATATTTATTAATATACTCAAAGTGTACTGCAGATCCAATGAAGCGCAACTATTTGGATTGGGAGACACGTTACAAGATCATAGGAGGAATTTCGAGGGGACTTCTATATTTGCACGAAGAATCTCGATTCAAAATAATTCACCGTGATCTTAAAGCTAGCAATGTACTTTTAGATGGTGAAATGAAACCTAAAATTGCAGACTTTGGAATGGCGAGGTTGTTCGCTACAGATGAAACTCAAGGCAATACCAACAGAATTGTGGGAACATAGTAAGTGTTGTTTCACTTCAAATAGGAACATATCCAAAATCATTTTAGGAGCATGAGACATGTCTTCATGGCCATTAACCGATAGGTTCGGGATATTCATTTTTTTTAAAAGAATTATTGGATAAATTTTTAAGTCTTTTTATTTTGGGTGGATTCATAGCCCTTTCACTCCCAATTGGTTCGCCACTTCTTTCCATTTATCTCATACAGGCTGCTCCATTTGTTCAGTGGATACACTAATTTTTTCTCACATACAGATACTAATAACTTACATATTGCAGTGGATATATGTCTCCGGAATATGCAATGCATGGACAGTTCTCTGTTAAATCGGACGTATTTAGCTTTGGTGTACTGATCCTGGAAATCATAACTGGCAAGAAAAATAGCTTCTTCCGAAATGGAGATAATATAGAAGATCTCTTAAGTATGGTAAGTAAATGCACATGAGTTTTCTTTATTTAGCTTTTGAATCACCAACTTCGTAGTCTAACAGATTGACGAACAAAGTTGTAGAGGAGAGAGTTTAATTCTCCCCTACTCATTTAAATTTTCCATGTATAATTGTGATAATCACATATTTTAGCCCCTCATCTTTATTCATTCTAGTTCCACACCTTGATTTCCATATCTTTTAAGTGGAAAATATCTTGCAGGCATGGAAATATTGGCGCCAAGGAACAATAAAGGATATAATCGATCCTACGTTGATGGCAAGTTTGGGTTCCTTACAAGATATGTTACGGTGCATTCATATTGGTCTGTTGTGTGTGCAAGATAATCTAACAGATCGACCAACAATGGCTTCCGTCGTTCTGATGCTTAGCAGCTTTACCATATCTCTACCGGTTCCTCTGGAGCCGGTATTTTTCACTACCAGTGGTTACGATTCGAAGATGGCAATTTTTCCGGCATATGATTCAAAAGGGTTGGAGTCGACCAAATCATCATCCCAAAATATGTCAGATCATTCTACTGAATCATCAAAAAATGTCATGTCCGTGACCGAGTTTCATCCTAGATGATTTTTGAAGAATATGATTAAATGTTACGTATTTATTGTTTTTTTTTTTGAACCGTATGTATATCATTTTGGCTTGTGATTTATTTTGTCATGTGTCAATCTTATCTATACACGTTTTTTATTGTAAAAAACCGAAGGATATATATATGATGCTGAAAAGGTAATTATTTTAATTATTTAATAGAAAAATGATTGATTAACTACATTCTTAAAAAATATTTGTTACGAAAGAAATTTCCTAGTCAATAGTCTCCTCAAAGGTTTGTGATATATTCACTTGAATGCCACTTTTGTTATATTTTAATTAATAATTAATTTTAATACAATACGTCTCACATGTTTTTATTTTGAAATCCAAAAATTGTGAATTCATAACTAAATTCGTCACACGTATTTGAATGCTATCGAATTCCATGAAAGTCAAATTTATCATCTAAAATAAAATCATTTAATTGATTCATTTGAACAATATTTCAAATCAGTTATTTAAATCCAAAACTATTTTGAGTTTGTATATTAGTTATTCTGATATATTTAAATTTTCTCCAAATTAAAATATCACTTTTAAAAGCCAAATTATTAAACAAATAAAAAAAAATCACTATATTTTTTCTAAAAAATGCAAATCACAAAAATTAATATTACGAATTTTTATATCATCCATATTCCATACATGTTGCTTCATCGGACAGTCAAATTGTGTTATCGGGTAATTGAATACTGGAGACGTGTATGCATGATACGACATCGTACAGGGAATTTCGATTTGAATCTCAGCCCGCGATTCTCCCTCTGCTGTCCAAGCTCCAAAAGCTCAAATCGAAGACGAAGGTGAAATTCTCGTACGGCAGCATGGCGAATCCGATACGCTACTCGGTTGAAGATAAAGACCTCGACGATGCCGAATTATGGGCAGTGATCGACTCCGCCGCCGCAGCATCCATCTCCGCCATCACTCCTAAACCCCGCACCAAACCCCTTACCCCCATTCCTTTTCCTATCCCCTCACCCGACCACCACCGTAACCACCGCCATTATCTCAATCACCCTGACGGCGAGGTCGTGCAGAATCACCGCCCTCACAAAATCTCCAAATCAAGCAGCGGATCCCGCGTTCCCGAGCTGAGCAAATCGAGCCCTGCTCCACTAGTCATGGTAAAGCACGTGCACCGTCCGCCTGTCACTCCTCCTATGTCTTCTGTTGGTTCTCCGGAGGCACGAAACATCTCGGTGACGAATTACAGTCCTGGTGCGTCGCCAGTAAGTTCCGGATTCAGTGAGGAGAAGATTTTGAGACATAGCTTGGCTGGTCAGTTTCCCACTGTTTCGCTCTTTAAGGAGTACCAAAATGCTGCCATGGCGGTGAGTAGTTGATTGAGCCATTGGCGTTTTGTTATTTTGCTGAATTCATTCTTCTATTTTGTTGGATTTATCAAATTTCAAGTGGACATTAGAATTGTCAAATTCATTTAAAAAAATCAACGTGGCTGATCACATAATGTTCTCCCTTTTTTATATCCGACTCTTTTGTGGTTGTGTACTTCTTCTGTACTTCTGTAGAAGAATTTGATACCTGTTGAATAGGACCTAGCATTGGAAAATTGGTAAGAGTTCATATTCCAGGAGAAGTTAAGGGATGGAAAGGGAAGGTTGCGCTTCCATGTACTACTAATCCATTTGGCCATTTTCTGTGGTATAAAGTTCGTGGAGATTGTCGTCAACTCTTTCGGAAATAGGATGTAAGATATGAAGTATTTTTATTTACTGCCTACTGGCAGTAGTTCTTGGCACCAATGCAGAAGTTTATTTTGTTTTTTAAGTTATTACTCTTTTAACTCTTAGTTCACGTTCTTGGAAAAAACCCTATCGAGAACTTGAAATATGAACTCCTTGAATGGTATTTGTGGTCCAAATTTGGGGGTCGTTTTTACCCTATATAACACTGGTAAATTTTATTTTCAGTTCAATTGACTTAATATATGGACATCTTGGATGTAATTTACCAATTGATAACTCCATAAGGAGCTCATGCCATAGGAAGGGTGACGACCAATGTTAAAACGTCTTATATCAGGAAAAACATTGGTTTTCTGTTATTGAATTTCACACTTTTGTGGACAGATATTGGAGAAAAGTGACTACACTATGATATCTGGAAATCCTTATATTAAGAAATCCGGTAAATTTCATGTTAGTAATGCATGTTTGCCATGAGTAGAGTTGGTTCATGATTCAGAAATGCGTGATTAAGAAATATTTTCACTGCAGGCTGGAGGAAGATTTCATTTTACTTCAATCTGTCCTATGAAATTAAAGACAAGACCATTGAATTTGATGAGAACCGAAACGTTCAGCGTGCTGAGTTTGTTGTCCGTGCGTACATGCAGTATGTTGTTAGGTTTTTTTATTGGGTTTATCACATTATGCAAAGCTTATATCCATTAAATCTTATCCCATCACAGAATGTAAATATTGATTTCTCTTCTCACTTTTGTTTTTGCCTTTCGAAATTGGCCTTTTCTCTTTGGCTAGGGGTGGGAGGTTTTCAGATGGTTGGGGTTCATGTGAACGGCGTGAGAAGAGGTTCATGAAACCAAACCATGATATTCCCAGCACAGCGGAAACTAGAGCCAAAAATAAGGCATGCCAGGTGTGTACTTCTTTACCAGATGCTTATTTCCTTACCTTCAGTATAATTACTTTGATCCTTCAGAATTTTGGATGAGTGGTCATTTTAATATATGGAGTCAAATAGCTATATCTTGAAGTACTTCAATTCCGTGCCAACCTTTACCATTGCAAGGCAGGTTTAGTTGCTCAACTACTTCGGTATACTTGCCTTTCTTTCTTCCCCTTGCTGTGTTGTCCAAAAGTTTAGCAGAAGCTGCTTCTGGACTTCATATTTCAGTGATCTATCATTACATATAGCTAATCTGATAGTAAGGGGCTGTCTTTTTTTGAATTTGCTTCAAGTTCAAACATTGTTCCAACATGGGCTGTGCGGTTCGAGTGATGAGAACTCAAAATTATATCACTGTGGACCACGTTGATAACAATAGTCAATAGACATTGGAAAAATAAAACAAGAATAACGTATTGGAGTGTTTTGTGGACATATTGTGACCATCAATGCTTTTCCATTCTGGACATAAAAAACAACAAAAGGATAAGTGATTCTATAGCATTAGTGCTTGGCCCAGTCCCTTTCTGTCTTTTCTCATCTCTGTGTAGACTATCCAAGACTGTCTTTTTCTATATGGTACTTGTGCATTTTTGTCGCTACTAGATTAATTATATTATCTCCCGCCGTATTCATTCGAGTTGGGTTTCTACTCTGTAAAAAAAAGTGATACCGAAATATTTGCAGGACTTGCTTGGCATCGGAGAATACAGGCCTGGTGCAAGCCATGGCCAGGGATAGAACAACGATTCAAATGTCAAGCCAATAAACATGACTAAAACAGACATGAAGGTACGCATTTTGTAGCAGTTATATAATCGATAAATGTTTTTACACCTAGGAAGAGAGTAATGACACAATAGATTCAACCTCGGAACACCGCAACCAACTGTCTTTCAATTCGATAGCTATCCATTCCGATGTATCTTGTGCATCTAGCCACACTAAAGATTTACAAAATCAAGCATAGAAAACCAAGCCAATAGTTCAACGTTCCGAAAGGTTAGGACGTTTATATCGGCTAAACGATTCTGTATTTGTATCAGATGTATCAAGTATTTTTGAATCACAAATGAAAAAATAGCGTTATGGGACATTTTCATTTGATCACGCGTTGGGTTGACAATGTGAGCAACAGCGCTACTGATTTAGTGGTGGATGACACCTTCTTTTTCTTCTTTTAATTATATTCATTTGAAGATCAAACGTGTGTGTGTATGTGTATATATATGGCAAAATATTTAATTTTTTCCTATATATTTAAGAGTGATATTTTGGCCATTTACCTATTTAAATATCAAAATTACCTCTCTAACTATTTGTCATTAATAAATTTTAGCTGTTTATGTATTCAAGTATCAAAAATAATGTTTTAACTATTTACTAACACAATTTTAGTCCTTTTGTTTCTTATTAAAAGTTCAGTCAGCTTCGATTAATCGATTTCAAAAAGATAACCAATGCTGAATTTATTATAGACCAATTGAACCCAAATTTTATAAAATTAAAAATCAAATAATCCAACAAATCGATTAAAATGTCAAATTCGATTAACTCGATTAATTATTTTGCTAAACCATATTCGTGGTCTAGGGGGGATCAACATCTTCCACTAAATGAAAACGTGTGATTTTTAATTATTTTCCAAGTATTGATCTCCATAAAATTGCAACCTTTATCATTTCACCTGCTTGCCAATTGATTTGTGAATCTCCAAAACTGGGCCAAACGGATTTCATGTCTTCGACAATTATTTCAATCATTCCACCGACGCTAAACTTCGACCTTCGTGCCTCATAGTTTTTATTTTTTTAAAATTTTTTTTGGCTATATGCCTCTTCATTTAATAGGAGTTGGCTGTGAAAAAATAACAATATTAATTTTGTGAATATATTATATGGTACGGCTAAAGAAAATTATGATTTTCACGCAGGCTATTAAATTAGAATATTATGTATTTTTGATAGATTTGAGATTATATGCGGTGCATTGTTTGATTGATATATTTGTTTGCAAAATTTCTTTAATTTTTTGGTGCAAACAGTATTTTTGTTGATTTTTTGGGAAATAATAACATGAAGAATCATGAACAAACAGGCAATGAGATGGTGTGGTTTCCGACAAATCCTCTCTGATTTTCAGCCTAGTGATTGCAGAAAATAGAAAAAAAAACGTAACTGATAGTGTAAATATGCATTTTGATTGATAGATTTAAAGTTAAAAATTTCAAATTTATGATAAAAATCAATTTGTTTGTTTGGACAAATTTACTTAACAAAGAATTTTAAATCCTAAATAGTTATATTTTGAATAATTGTGGTGGATTTCAAATTTATCTGAAGAAAGAGTCATTTCAAATTTCCTCTTCAAATACTTTCTTAAATTCATATTCTTCCATCCAAGCGCAACCTAAATGAGGTACAATAATTGTCATTGTTAGAACTATCAACACGTGGCGCTTGAGTTGTTTTACTGTTTAAAATATATAAGATGTACTATTATCATTTGTTATAACTTTTGGTAAAATGACATGCGTTTGATCATTCGATTGTCACGTGTTCGATTTCATAGATTGTGATGAAAACGATTTGGGAATTGTATTGTTCATGCTATGAGAGTTGTCAACACATGCATGGTATTTGGACATTTCACAGTTTTGAGTTGCATAATTATCATCATTATATATTTTCGATAAAACGACAAATTTTTGATAATATGATGACGTTTGTTTTTATGTTTTATATAATTGGGTTTTTGTAGGAGAGGGAAAATCCACATTTTTACATAAAAAAAATGAATTATAGACTTGATATATGCATTTTGGGATATGAAATAAAATGTCGGAGTGGTTGCCTTCTCCACACAGAACTGGCTCTACCGATCAGATAAACCCATCCTTAAAAAATAGTTATTACTGTGGATTCAGGAGTTCAGTACTCAGTACACCGATATATGCATTTTGGGATATGAAATCTGGGTTCCAATAAAAATATAATCTATAAAGTTTATTTCTCATGTAAAAGAGAACCCCGTCGCTCACATTTAGCAAATTGATTTGTTTGATGGAATCTTTAGTCAAAACCCAATCAATTCACACCCTTTTTTTGGATGGTTCATTTGTTTTCATATAGGCCCTCATTGTTCTGACATTGGTTAAGATTAAAAAAAAAAATACTATTTTTTCTTGATCGAAAATTCCACAAATTAGTGCTTATTTATGTATCTATCTATAATTATATCAAGGAAATGCCAACCGATTGAGAAATGTTTAGTCTGTTAATTGTAATATGCTATTAAAACATTCATTCAATCAATTATATTACATAATATATATAACATCAAATTGGGAGAATTTATTTGGTAATTATTAAGTACGACGCAATGATATCTAGAGTGAAGTCACTATTATAAATTTGAATGAAGACTAGTAAAATCCTCCTTTGTCCCAACTTTTGTAGTCAACATGATTTGAAATGCTTTTGTTTTTGCCAAGCGTGCGATCCCATTATTTAATTATGATGCATATATAATCATGATAGATGTGAGATTCATTTAGTAATTGAATTTTNTTTGTGAGACGGATCTCTTATCTGGGTCATCCATGAAAAAGTATTAATTTTTATGCTAGGAGTATTACTTTTTATTGTGAATATCGATAGGGATGACCCGTCTCACAGATAAAGATTCGTGAGACCGTTTTGCAAGAGACCTACTCAAAAAATATTAGACAATTTTTCAATTTCACACCTATATAAAAATATCAATTGTCAAAAATATCTATACTTTGAATTTATCATTAATGTTTGTAGATGTAACAGGTAAACGAAATTGGTTATATATATACAGTGGGAGGCATAGACCATAAATAAACCCCAAATCCAGCGTCTTGCTCCACTCAGACCATTTCTTTTTCTACTCCAGAAAAACTGGTAACTCTTTCCCTTGAAATGGAATGAAGCCACCTCGCCTCCCAATAAATAGCTAGCTCCTTCAACCCACCGCTATCTTGAGGAGGAAGAAGAGGAGGAGGCAACACGCCCAATGGCTGAACAGGTATGTATATATATATATGTGTGTGTGTGTGCGTGTGTGTGCGCGCGCACGCAAATGTACGGTATATCTTGCGTATGTATCAGATCACAAATGAAATTTGATGTTGTTCAGGAAGAAGGGTGGCCACTGGGCCTGCAACCACTCAGAAATCGCGAGCTTAATGCTTCCCACTCTTTCAACACTTTGCTCACTCGGTCCCCACTCTCTTCTTCTCATTCTTCTTCCGATCTTGACACCCTCGTTAGTTACCCTTTTTTTCTTTTATATTTTATTTTCCGTTCATTTTAAAAAGAAAAAAAAACCATTATAGTTATTAGTTACCATCATCTATAGAATGCATTCGTGGTCGTAAAAAGTGGGACTCTGTTCTATCTTCTTCCAGTAATAGTAAAATNTATATAAATGAGAATATCTGTTATCTTTCTGTATTATCTCCGATGCTTGTCTGGAAAATTTCTTTTTCTCCGTTGTGGTCGATTATAGGACTATCAATCAAGATATATTAAAGGTCGCCCGTTCGAACTATTTGTGGATAATCATAACTGGTTTTACTTATTATGTTCCCTTTCTTTTGTTTCTTTTTATTTTTGGGTGACAAATAAAATAAATTGGGTCAAAAACAAACTCTTTACTGAAAGAATTGGCATCTAATTCTTTATGTATAATCGGTGGTCTACAAGTGTGTCAGATATACATATATTGGGTCCTCTGCCACATTAAAAGTCGAAAGCTGCAGCGGACGCACTTTGCTCTTTTTCACATGGCCTTCAATTATGCCCTTGATTTCTTGGACTGTGCAGTCTCACTTCGTTATATTTTTTATTATTATCCTTCCCTGCTTGAGTGAAACATTCTCAAAATAGATAAAATTTGTGGGTTTGATTTCATAAAAGACGTGAGATCATATAATAAGAAGCAAATTGTGATGATAATCCACAATTATTCCATTTCGTTAGTTTTGATTTCTGTTTTTGTTATCTAACTTGTCAAATATAATTTTTAATCATTCTAGAAGCTACCACAAACACATGCATCCGTATGTGTAATATATTATTTTTGTGAAACAAATAGACGATGGAGTTAGTGGTTCATTATCTTGTAGTAGAAAAAAAATAGATAGTGACCTTGTATTTGAATACATCAAACATATTTTGGGAGATTTATTTTCAAAAACTTAATTTGATCGGGATTATTTTTCAAAATTTTCCTCGGTGAGTTTTGTATGTGGAAGGAGACTTTAGGATTCTCATGATATTTTTAATAGTGTAACAAGATTGATCGGAATGCTGTTCCTCATCTCTTGCAGTCAACTTGCTCCTTCTTCCACGACAAAAGCATCACTTTAGGCACCCTAATCGGCATTTCCAACATCCTCGAGCTCTCCCGAAGATCCGCACGGGGACGACTACCCGAACCCACCATTCGAAACAAGAAGAATTACAAATCCAGAACATGGTTTTTATCCCTTTGTTCCAGGCAGAACACTGATGCTGTGAGCATGAACACGTCCCTCGGCCATTTTCTTGAAACAGAGAGGAGAGCAGCTGCCACCAACTACAGAAGACCAAACCCGAGTCCCCTCGCGTATGGAGCCGACGATTTTGCTCACGATTCGGACTCGAACCCTTTGTTCTATGGAGGGCGTGTAACTCCTCCTCAATCGGGATCGTGGGCAGATGAAAGAACATTGAGTCGGGACTTGCTGTCACATTCTAGTAATGAAGATGGAACTCCATTACTTCTCTCGTGTTTATGTGGAAATTGATCTTACACATTCATTGCAAAGCTTTCATTCACATAATTATTTCTCGTTTTGGTTGTTATATCTGAATTGTCGTTCTCTTACATACGATTGTTATGTGTATCTGTCAATTAGCTTCTTGTTTATCTGGATATTTCTGTACTTCAATGTTTTATTTGCTAATATTCAAACCACCTTGTGGTATTCGACAAACAAAAAATTAACACATTGTTTGAGGTAGTAATCCCTGATTTCCCAACATTATTTTGGACCAAAACAAGAATTTTATTCTTGGTTCATCTAAAACTAACGAATATCTCCACAGATTAATATTAACTATGTCATTGTGGGTGGAAGAATCTTCTGGATTATTATGAAAAATTAAAAAAAGTTGCAAGTCATTAATTAGAAATATTATGTCACATCTCGAGCTCGGATCCGCGCCTGCGTGACTCCACAATGAATCCCTGTAGTAATTACTTTGTATTCGACCTCACTTTACGAAAATGATTAACTCAAGTATAAAATATTGCAAAATATTTCTTTCCCATTGTGAGATCCTGAATCTGATATACAAGTTAACGAGAATGGAAGATATTTTGTTTTTATCAGTCTATCGACAATAGTTTCTTGAAATAATACACTGTGGTGACTTACCACATTATGCTAACTCACGAGTGCTTGTTATATATTATCCGATTGTCACACACTTTTAAGCGGTAAAAATACATTGTCTTTCAACTCAGAACTAACTTCTCCAACATTTAGAATTTTAAAGATAAAACGAGTTTCTTAAAATAGAGATACGCCTTCATTTGAAAAAAAAAATGATCTTCAGACCAAACTCGAAGAGACTTCAAAATAGCTATCGCGAATCAAAGCTTGGAGCTCGAATTCGTAGTTGGATCGTGATTTCGATCCCAGGTCATGTCCTTGTGAACTAGACAATACAAGAACATTTTCACAATCTGTACATGGACATGCACTGTCTGGAATTTCAAACTAATAATAAGACCAAAAGTATCCCTCCAATTTCTTCCTCAAAGCCTCAAAGTTTCAGTACGAATTAAGTTTCTCTATTCAGTAATTGGAAATGGTTCTCCTGGTTTGCTTCTGTTTTTTGTATGATAGAATTGGTTGAACGTTTGAAGTCAATAAAAAAATCAATTCTCTAAAACAAAACAAAAACCAAAAAACAATGAGGGCTCGTAATTTTTTTTTTAAAAAATATTTGAGAACAAACTGTTTGGAAGTTTAAGCTAGGTGGCACATACTTATTCTGTAAGATGTTATTTTAATAACATGGAAGATCAGATATTAGCACAAATTTTATATGTCCCAAAATTACCCTCTGAAAATTCAATGACACAAATTCCAAAATATATAGAGAAACATTTAGTTTATATTAGTTTTACATTGCCATGATATTCATGTTTTTAAATTATGATAATAAAAATAGTTTTTAATACCTAAAATGTCAATATTTCTAAGGAGAAGTTGGTGAAAAATCCTCAATCAAAATATTTCTTTGGGTTCACTCCCTACCCACAAAATTGTGGTACTATGTCATACAAAATGTGGTACACTTCATGTAGAAATGTGGTACACTTCATGTGGAAATGTGGTACTAAAAAAATACCGAGGGATTGAACACAAAAAAAATCGACGGCTGAGGCCTGAAGATCAATTTTCCTTATTTTTAACTTCTCTATGATGTTATTTTATTTAAACAACTTAGCAGGTTAGTTTTCAAATAAGCCTTATAAAACTTATATAATTGCTAAGAAAAATGTCACACTCACTTACCGAACTCCATATTTGAAGTGCTAATCCGATTATATTCATTAAGCGAGATTTTTTTAGAAAAAAATGGAACGATGTTTGTTATAATTGAGTTCATAAATCGAGATACCATCTCGAAATTATGTCTGACATGATACCATAGAGATTATAAATCATGGACGATTATTTCATTCATTTTTAGGGGGGAAAAACCATAGAGGTTCTTGTTTGATTTACTTGTCAAAATCATTAAGAAACGTGTCGTGACAAACTCAAATTTATGTATATATTATATCCATATTTTTTTATTTTTTGTATTTTTTTATGACATTGAATTCACCTGATAAAAAAATTAAAATCGCAGACTAAAATTTTACAACACAAGTGAACTATAATCGCATCGTAACAAATATATAAACAAAACGTAATTTGTCCGAAACTTATTTATCAATTTCTTTACAAAAATATGCAATAAAAGATTGCTATCCTCTGATCAAGATTTTGATTTAGCATTACGTTTAGAGGAGGAAAGAATATACCTGAAAATTCATTAAAGATTAAATCACAACAAATTCCCGGCATCCGGAAGGCCTTGCCGAAAATCGTCTTCCCCCACTACTACAGCCCCTTTCAACCGCTTAACCAGGACGGCGGCGCGGCATACGGGGCAGTTCGAAT
Organism: Primulina huaijiensis; assembly: GCF_012295235.1. Lineage (NCBI taxonomy): Eukaryota > Viridiplantae > Streptophyta > Magnoliopsida > Lamiales > Gesneriaceae > Primulina > Primulina huaijiensis. The sequence goes on from NC_133307.1 coordinate 26,902,276, forward strand.
GAGAATACAGCCACATGTCAATACACGCGGCGTGGAACGCGTGCCTGCAAGCGTTCAGCTGCCGTATCTCTTCTCCTTCACAGAAAACAGACAAACAAACGGGGCACTGATCGCCGCCTTCCGCCGCCTCTTTCTGGCCTTTGGCTCTTGATTTTCTGTACTTGAAGCCGTAAACCAGCTCCACTTCTTTCAGTTTGCTGCTAATATCCGCCGAAGACCTGGCGGGGGTCCGCCGGAACGGGTTTCTGTGGCATTTCATTGCTATGAAGAAGGTGTAGAGGATCATGGGTAAAATTACGAGAGCTACGAGACAGAGGATGGCGGTCGTCGGAGTCAAGTTGGAGTTATGGGGATGCGCAGCCGGAGACGGCGGTGGAGAGGTGGAGTTCGCGGTAGTGACGGTGCTCATGATAAGTTTTGTACAGAAGTTGTGGGACACTATGTTCTTTAGCAGTCTTGAAGAAAAGAGGAAGTGCGTGAAACTTTTCATTTTCTTATATATCCCTAAATTTACAATTATTTTTAAAATTTTGGATAACATTTGGAATTAAACAATTAATATATAAATTATTGAGAATCTATACTAAAATTTAGAATTTTTAGGATCTATAACTGAATAGAATAAATTTTGAATCAAGATTCTTTTGGTTATTTTAGTTTTGATCTTTTTAAAAAAAAATTCATTAATTAAAATATTTTTTTTTTGTATTCGAATTTGGGGTATTTTAAATTTTTTGATGTCATATCATCGAAGTGTTGCAATCATCCACTCATTTTATAATTTTTTTTTTGGGTAAACCAAATATCCATGTTTTGTTCGAGTTAGATATAGGGAGGAACCTTATCTTAATTAATCTCTCGAATAAATCTAGATGGTGACATAACCTATAACCACTTAGAGATCGATCTCATTCAATTTTTGTCCTCGATTTTGTAACTTTTGTATAAATTAACGTTGAAAACATGCAACTTTCAGTCCTTCACAATCGACAAATCTTGAGTCTGTCAGTGTAAACGATCACACTCTTTTTGAAATAGTTATCACAAAATCAAGCTGCAAACTTAATATTGATCACATCAACCATTTTCACTAGCTTTTGATAACTTTAGCTTCTTCTTCTTCTTTTTTTTTTCATTTTAAATGAAACCGCACTTTTTTTCTCATAATAATAGGAATAATTTAAAGCTAATATTTTATCTCAGAAATTTTTTAAATTCGAGTTTAACAAGATGACAAACCAAATTTTATATCATGTGTGGATTTGTTAAATTATTAGGAACACGACACGACATGTTAAAAATGAACCATCTCGTGGTACGGGCCATAGACAAACTTAGTGATCAAAATAGTTGTCACGTTTTTATAAAGCCCCACCAATTAATTATTGAAAATTTGGATATACAAGTGGTCAAAAATATGTGGTGTAACATTTTCCTTAGCTTTTTTAATAAATTATAAATTATTTGAATTATGATTGGTGGTTGTACATGGGCGGGACACGACCATTTCGAACATTGGATTATGTGTGTTTCTTTGATAATTATTTTTATTGGAATTTTACAACAAATTTAGCACAATTTCTATGGTTTTGTACGTTCATAAATAATGGTTTTATTTCTTATATAAAGATCGAAGAAAGTTTTTATTTAGAGTTTTTAGGTTTTACCACGGCTTTAAAATCTATAATAGTAACTTTGGAATCGGTAGTTTCGTGAATCATTTGGAAGTGGTTTTGGTTGTCATTTGAAATTAAGTTTATTCATTTAATAACTAATAGTCAATAAAATTAACGAAATAATTCGTGAGGTAATCAAATTAATCAATAATTATATTATAAAATACAATAATTAAATCTTTTAAAAAAATAAAAATAGTAACTAAATTTAATTTATATAAATAAAATAGTTAGAATAATATAAATTGAGTTGTCTATATGTTTTCTTTAAATTTAAGATTGGTTCCGATTTTTTTACCTGTAGAATAATCCATGACCGAATTGTAAATGTTTGTTTCCAACCAGAAGATGAGACGATTCCCATCCTGATTCAAGAGTTGGAAAGAGACAAGAATAATACTAATGGTCAGAAATTGAGGAGTCATTTCCATTCCGCCAACCTATCTCTAGGGTTTATTGGCTCAAAGTAGATCGAATAAAATTATACATAATTAAAAAATTTAAAATTACACATAATTAAAATTTTAAAACTTGCACATTATTTAGAAAAACACGTGTAATTAAAAAAAAATAAAACTACAAATAATTAAATCTAATTAACTACGATGGATTCAATCTTTACGAAGAATTTGTGATTGCAAACTGATATAATATTTACATTGCACTTTACTCAACCTTGGATCATTAATTTCAAATGAAGTTCCTCTTCGGTTGAGCATTTTAGCTCACTTCATTTCGCAACTTCCGTGAAACGTAGTTGCATGTTATCTCATGAATGTGTTTTCTATCAATTTGATAATCAGTGGTTATATTATTCAAAATCAACCCTAGTAAACTAGTCTTATTTTGATCATTTTCAAGTGTCGGATTCATAGAAGCATTGCATAACGCTTTAACAAGACATTTATCTTTCGTTCATGTCTAATGTCTCCTTGTGACAGCTTCACCCATCGTCACCTTGAGCAATGGGCTTCTTTTCTTTCTTGGTTTAAAATAGGTGGTTTGAAAAGTAGGACGACTTTAACTAGATTTTGGGATACTAAGTTTTGTTGAACATTAAGTTCAAAATTTTATTGTCGGTGAATTGTGTTTGGAAAAGACGAGGACTGAGAATGAAACTGAGAACGTTGGGAGTATTCAGATCATGGTTCTTTTTTGTATTTGGGTTGAAAATCAAATGAAAATAGAAAATGGATGAAGTGGTTCTTTTAAGAAATAATGAGGCTAACTAATAGGAGAATTGTTGGATTTAAAAAAATATGACTACGTGATTTTTCATAATTTTAAAAAAAAAAACTAATTTTTTTTACTCTATATGATTTTAAAAATATTTTTTTATTTTTTATATAAATTTTAATGTTTGGAATGGCTCTGACCGGCCATATCATCTCAGCCCCTAATTTTTAAAAAATTTAAAATCTATTCAATATGCAACGGCAGAGAAATCTGATAAAATAAAATTAAAAAAGAGGATGGGCTTTACAGCACGGGCAGACGAGAACATCCGCGCGCGTGCTCTCAAGGGCCTGTATAAACTCTCCACTGGCTGAATACAGTTGGACCCACAGAAGTGCAACTAGGGAAATAAATGCAAAAACATGCGTTGATTTATCACGTTCCAACACAAATCGATCCCCTTCATATTTGTTGCATCACAAGCAGACAATCAATCTATCAAATCCGGATCTGAAGGTCTGAGTCAATTTTAGGAATTCGGGCCTGGGGAGAGAGCTTATATAATCCACGACTCTTAAATTGCAAGTGAATGAACACGCAATTAGCTTCTTCCACGAGGTTTGAAAGACGTGGAGAAATTCAAGGACACTATAACCTACAAAAGTTAATGCTGTAACATAACAGAAGCATCATGAAGTAGGAAAATATTGAGTGTACCAATACCATTGCAGATAGAAAAGTAAGGTCCAGACCTTGAAGCAAAATACCAAAAAAAAATGGCAGTTTTTATCCAGCAAAACCAAAAACATAGTAATCAAAAGTAAAAACCCCAAAAATACGATCCATAAAACGCTTAGATGTGTCCAGCTGAACAAGAGTTTAATCAACTTCCTCGATCTTTGGCCCTGGACCACTGCTACCAGCAGGAGCAGGGCCGCCTTCATCGTCCATTGGTGCCTCTCCGCCAGCACCCTGGTACATCTTAGCAATGATTGGGTTGCAAATGCTCTCCAGCTCCTTCATCTTGTCTTCAAACTCATCTGCCTCAGCGAGCTGGTTGTTTTCGAGCCACTGAATGGACGACTCTATGGCATCCTCAATCTTCTTCTTGTCTGCAGCAGGCAACTTTGAGGAAATTTTCTCATCCTTGATGGTGTTCCTCATGTTATAGGCATAGTTCTCCAATGCATTCTTGGCCTCCACCTTCTTCTTGTGTTCCTCATCTTCAGATTTGTACTTCTCAGCTTCCTGAACCATCTTCTCTATTTCATCCTTTGACAGCCTGCCCTTGTCATTTGTGATGGTAATCTTATTCTTCTGACCAGTGGTCTTATCCTCCGCAGACACATTCAGGATACCATTGGCATCAATGTCGAAACAAACTGTTATTTGAGGGACTCCTCTGGGTGCAGGAGGGATGCCAGAAAGCTCAAATTTCCCAAGCAAGTTATTGTCCCTTGTCCTTGTTCTCTCTCCTTCGAAGACCTGAATCAAGACACCAGGCTGGTTGTCTGAGTAGGTAGAGAAGACCTGCTCCTTCTTGGTGGGGATGGTGGTGTTCCTCGGAATCAACACAGTCATGACACCACCAGCAGTTTCAAGACCAAGGGAGAGAGGAGTGACATCCAGAAGTAAAAGATCTTGCACCTTCTCATTACCCTCACCACTCAAAATGGCAGCTTGAACAGCAGCACCATAAGCAACTGCCTCATCAGGATTGATGCTCTTGCAAAGCTCTTTACCATTGAAAAAGTCCTGCAACAATTGCTGGACCTTGGGAATCCTAGTTGAACCGCCGACAAGGACAACGTCATGGATAGTGCTCTTGTCCATCTTAGCATCTCTCAGACACTTTTCCACAGGTTCCATACATTTTCTGAACAAGTCCATGTTGAGTTCTTCAAATCTAGCACGTGTAATTGTGGAGTAGAAATCAATACCCTCATAGAGTGAGTCAATCTCAATAGTGGTTTGGGCAGTAGATGAAAGGGTTCTCTTTGCTCTCTCACAAGCAGTTCTCAATCTCCTCAAAGCTCTAGGGTTACCACTGATGTCTTTCTTGTTCTTCCTCTTAAACTCCTGGACAAAGTGATTCACCATTCTGTTGTCAAAGTCTTCACCTCCAAGGTGAGTATCACCAGCAGTGGCCTTCACCTCAAAGATGCCCTCCTCAATGGTCAGGAGAGAAACATCAAATGTACCACCTCCAAGGTCAAAAATCAAGACATTTTTCTCACCGACACTAGTAGCCTTCTTGTCAAGACCATAAGCGATAGCAGCAGCTGTAGGCTCATTGATGATACGCAACACATTAATACCAGCAATGACACCAGCATCTTTGGTAGCCTGACGCTGGGAGTCATTGAAGTATGCTGGGACAGTGACCACGGCATTCTTAACAGTCGAACCAAGGTATGCCTCAGCGATTTCCCTCATCTTAATCAAAACCATGGAAGAGATCTCCTCCGCTGCAAATTGCTTGTCTTCACCCTTGTAGTTGACCACTATCATGGGCTTGTCACCTGGTCCAGGAATGACCTTGAAGGGCCACAACTTGATATCACTTTGTACAGAGGCATCACTGAATCTCCTACCAATCAACCTCTTTGCATCTGCCAAAGAGGGAAAAAGCAAGAATTACCACAAAGATACCAATATTATTTCGAGATCAAATCTATGCTATCAAGAATCAATTTAAGTCGGACAACAATTAATGGTGAAAGAAAATTCCAAACATGAGGAATGTCGCACAAAGTGTTTGGGTGTTGGCATTGAAGTTTGTCCAGTGTGTGAGATAAGGTGAAAGCCAGGAAGGATTTTTCACTAAACAAAAATAAAGATAATAAAAGGTAGGAATAGACAAGTAAAACATACATATTGAATGTTAACAGAAAGCTGAAATAAGCTTCCAACGGCTATGATAAATCAAGTTTAAGAACTTGAAATAGCTAGGAACTAAACCTAAAATACTAGATCCTCACAGAATAATACATAAGACAAACTTCAAGATCCACAGAATTCCAGGTCTAACTCAAATTCCATATACCTAATAAACCTTGCAAGTTACTTATTATTGAATTTCAATTCATATGAAAACAAACGATCAGCAGCACGAATAATTTAAGCTCGGAATTTAAAACCTATTCACAACGAATAAACCCAACCAAGTCCATTCAAGATATATACATACCGACATATATATTAAACTAAATTGAAATCAAATACGCTCGCGTCGAAGACATCAAACTTTCAGTAAAATCAAACGAAAGCAAGCATCGCAACAGGAATCAATTGTAAGATAAAAATATCAACTAAATCACCATCCAAACCACAGATCTATGCAAACATGTCAAATCAACACAATTCAATCACAAAAACGAAAAGAAAATTGCAGCAAAGGAAACAGATCTCACCGAAAACAGTGTTGATCGGGTTCATGGCGACCTGGTTCTTAGCCGCATCTCCGATGAGCCGCTCGGTGTCAGTGAAACCGACATAAGACGGCGTCGTCCTGTTTCCCTGGTCGTTTGCGATTATTTCAACACGATCGTGCTGCCAAACGCCAACGCATGAGTAGGTAGTTCCAAGATCTATTCCGATTGCTGGACCCTCGCCCTTTCCCGCCATTGTAAAGTAGATCTGAGCCGGCGAAAAGAAATGTCAACAAATAAAATGTAAAAAGAAAAACTAAATCCGGAAGTTCGTACTATTAGGGTTACAGAGAGGAATAACACGCCAGAAGAGGGAATATTTATAGGAACTCCAGCTTCCAGAGTGTTCGAAAACCCTAATTGAATAATGGCCGTTGAAAATGTCCTTAGTGCTCTTCTGTCCGTCTAAAATTATCCTAGTAGCCCAATAGTTATGTTTTTCTTTTAGAGCAAAGCCCAATATATATATATACTAGTTTTGATAACCTCAATTTTTGAGGTATTTTCCCAAGTTTGTTATGCAGCATATGGTTTTTTTTCTTTAATAAATGAAAGATATTTTTTTTTATGTTTGTATAAGGATTTTACTATCAGATGAGAACTTTTTCAGGATGTTATTGGATATTTGGTATTGATTATGTTAATGGATTTATTAATCTGTTAAGCCTAATTTTTTTAGTATTTTAGATTATTAATGATTATGTGATAATTGAACGATTGATGAGAATACTTAAAGTAAATATTACTAAAAGATGTTTGAGGATTTCTTTACTTCATATTTAAGAGCTTAAGTGATATATTTATTAGCCTTGCCATTTTATTTTTTGAAGATATGAAAATATAGAATTTTATTGAATTTGTAGAACCACCTATAACAACAGTGTAACAAGAGGCTAATTAAAAAAAACTAAACTTAAAGTAAATATTAATCTTAACTCTCATGGATTATCTTAACTCTCATGGTAAGGAACAAGCAAATTTTAGTATGCTATATGTAAAATGGATTTACAGAGGGGGAAATGTATTACACGGCAAAAAAAATTCATAGAAATAAGAGATGAAAAACAACTTTTATATATGTACAGTAGATATAGTACAAACTAAAGTTCTTAATAGGTAGATACAAACAATTTATAACTAAGCATTTTATACATCACAAGGAAAACAATTGCTTATTTATTTAGTGGACAATCGGTTGATGTTGATGCATGTATATCTTTGATATCTAATTCTTTCTCAAGATCAGTTGCATATTCTAGTAAAAGAGAAAGCTTTGCTTCCATTGTAAGCACTCGTCGGAAGATGACCGTCCATACTGGGTTGGAGTAAAATCTTTTCATCATAACGTCAACTTCTTTTTGAAATAGATAGTTGTAGTAACATTGCCCACAGTCGATACAAGTACAATATGGGTTGTTTTCCATTACATTTGATGATGAACAAAAGATATAGCTAATAAAGAAAGTGAAAGTATGGTAAAATAATTAACTAACTTTGAAGTAATAAATAAGGTAAGTAGATATTTATATATGGCAAAAGAGTTGGTTTTTTTAGATGAGTCATTAACAACTATTGATACGTGTTGGATTAAAAGCTACTATTTTCAATAAAAAAGAAAGGCTAGTCATCACATGGTTTATTTTTGACACTTGTAACGTTGAAGCAAGCTTAATCATCATTTTCTATGTTGTGTGTCAAAAAAATGAACACTGTTACAAACAATAAAATAATTTTCAAATTGGAAGGAATTCAAATTTTTTTTTCGAGCAAGAGTTTGTACTGTATATCGTAACACATAACTAAACATATAAAATAACATTTGGTTGATAAAAAAAGTGAGATAAGATATAGTTAATTTGTTTAAGATTTGAAAATTTTAAAATTTTGAGTAGGAAAAAACGAAGTTTAATGAAAGAAATAAATATAGTACATGAAGTTATATTTGAAAAAATACAGTAGGAAAATTGATTTCAACATTTAAATGAATAACTTTAAAGCATATTTCATTTAATTTATGTGGGTAGTTTTAAATATATGATTCATGATGATATTCATTAATTTTATAATTTTATATGGTCACCTATTATTTAGTAGAGTTTTTAACATATTCGTACAACCATAAGAAAAATTGAGGTAGCAAAGGTTGTGTTGAAGATAACTTGTCATTTAAGAAAATTGGATGGAAAAAAAAACAACAGTACACATCAGATAAGTACAGAAATAAATTAAAATTGCTTAATGCAATTCAGAGCGCTCAGCCTTCAAGTGGAATTGAATTGAAGATAAATTGTAATTTAAGAGAATTGGATGGCAAAAAAGAAACAGTACACATCAGATAAGTACAACAAGAAATTAAATTGCTTAATGCAATTCAGAGTGCTCAGCCTTCAAATGGAAATGAATGGATCAGTGGGGGCTAAAAACTGATGTAAAGCCAGATATATAAGGAACCTTTTTTCCTGAGGTTTCTCCATCATTTATGTGTGTGAGAATTTCTCACAAAGGAACTTTCTGCAGAATAATTTTTTTATCTAAATAAACTTTTATTAAATGAGTCTTTTTCTTCTAATTTTTATTGAGTAGTGAGTTTTTTTTTGCTAAAACTAAACGATTAAGATATAATCAAGTTACCTGAAATGAAATTTCTTTTCAATTGTGCATTGCAGTAGCTGAATATAGAAAACAATAGTATATTAACTCAGCAGGTATAACATGAACTCAAATCATAGTGATAACATGTGCATAGTATAGGTATGCTGATTATTTTGTCTATACTTTTGCAGTTATTCTAAGGTTTATGAGTTAGCGTAGTATTGGCTTGTTACAAAGAAAACATTACATGAAGCATATTATATCTGGCAGTGAGCTCATTGGAGGCAAACCATTGTCTTTAAAATTCATTCATAGTTTGAAATATACAGAATTCAGAAAATAACAATTTAACTTTTTTGAGGAAACTACAAATTTCTGCCAGAAATCTATAGATATACTGAGAGGCATAAAAGCAACAACATAGAACGCTAATTGCAATGGGCATAAGAATCTGAATTAATTGAAGCATGCAAATCGCCTAATATTCGAGAACATCAACTGTTAATCAGAAGAGAGTGCTTTTTAGTAAAGGGTAGTACCTCATAAACAATGGATGGCTTTGAAGCTGCAGAAAGGCTAGAGCTCTTGTTTCCCAATTTACTGTTGCGACTTTTCCTTTGTTGCTTGAACTGCGTAGCAAGAAGGGTATGGTATTTATCGACTCCGAGTTAAATGGATGAATACTGTTGAAATAACTGTAGTCTCTAATATAAATAAGACACAACGTTCTGTAATAACATGTATGGCATGGTTAGCAGTAGAAGCATATCACATATACATAAGAGTTTCTAGTGGGAATCTATACGCATATACATTTCAAAAATTTTTCATGTCCTGTTTACGGCAAAACATTTATAAGAAACTTGCTACATAGTAGCTTTAAAACTGAGTACATTATAAGTATCTCGGTCTTATTTAGCATATTTCAGATCTCTCTGTGCTATATCTTCTTTGGAATTGAGTTTTCTTTTAACACTTGTACTGGGATGATGTTCAATCTGCTTTGTTGGAAGAGGTGCTTCCTGTACTGTTGAGGAGCTTTCCTGAAAATCAAGTGTGGTAACATATGGCAGCAACTCTTTGTGAACATGTAAAGATGAGCTATTTTCTTTATAAGAGTGCGATGTTGATGATGGTTCAATTGGCGGAAGGCATGCTATAACTGTGTTCCTGACAAAACTTCTACCCCTTGCTTCATTTCTGGATGTTCTAATTTGGAAGAGAAATTGCAAATCTTTGATTTTTTTCATTGATTTCGTAAGATTTAAGCTGTCTCCCTGTTGTATGTAAGTTAAATTAAATATAAAAGATATGGAGAGTTTTGTGTTGAAGAAAAATGTACAACTTTTTTTATGAAATATATTCTATATTTAATAAACTTAGTATAATGTAAAAAAATTGTTTTTTACAATATATATAAAATGTTATGTTTCAAAAAAGTATATAACGTAAAAGCCATACGATCTATATAATGCAAATGTATCACATGCTTCTATAGTAATTTATTTCTAATTGTTTAATTTCAAAATTAAGACATATCCATTCGGCAACATCATTTATGGTGGCCAAATTAAGCCAAGTCAACCTTTCAAGGTGATATACAAACCTCCTACATATGGTTAGAATGCCTAGTACATCACAAATATAGGCTCCTTAATGAGTAGTTGCTTTGCTTTAATCTTCTCCCCCACACACACCACTACCATAATGGTGTTCCAGCTTTTTTTTTTTACCCAGAGAGCAAACCAATCTCCACGTTAGTAATCCATCACATAACCTTTGGTCACAAAGTTATCTGAATTTTTTTTGCATATGTGGCTATCATCATTATCAATGTTTGTTGCTGTCTTTAAATGGACCGTCATGAGATCTAAAAACCGGGAAGTGTATCCACCTTACATGACATTCATAATTTTCGTAAGGCCATTAAGGTACTTTCCACAAACTGCGCAACCAACTTGTCTAAACTGGAAACAGCTGGTAGCCGATACACTTATATCTTACCTTAGGCGATGCCTGTAGTATGCAGTGAAGAAGGCCACTAAACCGTTCAGAATACTTCACAGAGCACGAGGAAACTGAAATGAAAAAATAGATGAGTAGGAAAGCATATATGTGACTGTAATTAGCTGGTTAAATTTTACAATAAGCATTGAAACCTGGGAGAAAATGTCAGTGGATGCAACGTCTGAGGCCCAAGTAAGCGTAACAGCAGAACAAAAGGGCGTGGCTCGTAGGGTCTTGGACCGGGAACAACACTGGCCGAAGGCGGACGACACGGAACGAAAGGAAGAGAGTAAGAGCAGCAATTGACGGTGGGTGGCCGGGAACAACAACGGCTGAAGGTGAACAACACGAAACGAAAAGAGAAGAGAAAGAGCAGCAAAAGACGGCGGGCGAAGTTGAGCGTGACGAAGCGGGGGGAGGAAAGACAGGTCGCTGGGCAGAAAACAGAGGGGACAGAAGGTGCAAGAGGCGAAGCGGAAGCTGCAAGAGGCGAAGCGTATGGAACGAGATCGATGAGAAGAGCAAAGAAGAGGAAGAATTCATTTGTACGAACCAGACATTCAAGATATGTGGTATCCTTTGGAGATGGGTGTAGTAGCGTATGTGGAGAGGTGCATGTGAGACACGTGGTATGGGAACAACCGACAACTTGCCACAAACTGGCCAAAAACACATTATTCTCTCTTTTAGATATGTAGATATAACTTGTGTTTGGGCGAGTCATAAATTCTCAATCATGGGAATGATTTTATGATTGAAATTTGGCCATTATTTTGGTCACTGAATACATTTCTTTAAAATGATTTTATTTTATTTTTTTTCAAATTTGTTATTTCCCTAACAAATACATAGAAACTTCTTTTTTGTTTTCAGAGATAATTTTATGTTATTTTACTAAATCTTTTATTGAAGCTACAATCCTATAATAAATTAGAAATTATATTTTTATTTTTGGTTTAAAATTCAAGTACCAGGAATTTATAATTTTAAAAAATAGTACTAGTAGATTAAGTTAAATTAATTAAAAACGTTAAAAACATACAAATACTGTGAGAGGCACGTTCAAATGATTTAACTTCGAGTGAGCCGACATGTGCAGAATCACTGGACCCCAATTTCTGGTACTTGCCTTTCGATATTTTTGCCACCAGAAGCTGGTTATTTCTTTGCTCAATAGTGGATACGCTGCACTTCATCCCGTAAATTTCGAAACACTTTCACGACTACCAGAAAGATACAGTTCCGTGAGCTAGAAATTCCAGGAATGATTAAGAGAGCGAATGGAAAATTTTCCGGGAATCTTTAAACTATTCACTTAGAAGCATAGAAAGGAATGGTTTTATTGAATCACAGAGATTCTCGTGAGTAGGCAAGCACATATTTGGAACGTTCCCGGCTACCGAGGTGGGAAAGGCACGAAATCCAGCAATTTATATGGTTTGACAACAGAAGATGAAAATGTGAAGGGGATAACGAAAGACGGAGAAGAAATATGATGAAAATAACAAAGAGATTTGAAGAGTTTTGCATCAGTTTTTTGCCAAAAAAAAAAAGTTGAAACTAACGGAACGTCTATGGAGTATATTGGGGTGAAAGTGTGGAATTGGTAAGACATCAATATAAGTATGACATTTCAATGTTTATATTTTAATAAAGGATAAAAAAACAGCATGAAACTACACAATGACATCTTATGACTGGTATGAAATGTAACCGTTCAACCATAGGTGCTGGCTCCTTGTGATATAAGAGATATAAACAAATTAGATTGACACACACAGACAGGAAATAACTTGTACTTGATATAAGTAAAAGAACAATTAAAAGCATCATATAAACGAAAAAAGAAAAGGAAAAAATGGAAGTTGGACAATCTAAGATGCCGCAATCCTTATTGTGGTATTAAAACAGATATCTTATAAGTTTAACCACGGCTTGACAGCACGTAAAATGACAATCCCACAAAAGGTCCAACTACATCAAAAGTCTATGCATCGATGAAATTTTTCGAAAAACCAGAACTGATGACAGGCACTTGAACTACTGCATGGTCTCCAAAAAATGCCGAAAGATGCTATTCAATTGCTATCATATTTCGGATCAGCCATCACAAAATGATAAGCAATCACCAGTACAAATATAAAGATACCAAGAAAGTTGGCAAAGAAGCCCAGATCATTATCATCAATCATCTGTAACATTGATTGCAAGAACACCGATGTCAGCATAGTAGATACTCAAAAAATCATCATAATACTTCATAAATTGTAATTTAAAATTCGCAGGAAAAGTATAGAAGTTCTCAAAAAGGATAGTGGTCCCAATGTAGCAGCAACATATCATATTAAGGAATAAGAAATTTCCCTGGTTTAGTGACTCATCTTCATCATTCACTCAAATTGACATGCTGCATGATGCAATTTTTTAATCAACTGATGTGATGCATTCTTGTTTTACAGTTATCTGAGGTTAATTACAGTAAATATCCTTATCCACCTGCCTTTACAAGAATCATATCCAAAATGAACATACAAAGGTTCAAAATTCTTCTGAAGACTCCATTCCACATGTCAAACTTTTGGAAAACCACAAATGATGAATGCCATTGTAGCATAAGAACTAGAGAGTCAGGCAAACAGCTATAAACAATGAGGAAAACATAAAATGTCATTCTAGCACAAGAAAGCAGTTCAAAAAGTATTCTACATGTAAAAGATCGAAAGGAACATGAGTCACAACGAATAAACTCAACCATGGACTACTTGACAGTGAAAATACGTGTAGTTAATCCATTGACACGTGAAAGACAAAAATATTGTGATCAACCAAGCACAAGGATCAAAGACTCTCAGGTGGACATTGAAGAAGCATATAGGTGATAATCTACATGTGGTAGTGAATCAAGTGATAATATAAACAAAACATAGCCCCAAACCTATTGGGATTTCGGTACAAATTTATGCATTCCATTCCTGAACGCCCCTAGCTGTGATTGGCTTTCGCCTTTTTTTTTTTTTTTTTTTCTATCAGGGAGATGCTTAAGAAATTTATTCTCATACCATCTTTCTCCCGAAGCAAAACACCAAATTTTGCCTAAAGAATATAGGTATTTTGCCTCATTAAGATCGAGATTTACGTCTATTCCATACACAAACTCGATAACATTAAAAAAAAAAAAAAAAATTCAGGGGTATGATGAGCTAATAAAAATTCAAGAGCGTGAGTCAGGACAGACGAACTTCATTCCGCCATACCTTGCCCAAGCTTCTCACATCTATTAAACCATTATAAAAAGAAACGCCAATTCTAAAAAATAACCACGAAATCGAATCATTTTACACATTGATTGAAAGCATACTTATGTCCCCAAAATCATCAACACCACGAATCAACCATAAAATCTTAAAAACCTTGATCTAATTTCCCAGATTTCAGAGCAGAACATCATTAAACGAACATATCAAGAAGCTAAAACACAAGCACACACGACAAACATGAAACCGAACTCTTCAAAAAGCAAAATCACAAATACTCCAAAAAATCAGGGAAAAAGGGTAATCGAGATGATACGACCAGCTTACGTTGATAGGCGATGCTGAAGCAGTCGACGTCGATCCGGCGAGTGATTTTTCGATCTGTGATCGAGTCTTTCCCGTGCTGCCCAGGCGCGGCTTATACTGGGCTAAATGGCAATTTATCTCCTACAGAAAGTTTTTCTGACATTGACCTCCAAAAAAAGCCCATCTCACTACAACCAAACGAGCCCAATACGCCCAAAACATACCTAAAGAAACATAGTACATCATTTGGAAGGAGGCATAATTTACTGTAGTCATCAAATTCTTTAATAAGTCATTTTCAAAATTATAATATGAAGATAATAAATTAAAAGATACAAATTCAATGAATTATAATATATATATATATATATATATATGTTGTTAATAGTTATGTTGTTAAAAATAAAATCAAATAAAAAGTGCCATTTTTTATAAGATGATTAATTATCTACAAAAGGTGACAGCAGCCTACAACTAATCATGCTTAGTTGAATTTACAAAAAGGGTAATATTACATTTTTTTTTTCATTTTCTTATAAGCAAATGGCAATGCGCCGTTTGTGTGTTGGTTGACAATTTTCCACTAATTTTAACTCACTAATAGTTGCGATTTATTGATAAATTTAATGCATTGGTGGATAAAAGTCATAGCATGATTAAGAGTGGGTGGTGGCTATGCAAATATTTTAATAGGCAAAGCAGCGAGAAATTGGCATATTTTGCGCTGCTTTAATGGTGGGATGTGTGTGAAAAACACACACTTGGAATGTGCTACTTGACCTTTTATTTTTTTTTCTTAACAATATCTTCTATTTTTTTGTGTAATAATTGTCTGATAGTAACGCAATCGAAACTACACGTTTAGACTGTTATACTATTAAAATATTAGAATTATTTATACTGCGATAACTATCTCTGTTATGAGAGTAGTTATTGAAACTCGACATTTGGGTTGTTATTATGTTTGTAACAGCTATAATTTTTGTAAAAAAAATATAAGTGTTTGATCTTACAATTAGTATCAATGGTTAAGATAATGTCTTCGACTATCATATATTACAAAAAAATACAATTATTGAGAGACATTATTGAAGACAATAATTGCTCTTACTATGAGAGCGATTGAAAACAACGATTGATTTTTCGGGGTGTATAATATTATTATTTTGTAAGGCCAGGCTATTTATTTTCTTGGATTAATTTTATTTTTTATGATTATTCATTTATTTGTCATTTTTATACTAATAATTTTCTAATCTCAAAATGTGATATTAAAATGACTGTTGTTAAAATGGTAACGAGATAAATAAAACAATTATTCCGTTAGCATACTTCAAGAAATAACCCAAGTTATTTAGTTATACCGTGTGAAAATGATAGTCACGAATGGTACAAAAGAATTATTTAATAAATAATACAATGATGATCGAGAACGTATAATTCAATTAATTAAATAAATAAATAAAAAACAATCGTTGTAAATAATAGGGCCGGCCGGCATTAATGTATTTATTTTATATGATCAGTATTATATTTATTTATATAATAATAATACTTTTGTATCTTTCCAAGCGTGGATGTTTTTGTTGGAGAATCCACAACCAAATATTTTCAAAGGTCTCCAGTCCCACAACTCCCGCATCCCCCACGCGTGCATATTATTTACTTTTCTTTACATTTTGAATTTTAAATCACGAATCACGGCTTATAATTTTGGTTTGGGACGATGTTTCGGGTTCTAAACTCGATATTAAATGTCTTCTCAAATAAAAAAAAAATCACCAATGAATGTCTTATTACTCGTCTAATATCAAGATTTTAAATTTGAGACAAATTCAAAGTTTTGAGACTTAATTATAACAAATGTTTTAATGACTCAACAAATTTTTTTTTAAAAAAACCAATAACAGAGTAATAGCTCGATGTTTAAACCCTTCCTCTGTTTCTAATTAATTTAAATTAACAAACTTATGAATAAACTAGGTCAGTTGTTCTAAAATTTTAATCTATGTGTTTTTAATAAAGCAATATTGTAGTCAATGAGGTATTGAGTCAAATGTTAAGGTTGAGGTCATGAGACTTGTTAATCTCATGTTCAAGCTCTGCTGGTTGCAAGTAGTTTTTCTAATTTATTTATGTAGATTTAGTTGTTTCTTTATATTTTTTTGTCCAAAACAAACAAGTTTTGGATTTATGTTCAAGTCTCATTAGCGGTACGAGAGGTTTTACTATATTATTTTAGTTTGGAACAACAACATAGTTGTTGTACTCTAAAAAAACAATATTGTACGATTTTATTATCATTTTCTTTTATAAAAAAAAAATTTTCTATGTTTTTCAGCATCAACGTCTCATCACCATTCAAAAATATTCTACTATTGCGTAAAATTTAGCATAAAAAATATATTTTCAAAAATTTAATTATCTCGCAGATTTGATCGTTAAAATAAATTTTATTTTTATTTAAAAATAGAACCAAATATATACTTGGTTTTGGTTCACCAAAAATATTTTTCTAAAAAGTCATTTTTCTCAAAAAAAAACTTCATTTTTTTATTATTTGAAAACTCAAAACAAACTTTCCAGTCTATACACTTTCTTGTATTAGCATTGAGCTTCTAACATAAATTATGTTTTTGTCGTTTAATGTAGATTACAAGATTTATAGAAAATTGTGTTTAGACCTGATTTAATTTAAAAATATAAGAAAAAAAAATTAAATGAAATTGTCCACTTGAGTTTAGTTCGAGTATTTTGATGAATTTTGACTTTAACATATACTGGTCGTTATAAAATTTGGTTGACTTGGAATATATCTACGTACCTAACACACAACTTTTTAGTACATCAACTCAACTTTTGTGTTCATTGCAAGAAAACTCGTGCGGATAAAAATTTTAGAGCAGCATTTATGAATATGATTATTTTGTCCATGTATATCGACGCAAAATATCAATGAATTTTTTTTTACATAAAAAAATTATATGAATATTTTTTTAAAAAGTTCGAACAATTGTGATTTTTTTATTTAAAAGATGTCTAAAAGTAGTAAGTGTAACTTTTACCCTACTACAAATAGTCGCTGACAATAAGATAACCCGTTGCTCTTGCTTCTTATTTTAATTTTAAATTTTATTTGTGTAATTATTAAATATAAAAAAAATTAAAATTTACATTTAAAGATTAAAATATCTTGATCTATTAAAAATAGTAAATCTAATGATAAGCAGAAATTGATATTTATAAACTCATTTAGAAAATTCTATTTATTAATTTTATTTACCCCAAAATAATGTTAATAAAACAGATCAACAAAACAACAAAAATATAGTATTAATAATTTATAGACGCAATATAAATAAAATAAGGTAAAAGGAGTGAAGTATTGATCAACTAGAAGGTATAAAAAAATATTTTAGTTAGTAGAAAATATCACGTATACACTTTTTGTTTTGGGAAATAATAATTGTCTCGATTATGAGAGCAATCGAATCATTATATTTGTTTTATTGTACGATTTTAAAGATTGTGTTCATATAGTTGCAAGAACAAAAAATCATACATTTTGATATACGTAAACATTAAACAAAATCATTTATTTATATTTCAGTCGAAATTATTTTCTAAAATATGCATATCAAATGAAATTATTCCGAATATTTTATTTATTATTTGGACAATTAAATTAATTATACAACTTTATATGAAGTGTGATACTTGATTATTTTGTTCCCTTCACTCCAAACAAGAGAGCATGAAATTAGAATATTATAATCATCTCCAACACTTTATTAATTAAATTATTAATCCCTTAATTGTAGATAAATCAAGTCCCAAGATTTCCTTCTCTGGCCAAAGATTTTCTTCAGGCGTTACATCATGTTCCCCTCTAATTATTTTATTAATGGAATCAGTGGCCACCCTTATCCTTTTCCCCTTATTATTAAAAATTTTGATTAGATTTCTTTTCCTAACTTTAGGTAATGGGATGGCCCATTTTGTTCACTAACCCTATTTGCTTTGATTATTAGTGTCACCAACAAACAATAATTCAAACCCTACTCTACTTAATTACTTGCTAAATTTTGACAAATACAATCGAGGGTTTTGAAAGGACTATTTCGCAGATCGATGACTTTATATGAATTTCAATTTGTTGGAAACGACGGTTGAGATTAGGCGTTTATATCGATTTTTCAAATCTAAATATTACTTCGATCTTGAGATCGTATATTTTTTTGCGCACAAATGGATCATGAATCAATTATGCGCATAAATAAAATTAGTCGACAGAATCAATGTTCTTTTTCAAAAAATTTTGCTTAAATTTAAGTTTTTCGAGATTTCCTACTTAAATTTTCCGATCCCTTAATTACATAATTATTTTTGTGAGATTTATTGAATGAAACTATTCATCTAGCTAATATGGACATGAATGTATGATTGCGAGAACATTAGGAGCTAAAATTTTAGCATCATTGTGTATGGATACCTGCTACGATTTGATAATCGATTTTTGAATAAAATATATTTCTTAATTATTTTATTATATAAGAAATATTCTATTTTATCGAGCACACGTATCACACTGGATACGTAAAAATTTAAAAAATATATTATTTACAATAGAAAATCTAGAATATTCATATTTGGTGGGGGAAGCAATTACGTCAAACTCAAATGTATTAAAAAAAAGTGGATATCTTATGAGACAGTTTTATGAATTTATATTTGTGAGACGGATCAATCCGATCTATATCTATAATGAAAAGTAATGTTTTTAGATTAAAAGCAATATTTTTTATGGATAAGTTCGCATATACAATCTCTTGAGTAAAAATTGAGATGTGAGACAATCTCGTAAGAGTTTTTGTGTTCAAAAAATTAGCTAACAAATAATTGATTTTACAATAATTAGTTTTAGTTTTTCTTTAAGAAGCAAAATTTCACTTTTCTTGAACTATTAAATTTTCGACGACATTGGGCTTTAAACTAAAAATGTTATTATTACTGACTAATTCTAGCCACAATTTTATACAGTAAGTAAATTATTTGTTAAGAATAATATTTTTAATATTTTACGCATAATTTACTAAAAATCAATTTTCCCTCTAATTGCTACAAATTTTTAATATATATCTCATGAAGTCGTTTTCTTTGTCCAATTTTCGTCCCTCCATAAAATCATTGAGTCCCTAATTGTCAGACAAGTTATAAATCAAAAAATTTAATTTTTAAATTTTTAACTAAAAAAATTCAATAAGTTTATTTAATATAATTTTAAATATTGAAATTCTGAAATTTAATTTATAAACTAAATTCATTTAAACAACAAATATCTTAATTCATCTTACATTCGTTTACAAGCTTACTCTTAAAATAAAAAATAAAAATCGATGTTTGATTCCAAATATATAATTATATATATAAAAAAGAAAAAAAGATAGCACGAGGTAAAAGTGACGATAATAAAAATTAAATAAATAAATAAAAGTGTATAAAAAAAAGTTTAGTTTTCCCATTAATTGATGGATGAATCATGCTTCGAAGTGGTTCAAAAAATGACTGTAAATCACATCAATAAAAAGTTATAATGTAGGCCATTACACCATTATATCACCACTTTTAATTATATATTGAATCCTATTTCTTAAAGAACATTTATTTTAATAAATTGTTTGAATCTTTTTGTATGGCATTTGTATAAAAATACATTTTTTTTTTAGAAATTGTAACAATATAATTAATATTTTCAAATTCTTTAATATAGTACATTATAAACAAAATCACGCCTTTATAAATTATTAGTTACTGTAAGATCAATCCATTTTTTCTTAATTAAAAGCATAACCAGTTGTACGTTATAATTAAACTATTTTAAAACTTATAACGTAAGTATTTTGATTTAACCAATCTTCTAATTATGATAATTACTGATCCCAAAGTTTTCAAAAATAAAAATTAAATTAATTACTGATATATAAATTGTCTAAACAATATTTATGCATTGGTGGAAACTGGAAAGTATGAAAAAAATTATCATTTTTATATGTTTTTATAAACTAATAATGAATATACATAAAGCAAAAACTTGTGTGAGACGGTATCACAGGTCGTATTTTGTGAGACAGATCTCTTATTTGGGTCATCTATGAAAAATTATTACTTTTTATTATGAATATCGGTAGAATTGATCCATCTCATAGATAAAGATTCATGAGATCGTCTCATAAGATTACTATATTCATAAAAAGAACTATATTTAAAAAAAAATGGGAAAAAAGAAAAGGGGATTGGACCACTGTTTTTTTATTTTATTTTGTGGGTAATACTTGGTCAAAGTGATTTGGTCTTCAGGTTTTAACATGAGAATATATCTTTGACGCCTACATTAAGCATAATGTCTTTTTTTTATAATTTTAAAAAATATTTATTATAAATTAGATTCCAAGCTTCAAAGATATTGACATATTTAACAATAATAACGTTTTATTTATCATAATTATGAAAATATATAATACAATAACAAATTATATAAATATATATATAATTTTGAATACGTGAAATTGAACGAGGCCTTATTCGTCTTCAACTCATCGTGGAAAATACGATCCATTTTATAAGCATGTGATTTCAGCAAGGGAATAAGTTTTATATAACATTTTTTTTAATAACAATCTATGTACCACATATAGAAATCTAAAACTTATATTGATTTTGAAAAGTTAAAAGAAGTTATAATTCATTGATTAAGAATTTTGTAGATAATGATACATAAAATGTTAAAGAACGATTATGTGAATTATTTTGTTTTGTTTTTTTAATAATTAATGTGCTCTAACTTCAATTATTTTCCATGTTGGTAGCCAGTATTTTGATTATTCGACGTGCTTTGAGCAAACAATGATGGACTTTCCACGAGTTCTTTATAGTACTTAAAATCATGAATAAATTGATTTGAGAGCGTTAGAATTCCTCTTAACGTGATATTTTTTTTAAAAACTTATTGTAACTTAATGTAATTATTTTATAAATTATTTACTAAAACAATTTTTAAAACATATAGATAAATAAATATAAAAAAATAACTTAAAAATTGAGTCGACACCCTCAAAAAAGATAAATTAATGTTGATGTAGTGGCTTTTGATTAATGATTCAACGACCGACGGGTCCACAAAATTACCCAAAGTCACGCTCGCACACAAAGCAAACTAGCGCATGATTGTTCACACGTTTGGCACGATTATACATGAAATGAAATGAAATGAAATGATCAATCCAAACAAAATTCATTTTCATTTCATTTGAGGCCCGATTTTGAGGCTATAAAGTAGTTTAGTCATGTTTCTCAGCACCCAATCCAATCTCTCTTCAGCCGTCGTCTTAGCCATTTGACCCGAGTTACTCTTACATCTTCAAGTTGTGCTCTCTTGGGGTTCTTGTCGGAGGTGCTTTTTCATCTGGGTTTCTTGATTCTGGTCTACTCTGAAGAGAAGAAGCCATTTTGGGTGCTGGGCTTTTGGCTAATTCCGGTGTTGTGTAAGATTTTTTCGTTGTTATCTTTAATGTAGCTGTCAGCTGTTGTGGGGTTTGAATATTTTTCGATTGATGGATTTGAAAATTATGGTTGTTTGTTATCTGATCTGTTTTCTTGAATTTTCTAGGAAAGAATTTGCTTTTGTATTCTTGGTCAGGAATCATGATTTGTGCTGTCTGAACTTAGTTCGAGTCTCTTTAAGGCACATGTGAAAGAATCGTATGGGAAAAAAGCAGCTTGTTTTTGAATTTTCGAGCCTTCATTTTTGTGATTAAATGAAGTAGCAGGCAGTTATACAAATCTTAATAGGAATGTCCAATGGTAGATGACTTGTTTAAACGGCTAGCAGAAAAGCCGGACGGCTGATTATACAATCAAGTTTTATACTTTTATGTCTAAATATATGCTTGGATTTGTTAATTGAGACATACCTGTGCAAGTTAATTGTTCATTAGACAGTAAAGGTCATCCAATATCAATATAGTGAAATATGTTGGATTTTGTGCTATATTGAAACCTCTCGTTTCAAAATTTCGTTCACGTGGGAATAATCAATATTCAATAGTTTTATATTTTAATGGACTTGAAAGTTTTGCTTGTTTGTATCACTCTCTTGGCTAGTAGGTCGAGCTATCTTTCTAGTTCTCAAAGTTGAAGCAGTAATATATTTATGCCAACTATGGGATAGTTTCTTGTGTTTTCTTGGCTTAAAGCATTGAAGCTTAGTGTATTTCTTTATATAATACAAATATATTAAAATCTGTTGCAACCATAGAAGAAAACAAGTTTTCGTGTCTAGGGAACACAATCGGTGCTGACTCTTCAAAACTGGCAAAAGACATACTATTGTAGTTCCACTTTCTTTGTTTCTCTTGAGTTTTGATTTGTTTCTGTGTATGTATTTTTTCAATTTATAGATGGTGTATGGCTTTCATGTCGCAGTTGAATTGTTTTGATCTTCTCAACTTGGATAGAGTGTGATGAATTTTTAAACTTCTCCGCAGGTTTCTCATAGCCTGTAAAAGTGGCAAACAATCACCATAAAGAACAATATGCGGTGGTTCTGTCTCTCCATTGACGTGTTTCGAAAAGCTATCACGTTGAACTTGTTTTGCCGTGTGATTCTGTAATAGTTTATTTCAAGAAAACAGCATCCTTTACTCTTTCAACCTCAAACTTTCATATTACACATTGAAATACTTATTGATTCCATGGGTTCATCACACTTTTTCATCATTCCTTGCTGCATACTCTGGATAAGCTGAATTGTTTTCCTGTACGTCTTAGTTATTTCTCCTTTCCTTGCATCAAGCCTTCTTTTGTTTCATTATCCATTTAGATAATTTAATACGGCTAAATTTGGCAATTTGTCTATTATCTTTGGCTGGAGCTTGTGGGAACTGTGGTACTCTTTTGAGCATAGAATTTGCAAAAATCTTGTTTTTACTTTCATTTCTGAACGGTCTCAAGAAAGTTCGAGTGAACTATTGGATATTATTAGTAGTTATGGTGTGCCAAGCTGCTAGCCAGACAAGATTTCGGGCATTGAAACACGAGAATGGAATTGCTGGGTGTGCCACCATAATAGTTAGAGTCATAGCATGCTTTCAACCCCTTCAAGATTGTCAGGTTAGTAGCGTACACTTGATTATGCCAAGAAGTCATTTTGTACAAATAAGTCTTTCCTACTTTTTCAAGGCCACATGCCCCCATCGTCTTCGTGCGATTGTATCAAGAAATGCAAGTACTGACAAGTTTTTCTTGGTTTTCTTTCAGGCTGAATATTTCCGCCAATTGCTTAAACCTGTTACGTAGATTGATTTATTTTCCACGCAGTCAAGTTAAGCTCGTTTGTTTTTATCGTTTCTGTTTTTTACTCAAAGATACAAACTATCGCCGTTGTACGAATTGTTAAACTGGTAAGTTTGCTGGGTCTCTGACTTTTCATTATACTGTTTTAAGGACTTTTATATTGATCGTCTGACCATTATTTCTTCTTTCTAGAAGCTCATTGTCTTAAATGGAAAGAGACTCCGGATCTTGGTTTCATCATCGGCGTGCACACTTGCTCTCGTCCAATCAGAATTTATCCGGCTTTCCACATGATATTGGTTGGCTGAATACTGAGCCAGTTGTGAAGAATCCTCATTCTGTTGAGGATTTTCTCCAGACCTTTGCTCCTGTACTGAACTCTGGGTCCAAGGAAAATTTACTTGCTAGCACTATTGATTTCAAACAAAAAGAAAGCCCTATACTTGACCCTGCCCCAACCGAGAAGAGATTTCTTGTGTTTGATCAATCTGGTGGCAAAACGACCTTGATTTATAGTTCTGGATTCAGGTCTCATGTTCAGTGTGGAACTTGTTCGATGCCTAAACCTATCACTTATAATGATAATAATGTAACGAAGGGAGATCCCAGGATTAGTTTGCATCCTCAGAGGCCAATTGCTAATGAAGAACACAAAGAAAATAACTCTCGAGATGATATTGCGGTGGAGTCTGAAATGCCTGAAGACACGGAAGAACTGGATGCTTTGCTATATTCAGATGGCGACAGTGATTTTTCCGAAGAAGATGAAGAAACAAGCACTGGCCATTCACCTAGTACAATGACTGATAATGGTACTAAGAATTTGGTTAAAGAAACAGGCGAAGAGGTTGATAACTTTGCTGGGCCAAATAAAAGGCAGAAACTTTTGGATGGATTTTACGGTGCGACATTACAAAAGGAGACTCGAAGCTCTTTGAAAACCAATGAATTCTCTGGTTTGGAAGGTGAAGCAGAATCAACTTGTCGCAACAGCAATTGGCCAAGTACAGAAGGAGTAGCTCCCTTGTCTGGTACCAAAAGGAAAGAACGAATACAGGAGACGTTGAGTATTATGCAGAGCATTTTCCCAAGTTTAAAAGGTAAAGGCGCAACTGGTGCTATTGATGAAGCAATTCATTGCTTGAGATCCTTGAAGATGAAAGCCAAGGCGTTGGGACTCGACACTCTTTAATCCTCTTACCATCTGTGGACTCGACACTCTCTGAACCTCTTACCATCTGTTGCCCCATTGTCACGAAAATAATTCGTGACATGTATTATTTTTAAGTTGGCGTATATGTTTAGTTAAGGATATTGTGGCACAGAGGTGCACTACGGGGAAGTAGTTGAGACACGACCGTAAATGTTTTGCCAGTCTCGTCATTAAACTCTTTCAAGAATAAGTTATAGAACATGTAAATTTGGTTTTCAAAGGTTTCATATGATTATACCCTACCTACAGAAAGACCGCGAAGACACTCGTTAGAAAGTTAACATCAATAATGCTTTTTCTAATTGCTCAAGATTTGTCAATTTGAAGGCTTCTTCAGTTAGTTGGACTTGAGGAGAGTGCACACATGGTGCAGGAGGTCCCAAGCTTACTCTTCTTGCCACTCTGGCTTCAATGCATTACATCCTGTCAAGCATGGAGGATGTTACTATCGATGTCAATAGTTGGCTTTATATTTTTATTTTTCAAGAAGCGATTTCGTTTGAATGTCAGTGGCAGTAAGATCATAGTAGCGGTGACATGATATGATCCAGAGTTTGAGCGCCATATTTAGTTGGATTCATTGTTTTGCTTTGTTGTTTTATGATTTGTGCGAGTGTTGTTTGTGATCAATGTGATTTTCCGTTTTGTGCCATTGGCTGGTTAGGCTACTATAACAGTTATCCTAACTAACTATTATAATAATCTTGTATATTCATTCCAACTTCGCATCATCATCTCAGGATTTTTCTGCAAAATCAATACTTTGGATAGATGCAAATTTTCCTCGAAAAACACGATGACAAAGAAATTTAATTTTTGTTTGACGCAAATTGATTTCCTTGGCTGATTCTGATAAGTCATTTTCTTAATTTATTGTTTGCAGGAAAATGTTTAAATGCTTAAGAAATATTATTATTATTATTGGAAATTCATTTTTTAAATCAAAAGACATCATATTCCATTCATACTGACCGAATGAAACATTAAATGCAGTTTTGCAACAATTTTTTTCATAATCCTGGATTTGCCAATGGCCAAATTTCATATCAAACTTAGAAAATGTGACTAAAGCCTATTAAAAAGGTCCTTATTCTAATGATAAGCAACTCCAAGCGAATCTACTCGAGTGAATAAGCTTTTTGTCTAGGACAACTTGAATCTCTTTTGGCAATGCTTAATCAATTTCTTTGGATAAGTCTTGCTTTCGTAGGAATTTGATTTTCAAGAAAATTAGAAACATATGGAAGAGAAATAATATGTTTATTTCTTTTTACGAATAGTAGAACATATCTCCATTTCAAGAACTGGGAAATTTTGATTACAAACATGTCTATTTGAAAGTTTATCTTGAATTTTGTGAAGGATCCCCTTTAACTTCGTATAATCGCTTGGTAGTGTTTTTTCAAAATATTTAGTGGGAGTAAGATTTTTCCAAATTTTCATATTTATTCTGCATAATTTGTTCACATGCAAGCCTTTTCTCCTTGTAATTTCATAAATCATTGGCTCGACTAGTCATTTTACCTCACAATTATTAAAATATATAGGCTCCCAGCATCAAAGTAATTAGAAGTAAAAAGAAAAAATCAGTAAAGAAACCGACATTTCTTTAGATGAAAAAGGAACAAAGCGATTATATTCCTTGCCAACACTACAATTAAGCTACTTGACCTTTCACTTTTACAGATTCTTTTCTTCATCTAGCTGCTATAAATACCATATGTTTTCGACCCCAATATCTCACCATCTCATATAAACACATATTTCAAAGTTGTTTCTACTCTAGGCTGGGACCGACGATGGTCTTCGAACAAGAAGAACTTAGATCTCGTACTGTTCGGACGTCGGAGGTGAAAACCGAACAGAGAAGTCATTGCACTCCGTTGATTGCCTTGTACAAGAATCTTGGTTAATGTCGGTTAATGCAATGCGCGAAAATTGTTGCTTAACCTCTAAGATTCCTTGCACATGGCTATTAATGGGCGGCGAAGGTTTTTATGTTTGGTTTTAATCTCCTATGTCCTATGCAACACGTCGTTAATTTGCCGTAACTCTCAAGTAGCACTTGTGTTATTGTTTACACAGTCAAGAAGAAAAGTTCTAGTGCGATATTGTCATGATCCCAAACTGAGGCGCTACGACGCTGCATTCAAATATACATTCAAAAACTACAAAGCTCATCAGTACATATTTCAGAATAAACAAGTCTATTCATTCATAATATTGAAATTACATTGTCTTCACAAAATCAAAATTATAACATTAGTCTTACGCAGCGGAATAACAACAAAAAAACTAAACAGCAAGGATCATCAAGTTCTTCTTTACCAACTCCAGAACTGGTTTTGTTCATACTTTTTTTCTTTTTTATCCGAGAGATGTTTGTTTGAGTGAGTCAGTGATATGATCGTTACTTAGTAAACGTGAGAATATCTTCCGAGATTTTAAATTTTTTTTTGACAGAAGTCTCATATAAAAAAATCAGAACATAAGTCATATATTTTCAGAAATAAACATTCATCATTTTATGCACTGAACATATTATGAGTTTCACATGACTAACTGATATAAGTTCGAAGGGGTGAGGATGATAATAAGTAAGAATAGTAACCAGTATTGTTTAGAATATATTACTATCATTATTTCATAATTTTCAGTGCTTCCAAAATACAGATTTCTAAATTCATGCATTGAACATATGATATACATGCTGGAACGATTTTAAATCGTATTACAATAGTTAAAACAGAAAGCTCACTTACAGTAAATTGTTTAAATAGTTTCGGTTGACACTTTGACATGCCTGTTCTTGCTACTGGACTGTTGTTGTAACTCACACTACTAGCTCGAAAATATTGTTTCTATCTCTAAGCGGTTCACTCAGAATTTGTGTAATACCAAACATACTTTTAGGTGTCATATATAGGAGAAAATCCGAATGTTAGGATCTCATTTATTATCATTATTTGTCATGATTTCGAGTTAATGTATAAGTTACAAGTCTGAAGTAGTAACTGACTGTTGACATGGTCTACTGAATTTCGGCTACTGAATTGATCAACTGCTGAAATATGCTTGTTAGCTGCTGAAAAATGCAAACGTTTCCATAATGCTTGCTGCTGTTGAATTTTGTCTGCTGAGAAAAATGACCAACTGTTTAATTTGCTGGCTGTTGAAAAATGTGTTGGATAAATGAAAAAGAGAAGAAGAGGAAGAGTGAGGAGTTGTAAAGGGAAGTGAGATGTCTCAAATGTGGCTTGTCCCACATTGAGTTAATAACCAAATAAAGTCTCCCTAATAAGCTCCAAGTTGAGACAAGGGTTTGGGCGTCAAGGGGTACCAGAAGTTTTTAGACGGGGGAAGACGCTAATAGGTTGTGTCTCGGTGAACTAAACATACACGCGCGCGCCAGCTCGGCCGGCTCGGCTCAGCGAGGTGAGGTGTGGTGTGGTCTTTTGACCGTATTATTTTTTTTAGACAAAATTTATTTGAAAATAATTTTGTTGACAGCACCTACACACGAAACCGAAACAGAGACCAGCGTGCATTCACAGGAGATGCCGCGCACATGCGTGCCCAGAATCCGCGCACATGCGCGAGACTCACAGAAGATGCCGCGCATATGCGCGCCAGAATCCGCGCACATGCGCGAGCCTTACTGTTATCATCGCATTTGGGCAGAACAAGGCGCGCATATGCGCGTGCCTTTCTGGAAATTTGCGCGGTGCTGTTTCTGAAAACAGGCGTGTCCCTTGACTATCTTGGCATCTGTTCTTGGTCACATTTGCACCAAACAATGTGTTCCTTGACTAGAATTGTAACTCTTCTTCGCATCCGGTCTGGAAAGACATGTCTTTTCTACGCAACCGGTGATCGTTTATAAATAGTTCATATCAGCCATTTTCGAAAATTGCTGAAAAAATTCTCTGCACTTCTTCTTGCAATTTCCTGCTCATAATCATATCATCTTGCTGCACAATTTTCGTTCACATTTGAAAGCTTCTGAATATATTTTGTTCGCTGCGCTCGAGACTTTGTAGTGCTGCAAAGTTTTGACTTGAAGTCGTTGTATCTTGGGGACGATTGCTTGCGACGTATAGCACTTTGATACGGGCAATTTTGTCTTGCGGAAAAAGGTTTTTCCTTGCATCGACTTAACATTGTTGCTGCTGTTTTTCAGAAACGAGTATCATATAGATAACAAAATGTTAGATGTTGAAATTGTTAGTTATGTTGAAATTTTGGTTCTCATGACAATGCTATTTGACATATGTATAATTTCTCTCCTTGCAATATTATTGTTCAGGCCTCTTGCATTGTCGAAGAATTATTTATCAATATGTTAAAAAGAAATTAATTTATCCAATAAAAGGAAGATCGAATCACTTATTGACATGTGAAAATTCATTAACCACTCAATACATGGCTCGTTTGCATTGATTTATTAGAGTTTTTTTAACAAATAATTGCTTGTGAAATCGTTCGTGCTTGGAGGATTCTATAATTAAGAACGAATCCTTTAGCATCGAAATGATGTCTCCTCGGTTCACCGCGCTACGATTGTTTGAACTCACTCGGCTTTCTTGCAGCTTTGGAAAAATCAGAGGGACAATTGATGCAGCTTCTGCATATTGGTCGTTTTTTGCGTTCCCGCTGGTGGAATTAAGGTTCATTTAGGAATGTAAAAGAAGGATATGCAATTCTAGAAAGAAAGAATGGTCTTTGAACAATACAACTTTTTTCCAAGGAAATCTGCTATATACGAAATGTACGAATAGCAATTTTTATTTCTTTTCATTGCCTTTGTTCACGCAGTTATATCAACGGTTAAAGAATACATGAAAAGATAATCACAAAAATTTCTGTAAGATGTCTCATCTCATCTGTCAACTCAATTATTATTTTTTATGTCCAAAATATTATTTTTCATGACAAAAATATTATTTTTGTTAGTCATGTTATGAAGAAATATCGACGGTTAAAGAATATATAAAAAGATAATCATAAAAATTCCTGTACGACAGTCTTATCAATCAACTAATTTATTACTTTTTATGTCCAAAATATTATTTTTCATGACAAAAAATCATTTTTTGTTAATTATGTAATGAAGAAATATTAACGGTTAAATAATATATTGTAAAATCATCTCATCAGTCAACTAAATTATTACTTTATATGTCCAACATATTATTTTTCATGACAAAAATGTCATTTTTCGTTAGTTATGTTATGAAGAAATATTTATAATATGCTAATTTGAGTAAAGTATGTTTTTGTTGTCAAAAATTTACTGTATAATAAATAAAAATTTGAGTGAAAAAGATAGGCTATAAATTACAATCCGTTGGCCGATATAAATTCTTTGCATGTCGAGGAGAGTTTAAAAGAGTTGTATTAATCAGTCCTCTAGTCTTAAAGCGTTCATGGCATTGGCCAAGTACTGATCAACTACTTCAACTGCTTTTTATAATGAATGAATGACATTGGCTAAGGATTAAATTCATAGGACTTAGGTTTTCTTTTTTCTTTTGGGTCCATTAACAATGATTAAAATATTCTTTAGAACTAAATTCCTTTGGAAAATAATCAATCTTTTACTCACAATATGCTGAATGCTTACATATGAATCAAGGATTGGCCTAGTGCATTCAACCTAATCTGTTCTAGAGAGGAGGCCTCGTGTTTGAGACTCGTCGTAAAAATCACCACTCTTGATATCAAGTATGTATATCTTGTTATACTATATATTACAATCGAGTCTGATAAAAACATAATAGTATCATAATCTATTTTTTTAGAATTCATAACTTATTCTTATAACTATATCCCCGAAAAACTCGATTCATTATTCAATTGAATCTCCTCAACCACATCATTATCTTTGGAATAAACATCTTTGTTTAAAAAAAAAATTTAGAATCAGAAAATTAAATTTGATTTTTTATATTTGTAAAATAAAATGACTGTACAAGTAGCAAAAGACAATAACATTTATGAATCAGGGTAGGTAAATTTTTTTTTTTTTCAGAAATAACACTCATCGGCCACTACCAACGACTCGACTTTTATTTTCACGTTGTACTTACTATGTGTTCTCGTTTTCATAATGAAATCAAATAATTAATGTACATGCATTAATGAATGGTAAATAGCTTTTTATATATTTAAAATGTCAAATTTGTAAAAAAAAATATTGTGAAAATGTGAAGTAAACATGGGATACATCAACAAAATTCACGTGAACTCGAAAATACCATAAAAATTTCAAAGCTTCGACTCAAAATTTAGTCAAGAAGAAAACTGATATTCTTATCTCCTAAATCATATATACAAAATATAAATTGAAAAGCTTTTTCACAATCATTTGAATGAGACAGTTGTCCTAATTGTCTATCATAGGATAGTCTATCATAGGATAGGATAGCTAGAGATATCATATGACATATATATCTTGAACTTTCAACGTGACCTCCAAAATACAGCATAAAAAATTATCTGAATTTGGTTTAGTTACCTCAAAATTTGTATTGATTTTTCATCGTTATTTTGTTGACAAAAATTTGTATGAGACGATCTCACAGATTGTATTTTGTGAGATATATATCTTATTTGGGTCATCCATTGAAAAATATTACTTTTTATGCTAAGAGTATTACTTTTTATTGTGAATATCAGTAGGGTTGACACATCTCACAGATAAAGATTCGTGAGACCGTCTCACAAGAGACCTACTCTAATTTCTTTTAACAAAAAAATAATTTAATTTAAATAAAATAAAATTACCAAAAATAAAAATATAAAAAATCAAGCGATTCAATTCCAATTTCACCTTCTACTGGAATTGAAACCTTTGATTTCACATTCGAAATCATCGTTTTTTTATAACTTTGAGATGGTCCCACGGATCTTTGTCCGTGAGATGAGTCAACCATGTTCATATTTACATTAATAAGTAATATTTTAAAAAGTAAAAAAATTTCATAGGTGACCCAAATAAAATACTTGTTTCACAAAGTTGACTCGTGAGGTATTGTGAAAAAGCTTTTTTATTAGAATAATGTTAAAGATACAATAAATATATTGAACGATATTACAACAATCATATATTAAGATTTTGTTATTATTTTATGAGATTTTGTATTGAATCTATCTTGAGATTTTGATAAATTAAACTTTTGTATTATAAAATTTATTGTAGAAATCTCGTTATACCGGTTGCATGACTCTTTCCCCAATATAATCCCAGTACTGATAAATAGCACCACTCTCCATCCATGNAAAAAATTGACAAACTGTGTAGTTCATGTTTTATTTTTCTTCTGTCCTAAATATATATTCCACTTTATCTATTTAATAAAACATTTTTCTAATATATCTCTATTTAATGTGTATGATATAATTGTATTCAATTTTCATTATTTGTGGTCTGGTGGGAAAGGGGAGAGTCTTTCAAGATGTCGCACAGTTATACCTACCATATTTTTCTTATAGCTTTGTGTACATGCATGCTTAGAGAGGTAAAATAAATCAAGTTGGTTAGTATGTTTTTTGAGTTAGTTCAAAAAATACTTTATTTGTATATGATATTATCGGTATCAAGTTGAATTCGAATATGTTCAAATATTTTTCGAGTCGAACTCGAATTCAAATTATTTTGTTCTATAATTCACGAGCTGGTTGTAAGTTTTATATTTTCATTAATATAATTATATATTAAAGAAATATACTTCGAGTATTTTGAATATTTATTTCGAGAAATAGTTGAACAGCTCGCGAACATGTCGAAGATTTCGTGTTAAAGCTCTAAATTCGAGCAAAGATTGTTAAACTATTCAATTTTCGAATCGAATTCGAAACTTCAAATTTATTTCCTTATTCAGATCGATTCGATTTGTCCATGACCCAGTAATCATATGCCTAACTTGAGTCATTTCCAACACATGGACTAGCCTAAGAATCCCCACAACATCTTCTAATCTCTATTTAAAGAAAGATCACAATAAAAGTATGTTTTATTAATTCATTGCAGAGAAATTTTAAATGCCATTTTGATTTTTACGTAATCTATAAAAAATGAATGAATCCAAATATTTAATCTTTTTATTTTTTGGGAAACTTATAAAAGTGATTACGTTTGATTAGACGTGGGCTGGTGGATGGAGCCATTTATGATTATAGCAGTTGGGTCACTTTCATTAACTGCGCATTCACACATCACCCTTTAGACTAACTTTATATACCCCATTTTTAAAATTTATGTTTAGACAACCTTCAATCGAAACTACGTACCTCGTATGTATAATGACTTTCGAAAATGTTTTATCTAGATTTTCATACGAGTCAGTGACGAATTATAAATCATCTCATGGCGTACGGTATTGTGAGATTTTAAGTAGTGATTTTCAAATTTTTTGACTTGTTTGGATTATAAAACAAATTATGAAACGCAAAAGTTCGATCTTAGATACGAATCTCAGCAAAATCACCAAATTTAAAACAATGATTTAAAGTAAGAGTAGGTCTTCTTGTGAGACGGTCTCATGAATTTTTATCTGTGAGACGGGTCAATCCTACCGATATTCACAATAAAAAGTAATGCTCTTAGCATAAAAAGTAATATTTTTTCATGGATGACCCAAATAAGAGATCTGTCTCACAAAATATGACCTGTGAGACCGTCTCACACAAGTTTTTGCTTTAACACGTTATTTTCGGGAATAAAGTTCTTGATTTTGTTTATTAGTTAATTATTTGTCAGAATTTTCTAATAGAAGGCCGATTTAATTAAAAAAATAGGGGGAATATGAAACTTGAATTTTGGAAATATTACATAAAAATATAATTATAACTTGTATGTTTTCTATTTTTAGTCTTGTTATCGATAAATTTACGGTCTTGGTCCATCACTTTGTCCTTTTCTCCAACTCTAGTTCTTTTCACCATAGAGCATACGTAAATTATTTGTACCGAAAAATGATGATACGACGGTTGGCATTGCTAGCGTATCTCATGTTATGTTAACATTCCGGTAAAAAAGAATACAATTGGAGAAAAGTGCAAATACCTAGAATTAACCGACAACAATAAAAAAACATACAAATTATGAGATCAAAATATAATTTTTCTATAAAAATTCAACTCAATAAACCAACCCTAAGTACCTTACTATCTTGTCCCTCCTTTTCGTATGCAGTCTTTTGTCTTTTTCTATTCTCGGCTCAACCATAATTACGGCACAAAGGAAAATAGATATCCATCGATTCCTTATAAATATCGTCACATTTCTTGCAGCATGCTTTCATTTTTAAGGCTTCTTTTTGCAGAGAAAACCAAAATTAAAATAAAGCCCAGAAAATGTTAAGGCTGATAACTGGAATCAGAGGGCCGAGTGGATTCGGATCAGCTTCAACTGCTGAAAATGTCACCGATGGGATCGATGCTACCAATATCACTGCTATTATCACAGGTCAGATACCAAGAAAATTCTCAGTTTAAAGCAAATTTTCAAGTTTATACGTATAATTATATGTACAGTACATGCATGCAGAAAAGTATTTAATTTATCATTTTATGAGCTTTATTTATTCTAACCTCCGGTTACGCTTTCAGTAATTTTGGAATTTATATTTTTTTTTAAATGACAACCGATCCTGATTAAATTTTGGGAATTTTATAAAAGTGAACAAATTAATTAAATTTGTATTTGGATTAAAAAAGGTGTAAACGATTGAATTCTTGTGATTTTATCCGTAGAACTAGTAATTCAAATTTTAATTTGGGAAAGAAAATCTTGTCCTAAATTTTGGATATATATTAAATTTTTTTACTAACATTTTAAATATTTACAAAAATTCTTGTGAGACGATATCATGGTCAATTTTATGAGACAGATATTATATTTACACCAACAATGAAAAAATATTATTTTTATACCAAAAGTACTATTTTTTTATTATAAATATGAGCAATGTTGACTCGTCTTACGACTAAAGATCCGTGAGACCGTCGAGAGACCTGCTCTTAAATATTTTCATTTTGAGTTGATTATGTCCATCCAATTTTATGAAGGAAAAAAAATAAATTTAAAATGTCTTGATTATATTGTAGGTGGTGCAAGTGGGATAGGATTAGAGACTGCAAGAGTTTTAGCACTAAGAAATGCTCATGTTATCATTGGTGCAAGGAATATGGAGTCTGCAATTGAAGCAAAGCAACTCATTCTTAAAAAGCACAAACATGCAAGAATCGATGTCCTAAAACTTGACCTTGCTTCACTCGGATCAGTCAAGGATTTTGCTGATAATTTCCTAGCTCTCAATCTTCCTCTCAACATTTTAATGTAATTAGTTTTCTTTTCCTACATCGTCAATTCATATCAATTACTGGTCATTTTTAATATTTAAATTATACGAGCCAAAGAGGTTTCGGTCTAGTCTCTTTTTTTTTCTGTACATAAAAATTATTTTAATTACAGAAACAATGCTGGTATCATGTTCTGTCCATATCAGCTCTCTAGTGATGGAATTGAGTTGCAATTTGCTACAAATCATATAGGTACGTAATAATGCATGTTTAATTTTTTGACTAATTAATGCATACTTAAATATTAATTTCAGTGTGTAAAATAATTAATATTGGTTGTTCTCAGGTCACTTTTACTTGACTAGCCTTCTCCTTGATCGGATGAAGCAAACTGCCAAGGCTACCGGCTTCGAGGGTAGAATCATCAATTTGTCATCGGTTGCTCATGTCTACTATTCTTACAAGGAAGGGATCATGTTTGACAAGATTAATGATATAAAAAGGTAAACTTGTAGGGTTCTACCATTACATTATTTATCATATCATCCAAATAATAATAATAATAATAAAAAATTAAAAGTCTCACTTAAAATATCTAAGATATACATGCAAATTTACTCATAAGTATGATGTTTTTGACCTAAAAATTAATAAAAGAATTGATAAAGGAATGAAGTAAAGTTGCATTTGGAGTACTGTATTTCAAACGTATTTTTTTTTTATTTTAGAGAAACAAGATCATGAATTTCAAATTCACCTCTCGCATGTTTATATAATATTTCATGTTAATTGTGATGCATTTAAAATTCACTCAATCATAGTGTCATTTGAAATTTATTCTACTTTGTGTAATTAATACGTAAATAAGTAAGGTATATATTTAAGATTTTAAATATTGTTTTATTATTAACAATAAAACTATAATCGAAATCGATTCCAATGAATTTTAAATCCATCAATTCAAATGCAACTTAGGGAATTGATGGGGTAAGTTGAGTAACAATTAAATGGGAAATCCACTTTCGATTCCATCCAACCTCTATCTATCCTATACCAATCTTCAGCACTATTTGCCGACACATTTCTTACTATATATACTTATTTTTTTCTTATCATATAATGTCAGTTACGATGCGAAGAAAGCATATGGGCAATCTAAATTAGCCAACATCCTTCATGCCAACGAGCTCTCTCGACGCTTAAAGGTCCTCTATCTCTCAATTTCGCGATATTTTTGAAAGCTCGCCTAAGGACTAATATGCCTAAATACGAAATATTGAGGACAAAAATCGTGTGTTTCTTTAGTTTCTCAAGTTATTTTTCGGCTACGATGTTTTTATTTGCAGGCGGAGGGAACGAATATCATCGTGAACTCGGTGCATCCGGGATTGATAATGACTAATCTCTTCAAACATTCTGGTGTTTCCATGAGTATGATCTCTACAAACTCATATATAAGCTTTTTATGTATTATATGTGTTTTGTTTTCATGTATATATCGATTTTTTTTTCCAGAAATTTTTAGGTTCGTTTGTTGCTTTATGTGGAAGAACATCCCCCAGGTAACATTCTTGAACGATTCCACTGTAAGAAAATACTAAATCAAGATTGTGTTTCATGTATATATGTAAGAAAATTCCAAAATATTAGAGATTAAAATAACTCGCGGCACTAATATTTCTAGGCTGACTATAACATATCGACATCACTTAATTATAAAAAGCAGGTTTTTCATGAAAATATTGTAAAATAAATAATATTTTTTATCGTATTAATACACAGGGTGCGGCCACAACGTGCTATGTTGCACTTCACCCAGGTCTGAAAGGCGTATCGGGGAAGTATTTCATGGATTGCAATGAGTTCAAGCCGAACAAGTTGGCAAGAAACGAAGTTGTAGCAAAGAAGCTGTGGGATTTCAGCGAGAATTTGGTCAAGGCAGCTCATTGTTAACTATTTATTTATTCAATATAAACTGAAATATTATAATTATAATAAAAAAACTCGTACAATTATCATCAAGTTAAGAAAGTTTCCTATGGTTTACATGATTTCCTGAAAATGGTAATGATTTATGTATTTTTTTTTTGAAAACTGTAATGCCTCATATTTGCTTTCTCACATTTGTTTCCTGCCGATTTTCAGCTAATCAGAAATATTTCTTTTGACACCAGTTGTATCAGAGAAAAAAGGCCTTCCTATGCGGTTCAAATTTACTGAAAATAGTATGGTACTTGAGGCAAGAAGAAAAGAGATTCAAGAAGGGTTGGAGCTATAAAATTAATTGAAAGGAAAATATAATTATGAAAGGTGACTCCATATATTCCGAAAATTGAAATTCAAAATTTTTAAAAATTCCACACAACTTTAATTTTTCCCCTTGTCCTCATCATATCCAAGATTTTTCTATGATGGAGTGTTTATTAGCTAGGGATGTAAATGAACTTACTACATGCTCGTGAGTATTTATAGCTCGAATCGGTAAAAAATTCGTTCGAGATCGTTCGTTAATCTTATCGATTGTAAGCTCGTTATCCTGTTCGCGAGCTCGGGCTCGGCTCGTTTATGAGTTCGAGATCGAGCTCGGCTAGTTTGTTAGGCCGTAAATGTATAATATCTCAAGCATTAGAAGAGCTCGAATCGAGCTCGAGCTATTAGTGAGCTTAGTATTTTCAAAACGAGTCGAGCTCGAGTCTCATGATAAAAGCTCGAATAGGGCTTGAGCCTATATATACTTTGAACGAGTCGAGCTCGAGCTCGATACTGTTCGGCTCGACTCGCTCACATTCCTAATGATATGACTAAATTTTAATCTTTGGATTCTAAATGTATTATATTAATTTACATTAAAATGTAAGAGACAAGTATGAACAAATATTGTTGAGAGAGAGATATGAGAATAATTAGTTTACGTGAAACGTGAAATAACTCATCGGATACACCACTGCGTTCACGAATCAAACTAGCATTTAGCGCACAAACACATTAAAAAAATATATTTTCAAATTCAACAAGTGACCATTTCAAGCTACATTGTATTCTAGTTACAAAATCTACAAAACGTTACTCTCATCAAATTGGTTATACAGGAAATGAGCATACTTGATGCCGGGCAGGTAAGGAATTCAATATTGAGCAAAAGTAGGGGAAAAATTATAGATACACAAAGTAAAACCAAGAAAGTATTGCAAAGCAAGGCCGTACTTTGGTCCTTTTCTTAGCAATTAAGGCAGTACAGATGACCAAGACAGCCTCGATCCACCACCACCTCCAATGGACGATCTCCGGTCATGACCGGTAATGCCCCGCCAGACACTTATCAGATAAAGGCAGCGGAGTGTTACTAGTCGTGAAGGCAGTAATATATAGATCGTCAAAAATTTTGATATACTTCTTGTTTTAAAAGCTCTTAAACTTTCAAATTACCAGCCTTTTGATATTTAAAATGGACTATTTTGAAAATTGTTAGGAATAGAGGAAATCAGATCGACCAAATTTTTCATCCCAACATTCATCAGATAAATCCATTACAAGATGGTGAATCCGGATAGTAAACGAAGTGCTTTAATTTGAATTTACTTATAAACCAAACTTAAAAGGCTTTCAAAACGTAAGCCAGGCTACAAGTTGAATAAGTTCTACATTTATTTAATGATCTAACAAGAATACCAAAACTTCAAAGTCCAGATTAATGGTGTCAATTATACATGAGCTCGCACTTCTGTACTGCCTCTTAAAGATATGAAAAAAAACCTGCTCCGATGGCAACCAGAAGAAAGTTAAATACCAACTCTCAAAAATCATCCAGAGATGTACACTGACTACTCAGGAACTCAGCGATCACCTCGAGCCCTGGTGGATGACCAAGACTGCCTCGAGGAACTACCACCACCTTCGAAGGATGGTCTCCTATCATCCCGCCACCTGTCACTTTGCTGAGGTAGATGATTGTCCATTCTGCTCCCAGTAGACCAATTATCAGCTGTTGGAGGGGCCTGGCCACCACCACCCTCGGCAGCCATTCTGAACCTGGGCACGTATTTACCAGTTGATGGTGCAGCATCAACAGCAACTGGGACAGCAGGTTTTGCGTCCGCCGGATGAGTCAAGGCAGGGGTCTCGGTCTTTGAGAAGATGGAGGATGATTTCCTCAAGAGCTCGTCTCTCCGCTTGTTTTCTTTTTCCTCCAGCTCCAGCTCCCGCTGCCTCTGCTTTTCCGCTATTTCATCGAGCTTGGCCTTTCGCTCAGCATCCTCTTTCTTACGCCGCTCCATCTCTGCAGAATTTTAAGTGCCATGAAGGCAAGCATTGCATTATTATCTATCAAGATATACCATCTGTTTCAAACTTAAGGCAACACTTGACACAAAACAAACCTTTCAGTCAGCACATGTACATATACAAAGCTTCGGCAAAGAAAGGGCACAGTTGGCGTGGCAGTTAAAAGCCTTGATAATTTATGCATTAGTAAAAGTCGTTGATAAGTAAAAAGAAACATGACATTGGAGAGTAGTCATAGCTAGGATTTAGAGAATTTTATTGCCGTGGGAATAGATCCAAAAGTGGAGTTTGAAAGGGAAAAATACCTTCAAGCTTTCTCGCTTCCTCCTCTTCACGCAATCTTTTCTGTTTCTCTTCTTCAGATCTCAGAAAATATATCATTTTCCTCTTAGCCTCCCTTTCCTGTTTACGTGACCTGATAACCTGATTTATCCTTTCTTCTTTCT
Source organism: Primulina huaijiensis (assembly GCF_012295235.1). Taxonomy (NCBI): domain Eukaryota; kingdom Viridiplantae; phylum Streptophyta; class Magnoliopsida; order Lamiales; family Gesneriaceae; genus Primulina; species Primulina huaijiensis. The sequence goes on from NC_133307.1 coordinate 26,942,314, forward strand.
CCTCCTTGAGACTCTTGTACTCAGCTATCCTATGGCTAAGCACTTTTTCATGGAGTATTTGCTGTATTAGCATTGGCAAAACATTGCAGGTGAGTAAAACAACTCCAAAGATGCACTTTCACAAGCTGAAAATGCTGATGTACACTTTCAAGTTTCAAACTAAAGGCAAATCAAACTTTGTCTACAGTTTATGCTAGAGAGTTTTCCTATAACATTGAAGTTTTCATAGCACGACCTTCTCTAAGCCCTAGCGCAATATAAGAGTAAGCAACCCAAAGTTAAAACCTTCGAGTCATGTAAATTTATCATTCAGATAACCTCTCGTGAGTAACACACTAAAATATAATCCTTCTTATAGATCCAACCAATGTGATGATGTTTCTTCTCATAAACCATGACTCCCGTGACAACGTTGAACACCAGAAAACTATCATTCTATCACCAAAAACAATAATTTTACGTAAATAACTGAAATGGGTCACCTTGTTCTCTAACAAACGCTCAAGCCTCCTCTTTTCCTCTAGGTCTCCAGTATGTCGCTGTCTGCTCATAGCAATCTCTTGCTACATAAAAAAGTAACAAAATGATCATTTTATCAATAGAACGAATATATTCAACTAAATAAGTATCATTTTGTGGGCATTGCTACATAGTATGAAATAGGACAGAAGATACATGATCCACATGAAGTTTTAAATAAAAAACAAGGTCATTCATGCAGACCTGCTGCTCATATTTGTGCATAGCTTCTTCTTCCACCAATCTCCTTTGGGACACAGCTTCAATAAGTGGAGCTGCCTCTTCTCTTTTTGCCCTCTCCAAGTGATCCATTGTCTTGGCAAGCTTCTGTACTTTTTTCTCCATTTCCTGCTTTTCCCTGAGTTGCTCACTATGGGCCAGGTCCTTCAAAGTCTGCATGGTAAGTTTTTCCTGTAAAATTACAGCTGTTAACTAAATAAACATATAAAAAATAAGAATGAAAAAACCACACCGAAAGTAAAATTTAACGTACTCCGTCTAAAATTGGCTTCTTCCCTTTCTTCTTGCCATGTTTTTCAGCTTCCTGCAGCAAAGCTTGGGCCTCCTCAAGTTCACGTTCTTCTATTTCCCTTAGAATTCTTTGATTTTTCATCTGCTCAAACTCAGTGGCAAGCCGTCTCTGCTCTGCCTCTTCAGTTATTTTTTGCAACTTCTGCCTCTTTGCCTCTTCCTCACGTTCCTGCAAAAGTCCGTAAATCAATCTAGGTAAATTACACACCTAATCTCCTTTCAACTAACAAGAACAATCTAAAAAGTGAAATATAATTCATTATCTTTTCAAAGCAAAAAAGGACAGGACAAACCATCTCCAAAAGCTGGCGTTCTCGTTCTTCTTTGCGTTTTTCGATTATTGATTTGCGTGCAAGAAGTCTTCTGTGTTCTTTTTCAATGACTTCTGCTAAATGAGAAACTCTGTCCTCCAATTTTGAGGTTGTCTTAGCAGGGGGGTAAATCATTACCCTTGCTTTGCTAAGAGATGCTGCAAAGACGGACAGGTGATCTCGTAGGCCCTCCGATTCCAGACTCTGGAGCGAAAATAACTAATTATATGACTTACAGGAGTATACTATAAACATCATTCAATTGGTTCCACAATTACGAAGAGGGAGGTAAAATGGGTACAGAGTCCTAAATTTCCAAAATTTTATGCTCAAAGCACCAGTATAAAGGAGGTCAGCCCAAAGAGATATAACAGAATCAACAAGGTTGAGGCGATTAAAACAACTTTTATGGGAATTTATTCCACGCGACAAAACAATCAAGTGACTGATGGCCAAGATTTGCTGGTAAAATATTCAAGAATTAACAATGAGATGGTGAACTTACCTTACTACCAAAAAAAATGGCACTCTTCCGATAATCCACTTTCATTGTTAAAAAGTTACACTTGATTGAATCCACAGATATCTTCTCAAGAGTAGAAAAATCAAAAAAAGGAATTATTGTTGACAGGTTGTCAATACTGATTGTCTGGTACAACTGTGAGACCTGAATACACACAGGGTAAAAAGACAAAAGTATGATGTCGATTACAAAAAAGTGGTGTCAGTCTTGTATAAGGAGAAGAACGGAAATTGTAAGAAAAGTACACCTGCTGCAGTAACTTCAGAGCTGCAAGTTTCTCTAGAAAAGGAACATACTGTGACAGCTGTATTTCTGGAACAGAAGAAGCAGAAGCAGTCTTACCCCCGAGCTTTGAGATTTTTGTCAACAAGGGCTGTACTTTCAGCGCCAAGTCTAAAGGAAAAAACTCATGTTCCAAAATTTGGTAAAGATCCTTCACTTCCTGAGTTACACAGGTCATCACACCCTTGGAAACCTAAAGAAAGGACAGAAGGAAAGGTATTAAAATGAAATAGCATAAAGATGAAACACCAAATGCAATCTCAATAAACCCAGGAAGGTAAGAGCACAAACTCCTTGACAATTTCATTCATGCAATCATAGCAGTGCTGGATTCTAAGATGCACATAGAAAGCATAAATCAAAACTTCATAGATCACAGAAATACCCAAAATTATTGATTTGAAATCATCTAAGATTTTGACTTACCAAATCAAGAAGAAGGGAGGACCTGGAAAGCTGAAAAACAAAAAGTTAGCAATCACAAGCTCAAAAACTGCAACATAAAAACACGAGGAAGAGGCTCAGCCAAGATTTCATTTACCACTTCTTTGTTCCCAGGCTTGGATTCAACGTCAAATGAAATAAGTTTACCCACTCTCAAACTCCGTTCTTTCTCATTTTCAAGCTCGAGATGAGATACTCCATAGGAACAATCATATGGAGGTACTGAAAGAGCAGCTAAAACAACTGATGAAGCTATTAGTTGCAAATCCTTATGAGTTAAGTTCTTGTTAAAGTTCTTCTGAAACATGAAAAGCTTAAACCATGCATAAGCATGGTAAAGATGGCTGGATGACATCCAGAATATCTCTAAAAGCTTTGAATAGTAGATAACCATCAAGGAAGCCTTAGGTTTCTTTTTCACCATGCACATCAATCCATATATATCCTCAATCGAACGAAATGCTTCCTGCGTGTCAAAAGCAAGAAAATAACTCAAATACTTTAGAAACTATGAGAACATAAAAGGTATTAATAATTAGTCACATTGTGTGAGTGGGGGCATATGAACCAAGTCACAGACTGTGATCAAACCTGCCAAAGTTCAAGTTCAGCAGCAACTTTCAGTTGCTCAAATCTAGTGTCAAGATAAAACTGCAAGCTTTCTGGAACAGCAAGGTCAGGCCTATCCCTCTGGTCTCTATACTTGTTAAGGTTTAAAAGATGATTCCGAATAATTTCAGACAACCTCCGAAATTCTGTAGTTCTTTTGTATTGCTTACAGAATTGAAAGGCTCGGTGAGCAGTCATCTGTAAAGAGCAAGCACAAGTGCAAGGAATTTTTTAGTCACTGACTAAGTTTCACGCAAAAATTCCAAATTCCGAAAGTGTACAACACAACAAAATTAAAGTAGCATGGAGAATGGTGGAAAACTGAAAAATAATAAGGTAGAAAATTGTATCAGCACCAGGGTGGGATAACTTCAGCATTCAGCATCCACATTGATACTTCCCAAAGTACCAAGCGGAATATACATATTCTTTACAGTATGTTCGATCTATATATAAACCTTTGGGAAGGAGATCATTGAGATGCCTGTAGCTACCAAAAAATCAGAAACATAAACATATCTAGTGTCCTGCAGATTTTAAACCAAACTGAAATGGTAGTGCACCATCGATTTGCTACACTAACATTCACTTAATCATTAAGGAGTGAAGAAGGTTCAGACTTCAAAGCAACTACTCCAGGACTGTCAACTTGATAGAAGATAAGAAAAAAATACATTTATATGTCAGATGCAGAAATTACTGAATTAGAATGAATACAAATAGGAGAAAAACTCACCGCGTACAGGGACTCCAATCTTGAGTTGTTTCGTAAAATTTCCAACACTGTTCTGTATGTCTCCCATAAAAACTTGAACCATGGTGTTACAAGTTCACGATCAGATCTGTCTTTTCCTTTCTCACCACTAACATAGCTCAAAAGAAGATCTTCAGGCCTTTTATCTGCTTCTAAGTCATCGACATCCAGAGCCTCTTCCAAGGCATGTGCTTGATTACGAGCAAGTTCGGCTTTCTCCGTGGCCATCTGCATGAAATGCTTAATCACCTCTTCCAGTGAAGTAATGTTCACTTGTTGGCAAATACCACGGTACTGAATAAGACCATCTTTGGCATACCTTCCCCTCCTCATGTCAACACATAGCTCCACGTACTTCAACATAATCTTCTCATGTGTCCTTGTCCACGCTCTGTACCTCCTTGAGGTGATAAAACTATGAAGAGCTTCGAGGGATTCTTGCTTTTGTCCAACATTGATCAACTCTGTATCAGCATTAGAGCAATGTACATGTATCAAAACTATGAATTGCGAAAATACATCGCCACGTAGCATGTGACAAATGAAATTTTGATGAAATGTTTGGGACACAGGCCATCAAAATCTCTGACTGACTCCCATGCCCAATGACATTAATAAGTATACATGCAACAAAACATATAAGATGAGGAACAAATTAGAGGTGGATGGTTGTTTCCTTGTGAGTTGTGACGCCATTTGAGATGAAAGAAATAGCCAATTGTGACTTCCTTGTTGTTTTAACTTATTTTCAGACAGATTATCCAAAAGAATGTAATTAGTAGTCTTTCCAAGATAGTTCAGAAAATGTTAGCGAAAAGTGATGTACTAATGTAAACAAGGAGCCCGCAGATATAAAAAAAAATCCAAAGCTACAGACAGATTATTCAAGTAAGTTACACGCAAGAGTTAATTTATAGACCTACCTTCAGCTCGCTTAAAAGCATTCTCGGGTCTAGCAAACGTAGCCATTGAAAAATTTTGATGCAGATATTTTTTCTGTACAAAACAGAGTATACATTCATCAACAACTTAATCGCATGAGTAGAATCAACTTCAGTAGCATGAAGACACGAAGCAAGGAGAACAGATTAGTTTTAAAATGATTAAAAGCAACATGAAGACAAGCTGAATGGATACTTTAAAAATGCAGCAAGGAAGGAGAAGTTTTCTTCAGAGCACAACAAGAAGTATAGCGACTAGTACTAGATAAAGTAGACAGAGGCCGTGATAACACTTTCCACCAAGAGTTGGAAATTGAAATATCATTAAAATGTTTAGTACGAAGTAAGTTTAAAACAAAATTTGTATTTGAATGGATTTGAAGGATTTTGACCATCAAAATAACCAATGTCCATTATCCCCGGAATATTTTGTTTTTCTTTTTTTTTTTCTTGAGAACCAACTTGACACCTCACTGTGGCAACTAAGTCAAGCTTGAGTCAAGATTTTTCAGACTCCTATATAAGCTCGTAAATTTTCGAGTGGCTCGAAATAGAGCTCAAGCTAGTCATTTAGATATCAAATGTTCCAACGAAAATGCAAACCGGTGGCACCTATGGAGCTCATATTACACCATTACAAACTACTCAACATCACAGCATTTCCTTAGATTTACAAAGTAATACACAATAAATTCCATACCTAAAATACATCAACAAAATCATTTCAAACGTTAACGTTTTTCATCAACCCATAACATGAACCAAACATACATAAAAAAACGTCAAAATCATAGCCAAACAATTCCAAACCAAATGATCAAATCACCAAAAAAACTCATTCCAAACACAGAGGAAGAAAATATTTATGTAAAAAATCAGATACATGTCAAATATAGATCACCAGCGATTGTAAGCGACGATGATTGACGGCAATGGCTGAGGTCGGAGAAGGAGGCGGCGCCGATGGGATTAAGATTTAGGGAGAGGTTGGGTTTCACGTTGGTAAGTTGATTTTAGGGTGAGCGATAGCAGGCCGCAGCCTGCTAACAGACGATGGGCCTTAACGTTTTAAACTTTCATTACTAATATGTGGGCTATTGGGCCCGTTTTTCAGAGAAACCAGGTAGCCCGGACCATTCATGAACAAAAGTTTTAGCTTGATAAGCCAAATATTGGAGTTTTAAGTTGAAAATTATGAAATACAAAACTTCTCCCAACAATACTGGTAAGTAGGTTATCTATATCACAAGAGAACGAAAAGAAATTCATCCCCGTAGATGGATTATACTACACAAACAATACCACTCAAAATTTATATATTGATAAGAAATTATATACACGATAAATATATATCACAAAGACTAAAAATTATAGTTTAGTTGATAGAGCATCTCGTTTACATGTGTGCCAAAGTTTTTCAAAAGAGTTCATCGTAGAATTAAAAAAATTTATCTTATTGAGAAATCAACGTCTAACTACTTTAAGGGAAAAACAACGATTAAGAGTTTAATTTTTTTTACATAATTTCTCCCAATTTGTTTTATTTTATATATTTCGAAAACAAAGATTTTTTTTAAAAAAGTAAAAACTATGTAATAGGGTGTCAATCCGGACGAAGAATTTTACCATGATATTTAATTTGATTCTATTTGGACTAAAAATCAACGACACCTGGCAAAAACTTGTGTGAGACGGTCTCACGGGTCGTATTTTGTGATATGAATCTCTTATTTGGGTCATCCATGAAAAAGTATTACTTTTTATGCTAAGAGTATGACTTTTATTGTTAATATCTGTAGTATTGACCCGTTTCACAGATAAAAATTCGTGAGATCGTCTCACAAGAAACCTAGTCTTTTTCTGTTACCTTGATGGTCGAACGTAGATAAAGGTTTGCTCAACTCTATACAAAATATTTGTTTACGCGGTATATGCATACATGTATTGTCGGATATTACGTTGCAACAGAATATGCAACGAAATCCGAAATACAGAAGATAAATAAATGTATCCTTTTTTTTAGAATAAACTGTAAAATGTAATTAACGATTGCTGAACAATAATATATTAATCTTATTTCCTACTGTAAATACGATATGAAATATTTCAAACCCACAACAATCAATATGATTAATTCATATCACAATTTTCATTCACTCGTATAATCGAGCCCATATTCCAACATATACGTGTATATGTATAAATCGAGTATTCGTATTTTGCTGAAATACAATCTGAATGTTCTGAAATATGCTAAAACTATGTCGAGGAATTGCTTCACACATTAATTTAAAATATTTTTGTTCTAGGATTGATGTATTTTATTCAGAAAAACATATTTAATTTTGGGGAATGATATGAAAAACATTTATTTCAAATGAACTAAAATATTCCGTACATTTAAAATTCACCACGATTACTATTAAAATTGTTTAATTTGATATATAGTGGATATAAAATTCATCGTCTCCATCCAAAACAATTCAAGAAAAGTTGAAGTGATAGATTTCAAACATATCATCTATACATAAGTTACACAACCCGAGGTTGCACGTGGACTTGATTTGAAGGAAACAATTTGAAATTAGTGTCAAGTTGATAAATTTCATATATATCTCGATGATCATTACATATAAATTAGTTAATAAATTATGAATTTAAAATTCACTCAATACAGTTCACCCGCACAATAAAATTGATTTGAATCCATGGTTTCAGGTATTTCAATCTTATGAACCCTAAAAAAAATTAACCACATACTTTATCGTAGATAACTTATAAATTATTCAATGTACTAAGCTTGAAATAGTTTACAGCCCAATGCTAGTCGGAGCGAACAAAATAAAAAAACTAGTCCATTTTACCATTTTTACCTGTATAATGAATACCAAAAACTAATGGATCTGGACTAGGGAAAATATGGAACAAGGGTAATATGTAATTATGAAATATTAATGCTACATTGAAAGAAATAAATATATTTTTAGTTAATTCTCATTCCTAGTCAGGTCTTTTTATATGAATGGAAGTAATCAGGAAGGTCAAATTAATCCATCCAACATTCACCAAACAAATCCCATTACAAGATAATAAAGCATAGAAGTAGCAAATGTAAGTCTTCGAATTTGAATTTAATAAGAATCAAAACTCTAACAGGTTTGTCAAACTGAAAGCCAGATTACAAATTGAAGAACTTCTGTAGTTATTTATTATACTAACAAGAACATAAAATATTTCAAAAGCTGATGAATACAATGTCAAGCCTAAATGAACGACCAACGTTTCTGTAAGTTTTTCTCTTTCATATCAAAAAAATTGCTCCAAAAGCGACCAAAAGAAAACAAGAACTCGCTAGTTCATTCTCGACCAAATTACAGATGAAGAATGCAAAAACTTTAATATCAAAACATGTTGAGAGTTTTCAATCCTCTCAGATTGTTACATATCAGCTTGTATATATCGAGATACTGCTGACATACATTGCACAACACCTAAAGCCAATAATATCATATACCAGACACACACAGATTTGATTGAAAATTAGAAAGAAAGATATAGGTAGTACATGGAGACGATGGTCACCACTATCTAGGTTTACCATCCCACAGTTATAGACATTCAATTTAAAATGGTCTCACTGCACCAGAGCAAGTCTACTGCAGAAGCCCTATAAATTTTTACTTCGATAGACGACTCTTGATAACATCAAGATCCATTTCAGTTGGATCAGTCGCTTGTAGTTCAACTTGAATTCCATCCAGTTCCCTCTTAAATCTGTCCTTCGAGCTAGCATAAATCATCTTGCTTCTGACCCGTGAAGTGTCAGGAGACCTTACATGGCAAATGGCATCAAGCAAATAATTCAAGCGTCATATATATAGCAATAAACTTATTTCAAACAAGTGCACCAACATGACATGTTAGCATTTAGGAAATAAGCAGGTATAAATGTTGGTTCATACCAAGCAATGAAGAAAATCCTGCTTTTCTGGCAATTCTCAGCAGTCACATAGTCAAAATCATAAACAGCATAACGGCATTCATTGGGAGGAAGACTTGCAGTGAAGTCCTCATAATTTTGAGTTGGCTCACCAATCTTTTCAACAATAACTTGCTTCTGTTTCTCCTCTATCTTGAAGACAATGGAGCGATGAGTCCTTTTCGCCTTCAGTTCCAAGAACCTTAGCTTGCAATCATCATGCACAGCCATCCCAGATGCCGCATTTGCCTACAAATAAGATGACAGGAATGTCGTTCGCCTGATGTAAAATTGTAAGTGTTTCGCACGAAATAAAATGGGAATCAACCACATAGTATCATGAAAGCAAAGAACTCGACATGCCAACAAAATTTACGAAAGCTACCAGGGAACCAACAGGAGGGACAGTCCCAATTTTATTCAGTCCCACAAAGCGCCAGATAACAACACACAATGTTAGCTAAAAGCTTTTGCTGTTCTTTATAAAAATTCATTCTTCCATTTCTTCATGCCCTCCGAATATTGAGGAATTGTGCTTTGTCCAGTAATCAAACAGACACGAACAAATTGGTGAAGGCATCATATATATGGTTCTTAACATCAAATTCATTAATCATATGCTTGTGCAAAGCAAAAAAATTGTCCCGAACATCATCTAATGGAGTTCATAAACTACAGAATTTGAAAATAACCTTGAAGCAGCTAAATCATCAATAAAAACGACATCTATCAGATAAATCAAACTTCATCAACACACTCTTATCTCAATCACATCCAGTGAGCAAAGTTAAATCTCACAATCGAACTCACTCCAAGCAACAGCACACACGGAGCAGATCTTGCATTTTCAGTACAGTAAAACAAATTCCGATCAAGCCATAATCTACAAAAATAGCACTCCAAACATCAAAGTAAACGGAGAAAATCAGATCAATCAAACATCAAGCAAATCACTCAAAAACATTCAACACAATAGCGAAATCCGAATCCATACAAGGGAGACGAAATGCTCACCATATTGAAGTTGCTTTAGTTTGAAGCACAGAACGTGAGAGAATTTTGTCGACGCTCCGGATAACGAACAAGGCTCACCACTAATGCTATTTTTAGGCTCTCTTTATTGAGTGTATTTCGTAAAGGTTTTCACTGCGTGTAAATGTACGCTGTTAAGTGTTAAACGACGACGTCACGCCGCGTACCTTTCAAGCCAGTAAAAGCGGCTGGCTCGAGACCCGGCTGTTTAGTATAATAAACTAATTGCTCCCGTCAAAACTGTTTAGACCCATCTTATTTAATACATGTTCCAAGAGCATCCATCCAGAGGGTTGGGTGTAGTAATTGTTCGTGATTGAGATATGTGACTTTTTTGTTGTTTGTATGGTTTAAAATCATAATAATTGTATTGTTATTTTTACTTATATTTTTTGGTAAAACGATGAAATGTTTCAGATTATGCATAAAAGTTTTGTTCCATTTCAAAAATAATGTGTGTACTATTATTTTTAGAAATCTCGTTTCAAAAGTAGGTTATGTTTTGTGTAACTAAAGTGATTTATAATTGCTATATTTATAGAAAAACTCATGCGAAACAATTTTATATATCAATTTTGTGAGATGAATTTCCAACAGATATAACTCATGAAAAAAATATTATTTTTTCTGCTAAAATTATTACTGTTGTTATAGATTGAGTTAACTCGTCTCACTGTTATAGACCATAGCGGATAATATTAGAAAATCTAAGAACATATTAAAATGTATGAGGTGTTTTTATTTAATGTATACACATAGATTTATCATTTTTTTGATAAGGTGAGGAATTATTGTGTAGTTATTAATGATTAATTTATACAATATAATTTTATAAATATTATTTATGTGAAAAACTCATAGAAATCCATGAACATAATTTTGAAAAGATCATATCAGGATTTCTGGTATTTATAATTATTATAACATATATTATGTAAAGACACCAGTTTTTTTTATACATTTGGACCATAATATTTTCTCGTGTATTTATGAACACTTTTTTCAGGTTACATAAGTAATTAAAATTATAATTTCATGCTTATCATTGCAAGGAAATTTTCGATTCTATTTATAATTTTTTTGAAGATTATATATATGCTAATTTTTTAAAAATCGGATTTCAAAATTCAAATTTTTTTTTTTGAAAAATGCTACATTTACGATGAGATGAATGTTACAAATTGTCTTACAAAATGCATTTAAAATAACAAAATTATCTTTACATTTCATGTAAAAAAAACTCTTTAAAAAATACATTTAAAATAACTCATCTTATTATACATATAACATTTTATTTTTACAAAGCAAAAATAGCTCTTTCAAATAAAAATCAATTATAGGCTTACATGAGTTTGACTCATCCGAGCCACCGCTTTTTATAAAATAATAATAATTATTATTATTATTATTTGTGCTTATATAATTTACAATACCCGAAAACAAACTGTTGGTTGGGGTCCATTACTGATATTCTCTCACATTCTGCTTCAACTCCACGCCACTTGATGACGACACTTCACATATTGTTTGGTTGGCAAAAATTAATGAAATAATTCCGACAACAAAAAAAAATATAAATAATTATTTTATTCAATGTCAAAGCTGTGTTTAATTTATGAACGAAATAAATTTATTTTTCTTTCTGTTGGTGTTGGAAGCCAGAATGAAAAATTATTAATAAAAAATAATGGAGTATGTCTCATGTGAGACCGTCTCACGGATCTTAATCCGTGAGACGGTTCAATCCTACCCATATTCACAATAAAAAGTAATACGTTTAGCATAAAAAGTAATAGTTTTTCATGGATGATCTAAATAAGAGATCCATCTCACACAAATTTTTGCCAAAATAATGTGGTCGAAACTATCTAAAAAAATTTATTGTGAACAACACAAATCAACTCGGTCGAGGCAATGGCGCCAGCACGAGCCATAGCCTCTCTTTTTTTTTTTTTTCATT